>NC_141606.1:3722250-4042000 GCF_047967505.1 Dipteris shenzhenensis
GATGATGTAAGACAAAGGCAATCCCACTGATGTAGGGATTGATTCCCACTCATGTAGGGGCTGATTGCCACTATGTAGGGAAGGTATTACCTTCTCCCCCTTTCTATAAAAGAGAGTCTTCTCTCTCACAATCATAATAGAGATCTACCATATTGCTTTCATTGTGCTCTCACACCTCTTGCAAGATGCATCTATTCTATCCTACGGGATCCTACAAATGGTATCAAAGCTTTAGGTTCTAGATCTAGCCTAGCCTAGCATTAGATGCTATCTCTAGCATAAACTACAAGTTTCTTCATCTTCTCCATTTTCCTCCTCCTTCCCAAAATCTTTGAGAGCTCTGTTCTCTGCCTACAAACAACCATTGCCCAAACCCTCTGAGCTGCAAACTCCTCTTGTATGGGCGAACTTCCAGCTGCAAGCTTTTGGTGAAATTTCGACTATATGTGAAATGCCAACACTCACACTCCCTGACGCCTTTTCTTACAATGCGACTTGCTGGAGCAGCCATTCCAAAATTCCTCTGAGCCAAGCTTGCACAACAGTATGAGCTAGCTCCTGTCCAGATTTGAAGGGAAATGGTTCACCAAGGAGGGAGAAACAGCAAAAAAACCAGTTGACTTTCAAGCTGCTGGCTATGGCGACGTGACGCGGCATTTCGCCTCTCCTTGCTGGTAGCCCTTCTCTGGTATAAGGCCCTTCTTCCTGCATAAAAATCCCCTTGAATAGAGCTATGAGCTGTGAGAATTGCACCCTCCAAGTTCTGGTCTGTGTTTTGGACAGTTTTGACAATGTTGTGAGTTTGATGCTACATTAGATGCTACTTTGGCATTTCTGATGTTTTAAAGTGTTGATGGCTTCAATACAACTATGGCTACAGCTTTGCTTTAAGTTGCTACACCTGGATTTGCTTGGAATGCTTTCATTTAGCCACCTCTATGAAGCATGCAAGTGAAGGCATCATTTTCATTATGATTTGTAGTATGGAATTTGGTTACAAGTCTTTGCTACTCTAAATACTTTGAAGGATTATTTTTGCTCATATTTTCACTTGTAAGGCACTAGACACTGCCCTTGGGTAAGACCTTACCATGGAAGCTAAGACCTTTTTTGAGAAGTTGGTTGGAACTAGTTTCCATACTTGGCAAACAAAAGCCAAGCTTATGCTTATGAAAAAGAAGATATGGAATGTTGTGAATGGAAAGAAGTCTACAAAAGAAAAGCTAAAGACAAGAAGGACTACTTCAACAACAAAGCAATTATGCCTAAAGGAAGAACTCCATCAGCAAATGAAGAAAATGAAGACTATGCTTTTTAGGCACTTTGTCTTTTTTGTTTATCATCACTTGGTCAAAATTTTGAGGTTCTCTGCCTAGAGTAGTACTCCAAAAAGAATATGTTATCTAAATCACCTCTGGTCACCATATGATGTAGACCATGTGATATGTGTTTTGACTATCCCATTTCTCTAAAACTCACACCCTTGGGAACCCTTGCTAGCATGAGATCCTAGCCATAGATTAATCCTTGACCACCATGAGATGGCATGAGAAACTATGAGACTAGATGAATCCTTGACACTGCAAGAGGCAATCCCTTGAGGGGGGTTTGTTGGGGTAAGTATGATCAAGGGCTTGCTCTATGATGCATGTGTGCATCTAGGGGAGTCACATGTGTGTTTGTGTGTGTTGTAAAGGCACATCAAGTGCTATGATGTGTCTAGTGTGTGACCTAAGTGATGATGTAAGACAAAGGCAATCCCACTGATGTAGGGATTGATTCCCACTGATGCAGGGGCTGATTGCCACTATGTAGGGAAGGTATTACCTTCTCCCCCTTTCTATAAAAGAGTATTCTTTCTCACAATCATAATAGAGATCTACCATATTGCTTTCATTGTGCTCTCACACCTCTTGCGAGATGCATCTATTCTATCCTACGGGATCCTACAGAACCATCACTTCATCCCTCTTGAGTTGTGAAATTGATTTGACTCCAATGAAAGTAATTCACCTCACCTCCATCCTCTGCATGTCCATGTGAAAATGCCCATACCCCTCGTGCCACAACTTTTTGGAGCCTTTGTTCGCTTACTTGTCCATCATGCAAGAAGACATATATCCTGAGAGGGATGTACCCCATCTATCAATCCATTTCTTTTGCACCACAACTTTTTGGAGCTGTATTGGCTTGAGTTGTTAATACAATCATCCTGTAGAACATGTTTCCTGACTTTATCAAGGATCCTCATGATCCAACAGAGATCAACAACTAAATGACAATCATAATAATAAAAACAACTTGCATTGTTACGTGCACCGGTGTAAGACACAGGTGGCAGTGACACCTGGCTGCGAAGTCAGCAATTGGCAGCATAATTCAGAACCTCTTTGGCAAGGATTCAGGGCCAGCAAAGGCACCAAAGTGCACACCATCGTCAGAGCCAGCGAGGGCATAACCAAGCAGCAGGTTGACCTGACCAGGTCAGGCCGACCAGTTGGGTCAGCTGGTTGGCGGGACCAGATCGGTTGACCTGGTTGGTCAACTGGCTGATTTCAGGCCTTATTTAAGGAGCCTCAGCCCTCCGTTGTGTCCAGTCATTTCCAGCATCCGGTCCTGGCATTTACTCCAGCATAGTGCTGCATCAGTATGGAGATTAGAGGGTCTCCTCAGTAGTCATCCCGCATTGGCAGTAGTGCACATGATACATATTCGTATCCATTTTGCAGTCATATACAGCCAAGTCATTTAGGCATTTTTGCCATCATTTATACATTATAAATAAAGCATGTGTACATGGTTAGGAAGATCTCTAGTGTCCTTCATGATTGCGTTCTTTGGCACACCTTCATGGACAGACACTCAGTTTGCTTCCGCACAGCACAGTAGTTAGTCTCATATGCCTCGTTGGATTTCCGAGCATGGCATGGCAGTAAGTCCCTGCATGTTACATGCATGTATTTCAAGAGGAGTAGAGACAGGAGCAAGGGGATGTCAGCACTGGATGCATGGCAAGCAAAACATTTACAGAATCAACCATGCTAGACAATCAACTTAGTAATGCTTCTAAGTTCTACCTTCATTCCATTCCTAGTAAAAGGATGAGCAGAGAGAAGATTCTTGCGCAGCTTAGGTCTCACTTGTTCTGAGAATGCATGGAACATTGTTGACTCCCTACATTAGACATCTCAAAATGTCACTAATAGGAACTCAAACCTAGGGTCCACCAATTTGATGGAGCAGCACTACTCCCGTTTGTTGGCCATATGCCTAGTAGCACCATTGTCAACATACGATACATGTTTTGGTTATAATACCATATTTGCAATGATGGGATCTTCTCAATAATGAGAAAAGAGCTTGTAGATGACTGCATTCGGACTGCTCTTTGTCTTCTCTTTGGTCTTTCCTTTGCTGTCCTTCTTGTCAGTTGCTTTCTTCCTGCATGTATGTCATGGGCTCTACAGGCCATGGCATGCTGAGGCCATCTAGCCTACAGGAGGCCACGAAGATAGCAGTCAGTGATGCAGGGCCACATCAGCCGTATGGCAGCCAACTTGACAAAGCATGCTGCCAGCAGCCAACTAGGGGCTGCCACATGGCCCGTACAGCAAGTGGGGCATGCAGAGAGGTCATAGAAGTCAATTGACTGCCACATGGCAGGTCAGGGCTGCTTCTGACAGGCTGGGGGTCAGTTGAGCCCATAGACGTAGTCAGTCAGCAGTCAGGTCAGCCGGCCTAGGCTCTAAAGTCCCTGCAGGAGGAGGTGTCCAGAGCTATACAAAAAATCATTCTCCCCCTCATTTCTCCATCGACAACAGCAGCAGCAGCAGCTTCAGAGCACCGGCCAATGCTCCAGCAGACCCAGGAGGATCCAGTACCCTTGTGAGAGCAGATAGGCGTGGGAGAAGAGCAGCAGCCTGCCTCTCTCCACCTCCACAGTTACAAGAAGAGACAGCCCTTTCCTAGAGGTGTATTATCAACCTTTTGGCAACAATATAATAAAAGAAAATACTCTCTGTGCAGGTGGGGGAATCGCAACCGAATCCAGCATTCCCTGACAATCACAACACGAAAAAAGTTGTGCCTTTCATTTCAGTACATGCTTCTGAATTATCAAACAGCTAACAGGTTGTAGAGAGAGAGAGAGAGAGAGAGAATATTATAGTCTACGAAAGACCAAATGGTCTATGAGATTAAAGATACCACAATCGTAAGGACTGAGAGTCCATCCAAACCAAAATGTTAGTGAAGGACTAAGAGTCCATCCTAGAGTCTTAGAAGACTTATGTGCTACATCCGTTATGGACAGTGTGTCTCGACATCTACGTTGACGGCTTAGCCAATTTGAAATCTTTCATGAGAGCAACTTACTCACCCTAAAATCACAATATCTGATCTCGTTCAAAAACGTGTCCATTCTACCATTAATTTGCTTCCTCTTGTGTTCCTTTTGTAACAAACGACAAAGAAAGGACAGGGAAAAGAATCAATAGCTCAAGAAATTACCCCTTTGCAGTACCAAGAATAATCTTCATTCGTTTATCCCAAGACATTGGCTGATTTTCTCCTAGAGGTCCATGAAGCCATTGCTCCAAATTTCCGTTGTCAATGTACTCATATACGAGCATTCTGGCGAAGAAAGTAGACACGATGAATACTATGGAACAACAGATAGGAAAGCCTTCCCATATATCTATGAATACAGTAAAAAAACACATTTGTTGAACACATAGGAAAACCTTCCCATACATTTTTCAATACAGTAAAAAACACAGAATCAGAGGGGCCAGGGCCTAAGATTCTCAAAAAGTGGACACGTTTGAAGAACCAGGTAGAATATAAAATAAGCAGGAAGAGACGTTCTGCAGTCCTTTCAGGACAAAGGGGAATATATACCAATTGTAGAAGTTTAAAGACCTCGGAATTGCGGAGATGGTATCTTAGAAGATGATTTCTCATCCATCGGAGGTGCTAGTTTTATATTAATATCACAAAAGAAAATGAAGGCGAAAATTTTCACCTATGTGAGCCCTCCATGCAGTATCCAATAAGGCGAACAAGATTCTTATGTCTCACTCGCCCTATGGCCTCCACCTCTACCTTGAATTCCCTTTCAGCTTGGCCTCTGCAAAACCCAAAAGCCAGTTGAACATGTTCAGGATCACAATTCCGTATTGAAAATCGTGTAGGTTGCCCATACATTGGAGGATGAGATTTGAACCTGTTGTTCAAGAGGTTCTTCACAGCAATGCGAGTGCCATCAGGCAATAGACCATAATACACGATGCCATAGCCACCCTCCCCAAGCACACTGGCGTCAGCGAAGGAATCGGTTGCAGCTTCAAGTTCGCGGAGAGTGTACCAATGACCCCAGCCTAAGTGGGAGACCTCAGGCATTGACATCCCTGCAGCTGGTGATGGAGCCGGAGACTCAGCAGAACGAGAGTCGCCACTAGCACTTGAACCTCTGTCCAGAGAATGATACGCCCTCCTCTCCCCATCCACAAAGCCCCTTTCCACCGCTGGCAAATGGACCCTGTTAGCGAGCTCCAAGCGGCCCTCTTCTCCTCTCAGCCGGGATGGCGGTTGCCTTGTTTTTTCCGGACCCCTGCCTTCAAAATCTCTTTCAGCTTCCCGGTTTGATTTGCCCGTGTCAAAGCTGCGATCCATGGGGGTAGCCCCGTGCCCAACGTGCACCACCTCCTTTTCCATGGTCCTGTCTTCTGAAACGTTGCTTGGAGAGCGACAGGGGCCATCGGAGAGCAGCTGTGGGATGGGCTTTCGGGCTCGATCCACCTTAATATCTTTGGAGACCTTCGGGATCAGAACGCCGGGCGGAAGCTTCTCTGCGGATTTCTTCCTCGAGCTTAGCCATAGAGACAGAAAGAAGAGGATAAGGACGATGAATGCCCCGACTCCTATGCCGATAACGGCCCAGAGTTTGAGCCCAAAAATGCCCGTCTTCTTGGACAGCTCGTTGTCTAGGAAGTTCCCGGTGCCCATTTTCGCTGCGTTCTAGATGGGATTGCGACAATCCAAGCTGATCAAAGCCTTCTGCCTCGACAACGAAAACATTATTGTTGAGGGAATCGTGGTGGCGGGGCAGATGTTCTCTCTGGATCGAAAGCAGCTCTGCAGCAACAGTCGCAAAATCTCATTCTTCACAAGGCAATGGATCTGGAGGAGAACCCGGCTCGCCAACTGCATCCGTTGCCACTGCTCTCCTGCCACAAAGAGCACCAAATAGTAATCAGTAGCCACACATGATATCCGCCATCGCACCAGAAACAGAAACAGTGTTAGGAAGTGCGTGCAATGCACGCCCCTAAGTCCGACACAAGCGGAACGAAACTGTCAAGCGATTCGCAGAGTCTACTTGCGGTTCTTCGGATCTGCACGCTTCTACAACGGTGGACGAGCGCACTGCCCGAGAGAGAGTGCTATGCAGAATGGTAAAAAGCTGGTGTGCACTACGCTCACTTTTCTGCAAAACACCAAGGCGCTATCGGCTGGCATGAATTCCGTCAACAGCCGCGCTATCGACGTAAATGCGAGGTGGGCATTCCCCAGGCCGAAGACGGTGGTGAAAGTCGGGAAGAAGCGAGTCCTGGAAGACAAGGGGATCCATCCGCCAGGAAAAGCTGCAGGGCACGCAAGGATCACGAGCGGTGGACTGCCAAAAGGCGGAGCACAGTGAGGAGGAAGCAAGCAAAGCGGATAGGCAGCACCTGCGTAAAGGTGAGGGAGGGGCGACCACCGAGCAGAAGCAGCAGCCCCAACTCCTCGCTGCGCCTGCTGCAGCAGAAGATACAGCTGGGCGAGTACAAATCTGACCATAAAAGAGCTGGAAGCTTGCACCAGGCACGGCAGGGGCCGCACTAAGAGTAAGTGCAAGCTGGAAGGGAAGGCATTTACAAGGAGAGCGGGATCTCTTCTTCAAAAACTAGTTATTAGATGAGTGTGAGCTTACTACGATACATGAGAGTGTGTGTGTGTGTGTCTCTCTCTCTCTCTCTCTCCCTCTCCAAATCGATTGTATGTGTCTAAGTCTACAAGATGCACGAAAGCAAGATCTTGTGATGGAGGTGGACACTGGAAACAGAACACAGAGAGAGAGAGATCATCCCCCAAACGAATCATTACAGTAGACTCATTCACTCACTCTGTAGAATCGCGCACAGGTTGAAACTTGAAATTGCACGCAGTGTTGAGATAAATTCAATTGGCCGCAACCTTCAGAGATGAAGCAGTTACTCATAGCTCCAATCTCAAACGCTTCAGCAACTCAGATTGATTCAATCTCTTAACTTCATTCTCACACACACACAATGCAATTGCTTATCAAACATCTTCACAAATGAAGCACACATATACTTTGGCTTATAGCTCCGCGACATCTTTCCTTACACCCACGCAGACAGCAATTTCGCACCTGCTCATATCCAAAATCCTGCCTGTTTCTGCTTTTACCTTCCGCCCAAACCCAAAAAACTATTCATGTTACCCCTCGCATCACACTCACAGCAACGTTCTAACACACTCTGAAGTGCTCACACCGCCCACTTCCCTCCCCCTACACCATCCCATCGCCACTCTGTCACTCTTTTTTCCATTGCAGCACTGCATAGCCAGTTTGGCGGCTGCCTAAGCTAGCTGACTGGCAAGGCAAGACCCCGCGCCTTCCTCACAAAAAGGGCGATGCACAGACCTCTTTTCCGCATAGACGCAAGCAAAGAAGCCCACATTTCGAAAATGGTTGCCAGTTTACAATTCCGGTGGCGAACTAACCAGAAGCTGAGCTGCCTAGATCTTCTTGTTCGGCACTCTCACCCTTATCGTTGATGCCATTTCAACGGGCAAAGTGCAAACCACCCCCTTCAAATTGAGGTTCTTGTCTGTTGTCCATCCTTTTTCTGCATTATATACCGACTTATACGAAGAACAATGTCAGGCCTTTCAAATTTTTCAACTTCTATCTAATTCACATCTTAAGGACAAGACCCTTGCGCTCACAAATGAAGCTACCTCTCTTGCTCAACTTTATCCCATCTTAAGAGCAATGAACTCCTTGAAGGTGTAGCAGAATGCTCCTTGAAAGATACTAACTATGGCCACCTATAAGCTCTTAGATTGACAATTATTAGTGAGCTTTCCATTTACGTGCAAGGCCAAAGGTAGGTATAGGCTAGTCCAAACTCTATTTCCTTAAGATCTGCACTATCTAGCCTTTGTAAACAACTTATCATGCCTCAACAATGATCCAGGGCAAAGAATTTCAAAAAGAAAGGAGAGAGACATCGATAGATCAAAGGCATGATGGCTCTCTCAATTGCTTTCCCATATTTATGATAAAAGAAGATAGTGCTAGAGATGTGTAGCATTTAATATGTTGAGTTTTAATAGTGTACTTTCCAATTTAACAACAATGAAGGATTCCACGCCCCCCCGCCCCCCCCTCTCTCTCTCTCTCTCTCTCTCTCTCAAGGTATGTAGGATTTCAAGATTGCATAATTATGCGCCTCCAAGGCATAATGATCTTATTGTGCCATTCAATGATGCTTATCTCTTTGGTACATTCCAACTTTTCTACCAAGAAAAGGTTGAATCATTTGATTTAAACTTGTCTTTCATTGTTGATTTTTATGTCTCTAGGGATGGTCTATTAGAGTGGAGACGCAGCACACTCTTAGGACTTGAATGAGGGCTGCCGCCTTGGTAGGTAGGCAACCCCACCACTAGGCTATCGTGGTGTCCTCTACTATTGCAAGGGCCTTTAATAGATTGCCAAGTTAGGGAAAATACCATGCTACACTAATTAAGACACCCTCTTCCCTTTTAGAAGCTGCTCCCCCTTTCTAGCTTTTTCCAGCCTCCGCATTATCACCAAGTTAGCATCAACTTCCTTTTTCCTTGCAAGGTGTTTCATTCCATATGTCTCTATTGCACTCAAGATCATTCGATGCTATACCACATAGTTATGTTGGTTGATGTCTATACTTAAATTAAAGTCACTATGGGCTTTTTCACAAAGAATGCTCCCTCTCTCTCTCTCTCTCTCTCTCTCTCTCTCTCTCTCTCTCTCTCTCTCTCTCCTCCCTCCCTCTCTCCCTCCCTCTCTCCCTCCCCCTCTCTCCCTCCCTCCCTCCCTCCCCCTCTCTCCCTCCCTCCCTCTCTCCCCCCCCCCCCCCTCTCTCTCTCTCTCTCTCTCTCTCTCTCTCTCCCTCCCTCTCCCTCTCTCTCTCTCTCTCTCTCTCCCTCTCTCTCTCTCTCTACGTGCATGTGTGCGTGTGTGATATGCCAATTAGCTCTCTTTCCCCTTTTCATGTTCGTGATTTCTCTTTAAAGGCAAAATACAAAGTTTGCATAAATCATGTAGCTCAATTAGATCCATGAAGAATTACTTATGTGGAATGATTCTTCCAACCCCTTACATTACTCAGTACTTTTAAGCTTACTATAGAGATAACATGAAGAAGTTGCACTTACAAATTTAAGTTAGGTCTATCCATGCACTCCATCACCAAAGGAATAGGGCCTTCAAAAAATACATATTTGAAAATCACATTCATCTATCGATTTGTGTTATTGCTTAAAGAAGGTTTGACTTGACCCTTTGTTGTAATTTTAGCTATATCTTACAAAGTTGTACAATGATGATAAAATGAGTTTGCTTATTGTTTGTCATCAATCCCTCTCTCATCCATAATTCAAAGGCTACACATTGTTGGAAACTACATTTTAAGATTCAATTCTTTTTACTTTGAAGCCCTTCGTACATACATTAGCCATTTCATTAGAGTACGGATCAGGTATCCAACTTTGATGACAAAGTTGGAGAAGGAATGGTTGGACAAAGGATATTGAATTGAGGAAATAAAACGAATGAATTGTATATCTTATGAAATAGAATCTTAAAAGCAATTCATGGGTCCAACTCCAATCAAAATCGAATGGGTTTGAAAATGGTTGCTAGGATAGTATAGGTGATGCAAATGGAAAAGGCTCGTTAAAGTTTCTCCTGGCCTAAAGCATGGCCTAAAGCATACCACTATAGACAATAGCACAATAATGGGAATGTCTAAAATAGGCCTTTGACCTCACTACACTTTTGGTTGATACTTGAATTATTCCAAGTTAGAGATATAACTTATTAGCTCTAAAAGATATGGGCACATTAGTTTCCTATTTACCATTGAAGTTTATTGCATGATAATGTCACAACATTTATGGACCTCGGGCCAGTATCAGCATTGCCATGACTTGAATACTTATGGCCATGATTGAGTGCTTCCATGAGAAAGACTCCATCAGTTTTTATGACGTGGAGATGTAGCTTTACCCTTTATAGCTTGTTTTGTTGTTTTATTGTATTTTTATCTTTTAACAAAACCTTCAAGCCTTCAGGTTGTTGAGGTTCAAAGGATCCAATTTCAAATTATGAACTTGAGATTTAACCTCCATTTACAAGATTCTATTTTATTCATTTTGTTGATTATTCTAGTGTACTCTTGAAGGAGGAATGACTTACTAGCTCAATTGTACCAGTTTGTCAAAGTCGCCACAAGCTTGAAAGACATGCTCCATTAAATGAGACCATTTCCTTCTTCAATCTGAAGCAGAACAAAACTTCAATGTAGAGTATAAAATTTCCTCTCTTTTCATCCTAAAAACATGTCATCAAGTCGCCTTGCCAAGACATCATACATCCATTTATGTAATCACTTACTAGATACAAACAAACTTTGTGTCTAAAAACTGTATGACATGTTATGATTATATTTCTGAAGATATAGATTCAACGCTTTTGAGGGTTCTAGGATTGATACTCAAGGGCTTTAGGTTTTGAATTCAAGGGTTCCAAGGTTTGGAAATATTGGACCTAGTGATGCAAAACAATATACCGAGAACTTGGAATTTCTTAGTCTTATACCAAAATTTTATTGCCTTTACTATTCTATGCGGTTTGAAAGTCCAAAGGGCAATCCTTCCTGGATTCATAGAGTGTCAAGTTCGTGTTTGTAGCTATCTAACCATGTATCCAAAATTTGTTGAAGGTGGACCGACTCACGATTCATTCTTAGCAAGAAAGCTTCCCTCAATCTACCTAAATTCATTCAATTTTTTAATATCAAATCTCCATTTTTGCGATGCAAAATTTCCCCAACTTCCAGTGATAGATTGTACTTGTCAAAATAGCCTAAATCATTCATTTTCAAATCCATAATACATAAAATTTGTTGCAAATAATGTTTAATATAGTGGTTCTTGTGTGTGTGTGTGCATGTGTGCGTGCGTGTATGTGTGTGTCTGTATGCGCATGCATGCATGCGTGCGTGTGTGTGTGTGTGTGTGTATGATTCTTTCCAAAGATCTCTACAATCATTACTATCTATGGAATTTAGATTTTGTGTTTATTTATTTTATTTTGCAAAGGGATCTTGAAGAATACACGAATATAATATAGATTAAATATGGAATGTACTCAAAAGAATTACATCTTTGTACTCTCTTTCTCAAAACTATATATAGATAAGAAAGTTAATCTACATTTTTAAAAGATGAATACCTATAATTATTGATCATGATAGTTACTGGTGAAGTAAGAGGTTTTTGTCATCATCTCATTTATACAAAATAAGTTGTGAAATACTATGTTCTTGATGATTGTGTTTTACTCCATGTGCTAACATATTATATACCTAGCTATTCAATAAGACGTTTCAAACAAAACTCTCTACAATCCATGGCATTTGTGTAACATCCATTATGGGTAAAAAGAAGAACCTTTGAAAGTTAAATAAATGCTGACCTTGAGAACAACAGGTAAATCAAGATCAATTTTATATTCATCTCAATCATGTAAAACCACCCATTTTCCCATGTTAGAGTTATTTTTTACAGTGTTAGATTTGAAGGCTTAGCAGATTAACACCCCAGTCAGTAATCCATGGCATCACACTGTGAAAAACTGGCAGTGTCGCCTCACTTCTCTCTACCATTAGAGTCGATATGGTCTGACTAGAGGTATAGACTTATTTATGTTTCCTGATGAGCAAAGTCTACCAAGCAAGACCTCATAGTATAATTTTGGAGCCAACGGTGTCCAAGGCATGAAGCCTATTTTAAGAACCTTCTGCTTGTGGGCTTCAGTTTTGCATAGAAAATGATGTTCAGTAGAGACAAAATTCTTGCCTTATCATTAAAAGAATCCTGTTGCGGAAATTTCCTCAGAGAGAAACGAAAACTTAGAACGAAAAGTAGCCTCTTCTTTGTCTTGGAAAGGTTCAAAACCAAAGACATGAAACTCCTTCACTCTAGGGTCGTTACATGGCTTGTTTGGGGTGCAAAAAGGTTAGCGGTTCAAGTTTTGACCTTTTGACAATATGAGCGTCTAACAACACGTTCGGTCTTGTGGTTACAAGCTAAAAAACCACCCAAAAATGGCATAGTTGGTCGTTAATCTCTACACTACGTTCCCTCTTATTTGAGGTCTCTCTCTCATTTCACTGAGCAATCTACTATTGGCCAACAACCTCATTGAAGTTGATTTTGCAATTCACTGGTAGTAACATTGAGTTCCGGCTCACAGGATGTATCTTGCAAAACTTTACGCTACATAGATTTAATGCTTTGTTATACGTTTGACTATGGTGTTGGGAATTTGTTTCACACTGGGTTGTGCAACACTTCAGTACATCCCATGCAGAGCTTGTGGCAGAACGGGGGGTCACAAGTTTGTGAAGATAGTGGGAGAGAAGGAAGGAGTCTCACTTGTGGCTTTCTCACATACACAATGGGGGAATACACACAAAGGTGGAGGTTGAAAACAGTTTTCCTCTTCTTAGTTGTGAAAGCCAAAAGAACTCTTGTACAAAGAAATAGAAGAACCCTATATGTGGGTCTCAAACCAAACTCAGCTAACTAAGGTGGCATACTAACTGAGCCACGAACTAGAGTACATAAGGATAGCTGTCATCCAGCTATTATTCATGGGCGATGTACCAACCGCATCTGCAACTAACAAGTCGGTGACATAAATGCACAACGGTCACCCTGGCATATCACGAGTGGAGCTCGATATCTCAACATTCCCCCTCATAAAATAGTCAATATTGCAATGTGGACTTCACATACCTGAGTATGCGTCTAGCCGCATCCAAATGCGGTTTCCTTGGAGCCTGCATAAACTGACTTACCAATCCAACAGCATAGCTCAAATCTGGCCTGGTAATAGTCATATAAATCAAACTTCCTACTATGCATCTGTATATAGTAGGGTCCTCCAGAAGCTCACCTGCATCTGCGCTTAGCTTCACTTTCTGCTCCAAAGGAACTAAAATAGGCTTACAGCTTGTCATCCCATATTTGGACAGCATGTCCAAATCATACTACCTCTGCAAGAGCCATATCCCACTTGGTGATCTAATCACCTCAATGCCCAAGAAATAACGCAGCTCTCCCAAATCCTTCATCTCAAACTTTTGCTTCAATAGCATTTTCACATGAAGGATATCTTCATCACTATCACTTGTGATGATCAAATCATCAACATAAATGACAAGTAGCATAATACCTTTCTCTGTTTTTCTCACATAAAGTGAGAAATCTGCCTTGGAAATCTGAAAGCCAATAGTGACAAGATTCTGTCCTATCTTGTTAGACCATGCTCTAGGTGCTTGCTTCAAGCCATACAAGGCTTTCTTCAACCTGCAAACAAACTCAGGATGAACAACATGAACATAACCTAGTGGCTGCTCCATAAAGATCTCTACTTGCAAATCACCATGCAAGAAGGCATTCTTTACATCCATCTGATGTAAAGACCATCCCTTTGATGCAACCATAGCAATGACTACTCTTACGGTTGCCATCCTTGCAACCGGACTAAATGTTTCTTCATAATCAATGCCATATGTGTCTCAATCTGAGACAATGCACTCTTGCACTTTTCGACTGTGCTACCTGCAGAGATTTGCTCCCAAACTCAAAAAAGGAAAGCAACACTGGTCCTCTTACCAGGACACCTTGAACTTGGTTTGCTTTCTTAAGCTCCTTACCATGAACCAGGCTCTGATACCATGTGAAGATAGTGGGAGAGAAGGAAGGAGTCTCACTTGCGGCTTTCTCACATACACAATGGGGGAATACACACAAAGGTGGAGGTTGAAAACAGTTTTCCTCTTCTTAGTTGTGAAAGCCAAAAGAACTCTTGTACAAAGAAATAGAAGAACCCTATATGTGGGTCTCAAACCAAACTCAGCTAACTAAGGTGGCATACTAACTGAGCCACGAACTAGAGTACATAAGGATAGCTGTCATCCAGCTATTATTCATGGGCAGTGTACCAACCGCATCTTTAGCTAACAAGAATGCACAACGATCACCTTGGCATATCACGAGTGGAGCTTGATATCTCAACAAAGTTGTGGTGTGAACATGATGGATGGAGCTGAAAAAGAACCCTTTGAACATGACAGAATGGGTTTGAAGGAGGTTGGAAGAGAAACCCTGATTATGATGCCTATAGATATGTTTAACTTTCTCTGCATTTTTTCTTTGGAAATGGAAATGATGATCTACAATGCTAAACTAAGTTTTGTACACTAAGCGGTTCTCTTATTGAGGATTCTTTTGTGGCACTATTAATCATAGAAGAAAGTGTAGGGTCCCTAAGGTTTTCTTTGAATTTTTCCTCTTGACTATGATGGGCTTGAGGGAACCTTTAAAGCTTGTTACATAACAGATTATGATTATAGGGAATGGGTCTTTAAAGGGATTGGTGTTCCTTCATTATTTTCATGGACTTAGCTAATTAATAACTTTTACTTGGGAAGATGGAAGTTGGTATGATATCATATACCCCATGCCTGAGGGCATCAACCAGGAAAAGGTTTGGACCCTAGATGATTTAGTACATTGATTAGCTACTTTTTGGATACACTTGGACATTGTGTAATGATACATACTGAACCTTAAAGGCGTGTCTCTTGGATATATATAGGGAGAGGTCATGATTGTAGCTCATGTCCCCAAGGGCCTAAATGTACACTCTACCAATGGAGCCAACTTTCACCACGGTCATAGCATGGCCATGGGATTGTTTATGATAAGGTGAAGGGCATGATCTTAGGCCATGGACTCATTCATTTAAGGATAGTTGCCATGGACTCATTCATTTAAGGATAGTGTGTAATATTTAAGGATGGTGTCACAAATTGTTTGTAAAACATTTAAGGATAGTGTGATAGCATTTGGTCCTTTTACAAGTACCTTTTTATAATTGAATTTGAAGGATTTTGGTTGGTTAAGACCATGGCTTTGATTACTATTACTATGATGCCAACCTTGGATCTATGGAAGATGCAAGTATGCCAAGGATATATTTGGACTTTTTGACAATGTGCTTTTTCTTTGACTTGGTTGGAGCACAAATTTGTTTTACCTCGCCTTCAATTGGGATCTCTTTTTGACTATGATATACAGGATTGAGAGGGTCTCCTTTTGCAAATTATCTATTAACACAGGCTCCTTTTGGACACTATACTATTAAGGGAGTCTTCTTGTGCTTACTGTACTATCAGAATGCCATGATTTGACTAATGCAAATCTAGATAGAGTGACAAGGATAATAGTTGGGTGCCGGCATTGAAGCATGGCTTCCATAGCATGAATGAATTGTTCTAACTTCCATTGTGTTGTGATGGCGCCAGGTGAGTTGGCACACCTCTCCATCAGAGTTGCAATAGGATCTTAGGCATGACATTGCAGAAAAGGATATTGGCAACCTTGAAGAATACAATTTGGTAATTTATGATGAGAGACACAGTATTCTAAACCCTATTGTACTTGCTTACATAAATGTATCGATTTGCAGTGGGAACTAGAAAGTGAACTACCTAAAAGCTTGCTCACTTCAAAAATTGTCTTATGGTTTTACCATAGGAGAAATATTGTTCCCTTGGATTCTCTAATGAAAATGCAGCTATAATATTCAAATGGATTTCTCTTTGCATGGTCACTCTATTTGCTGAATCTCGAAGCATTAACTTAATTGTGAACATAATCTTGATGAAGCAATGGTTGCCAGGGGCCTTGAAAATCTATGACTAAGAATATGGAATAGTGGGGATATAGATTCATTGAAGTAGTAGGTAAACACACACACACACACACACACAAGTGGTGAGTGGGGGGAAAATGGGGGCAAAAATTGGATTGTGGGAGCCCCTTAAAAAATAGTTTGTATACTTCCTAATTAGGCTAAGAGACGATGCATAAGTCTTAGTCTAGAGTTTTTTTTGTGGGGTCGAAACCTTTACCCGTGTCCCCATTATGATGAGATTATTGGTTATAGCCATGTTGTGGATGTATGAATACACACATGTACATACACATACACCGTTCTTGTCACCCCGACAAGTATGGAGATATGAGCCCCTAGCAATTGCTAGAACCATTTTTGGCTTTTGGAGAAAAGCAATATTGGTAAGGGATAGTGGCTTATTTGCATTCACGTTAGGAACTACGTTCAAGTGTGGGTGAAGAGCTAAGAATTGTTGGGCAAAAAAGGAAGTATGCTATTAAAAATTAGAATAAATATGGAGGGATTATAAAGTGGAGATGGACCTTGATATGGGAGATGGTAGTCTACTTTGGGACATATGGTACCTCTGTCTTGTTTTAGCTATATTAGGGTTTATGCGAGTTGTCCCTAAGTACCTAATACTTTTATGATTTTGCATAAAGAAGAGAAGGGACCCTTGAGAGGAAACTTTGGAATTCATTGGGGTTACAAGATAAAGCAAGTGAGGTATATTCCACTAATACTTGTGATCTTGATGAATGCGTATGCTAATCCCTTGTAGTTCTACACTTTGCTTCATGCATTTGCTGGAAAACATGCTGCATGTCTGGTGATCCAACAAATGAGATCATGTCTCCATAACCTTTGTAATGTATGCTCCCATGGCTAAGGTATGGCCATGTTTGTAAAGAAAACTAGAAATTGTCAAATGCCCAGTCATGATAGTCTTGAAATTCTCTCTGATGCTTGAGTATGCATCACATTCTAAAAAGGAGTGTTGTTTAGACTCTATTGTGCCCGTAATGGCATAGCATGCACAACCTCTCTAAATGAGGAGTGGGCATGAGGCCTGTAGCATGCCATCCACCTATTTTAGATGATACATGGTCCCTATGGAAGCGATTGCATCCATGACAAATCTCAAGATTGGTTCTAAAAAGTAAGGCTGAGTACACGACAAATCTTGAGATCGGTTCTAGAAAGTAAGGCTGAGTACATTGTCCAATTGGTATAAAAAATAGTCTTTGTAATGCGGGCATATTATTTGAGTTTAGTACTCAAATCTTATGTGGTGATCTACATCACCCATGATGCTAACAAACATCTCCTCAAGAAGGCCTTTGCCACTTCTTTGTCTTCTATCAAAGACACCAATAATGCTTCGATTCCTCATTGTATAAACCATCGCTTTGTGTCTTCCATCCAATTCAACCAATTCAACACTAGAATCTTACTCTTATTAGTTTATATAACTTTGAACTTGGTTCCCCTGAGAGACATGGGAGTCTCTTAGGCAATTTGGTGACCTTAACTAAGTATCGTGACATTCTCTCCATTTCCCAGAGCTCCAATGGGGTGTTGCAGTCTCCAAGAGTAGGATGGAATATGGAATATCGTCTTTCATTCCTAGGAACATGGTTATGAAATGCTTCTAGATTTTCTCCACCTCATTCCAAGCTAAATTGGATAAGATCCCACCCTAAAACTCTACTTCATAAGCACTACAAGCATAACCAACACATTAAAGAGATACGTTTTCATTTTCTAGCTCCATATCTTGCCTACCTACAAGTATTCTCAAAGACATAGTACCTTCTTTTACTAGCCCAAATCCTTTTGTCCACACATTTATGTCATCGATGTCAAAAGGGATGTCTTTGCCAAGATACTTGAAGGATTCCACAACTATGCCATCAATGTAAAAAAGGGACATCTATGCCAAGATATTTGAAGGATTCAACAACTTTGAGTTCATCCCAATGATAAGTGATACGAAGCTATGTTCTCTTGAGCGTTTTCTTTAACATCTATATTTACTTGCAGCTCACTACTTTGGTCAAAGTTATCCAACACATGCATTGATTTCCAAGCATATTCTTGTGTTTTTGTTGTTAGGACAATGTCATCTACATACAACAATAAGAGAATGACGTGCACCTATGTGAAGTCCCATTTGCCTCACTTGGATTGTATACTTTGTAACCAATTCCTCTAGCTCATCAATGCAGAATCCAAATAATGTGGGTGAGATCTGGAAACCTTGATTTACCCCAATACTATTGTAAAGGTCTCTAAAAAGTGTCTCTCATCCTGAAACATGCTTCAAAACTTTTATAACTGCTTGCACGTATTCTTTGGAGTACTCCAATGTTTTGCATTCTCTGCCAGAGTCTAAGTCTTGGGACTATATCAAAGGCTTTTTTGAAATCAATGAAGTAACAAAATATGCCTTTACCTTGTAGTGAGCTTTCCTCCATAAGTACTTTAAGGGTTGAGAGAGAGAGAGAGAGAGAGAGAGAGAGAGAGAGAGAGAGAGAGAGAGAGAGAGAGGGAGGGAGGGAGGGAGGGAGGGAGGGAGGGAGGCAGGGAGGGGGAGGGGGGGGGGAGAGAGAGAGAGAGAGAGAGAGAGAGAGAGAGAGAGAGAGAGAGAGAGAGAGTAACGTCTATTGAAGTCCTCACAAGTGTATGCAACAAAGTACAACACCAAAAAGTGACTTTGGATAACCAAAGAATCGAGGGAGTGCACAAAGCTTAGCTACTTCTGAGTTAGTACAGAGCATAACTACGTTCTTATACTATCATAAGGTGGCCTTTATAAGATCAGTGCAAGATTGAGAGTCTTTGGTTTTGGATTTCCCTAATCGATGCTTTTCCATCTCAATAAATATCCCATTTGCTTGCTTTGCATGCTTCCTTTACTTGGGTGAGTTCAATATTTCTTTGTTTGAGCTGGATTGGAGTGAGCTCCTTGGATATCCAAATCTTTGTGCCCTTGACCTTATGTGTAATTTGAGGTTATATGTTTGTCTAAGGATCTAAACTCTCGATGCTCTCCGTCTAAAGTAGACTTGTGCTTGTATGCCATTTTGGATGACATTGCACATGTCATTCTTATCTATTCAATATGTGGTAATTCCTTTTAAGGCATATGATGACAAAGTGTGGATCGTACTAGCCTAGTGCACACAAGATTTGCGAAAGAACTAAGGAGGCTCAAAGCACAGTGAATAAGACATGAGAGCGAGATAGCAAATCTATATCTCTTGCAATGTGTGTCCTCGATAATACATGATAGGCCTCTTATAGAGAGTTCCCTTTGAATAGTCAACATCTGTGGGATCCTCTGATCCACATCTCTCCTTGTGGATATCCTCAATCCACATCTCCACATCATGTCGTCCACATTGTAGGGTGGCTACTTTAATTCTTTCCTTAGCACATAGCTTAGCATGTAATTATGTGCACATGGCACCATATCTCAACACCTCCCCTTGGTGCCATGATCTTTTGGCTTACTGCAAGGTGGACAGATGTGAGTTTCGAATCCATCACCCCGTTAGTGCATGCATTGCTAGTTAAGGTGTTCAAGTGTGGTTTACATGTCAATAGCTTCCCTAGGTGCTTTCATAGCTACTCTCGGGTGGTCAGGTTTGATTTACAAACATATGGGCTAAACGTGGCAAGGTTTTTGCTTCTCAATGCTTGTTGTTGATGTCGTTGTCTTCTTTGCTTGATGTAGCTTGATGCATGATGCTTTGTTCTACCACGTGCCTTAATGCTTTATGTGTGGATGCCATGTTATGTGCTATGCTCATCTCATGCACTTGCACTTTTGGCATGCTTATTACGTTCATGCGTTGCTTTAGCATTTGTTGCAAAGGTCTTACCAATTGATTTCTTTCAATATTGTCAGTGTCTAATTGCATATAGTGATTCTAATCTGATAGGCATGTAGAGCTTAAAAAGACGATCACTTTTCCTTTTTGGAGCGTGTGCAAATTCCCCCTGGATTGCAAGTTATGCTTTGTTGAAGTTTTTGTGAAGAAGAGGAGGCCTCGATGATGTGGCATAGGAGTTCATACGCTGCTTGCAGAACTGTGCTTGGCAAGGGGCCCTATGCCATGTGGTAATCTTCTTACTGAACTGAATTTACCCAAGTTTAAGAAAACTTAACCATGATCAGATTTAATTCTGACACGTCACTTGGATGATGTGGTAGAGGGTGAGGTAACTTAACAGTGCATAGTCAACCAAGGTTAATACATGAACCATGGTTAGTTGTTATCTTTGCCACGTGTTAATTTTCTAAGAACCTTAGATTTCTAAGGTAAGGCATTCTTCTCTGCTGAGGCACGTAAGGTCGGAGGTGATGGCGCAACGTGAAGAGCTCTGTGAAGGCTTTCCTTAGAGGCGACTGGTTGCCAATGTGCTAAAGCTATGGCGAGGTGCAGTTGTTACCGGGAGTGAAGCAGATTTGATGTCAAATAGTATACCAGGGGAGGTTTGCCAATCGTTGTGTGGCCTCGGAGTTGCAAATTTCTACCATGTGCACTCGCCTCTCCACCAGTCGATGTGTGTTGCTTAGAGAGGCATGGCACTAGCTATAGGTATCTAGGAGCAATGGTTACATAGCTCAAAAATAGCAAGATGACAATAGTTGGATGTGCGGGAGACAACCCTACGATACAACTACTTCTTCTAAATCACGTCCAGGGTGAAGAGAAAAAGTGGAAGACAAGTACAACAGCTCCGTCCATGGAGGAGTCTTGAAATGATTGCTGCAGATGTAGAAAAATAACAAGATGCAATGCGATCACAAGGAAGGCAGAGCTCTGATCGAGAGGAGATCGAGAGGAGTGGTAGAGGAATGGAATCAATGGAAACTTAAACGATGAAGTCAATTCGGGATGTGCTCATGCGATGTGAAAGTTCGCGTGCGTGTTGGAGAGGCAAGTGCTAGGAGTGTTCGTTGCAAGATGGAGCTCGCGGCCATCGACTACTGACAAGGTCTGCTGAGCATTGCACACATTACGTAGGAGGCATCTGTAGCAAATGGTCAACGAAGATACAACTACGTCTATAGGATGCTTGGCTGAAGCAAGTCAATGGAGTTCCGGGTTGGACCTACCACTACTAGTCGATTGTGGTGCTTTTGAGCAGATAGGAGGTTGAAAGCGTTGGAGAACCTAAGCGGTCATCTTAGGCCGTCTTTAAGGATGGCGTGAGGCTTATATATTGTTGAAGGTGACTTGAGCGTGGAGTTGTAGAGCTGAGTTGAGGTGTGCCGCTATGCTTGTTGTTAATAGAATGGCCTTAGCTGTGTAGTCGGTGCTATGGAGCAAAGGTTGTAGAAGCTCTTACTTTCTATCTAGCAGAGTGAATCATGCGAGATATTGCATAATGGAGTCCAAACATTGTCTTTGAAGCTAGTCGAGGTAGGCATTTGTAAAGGCTTGCCTTTGTTGGAGGTGCTCGAAGCATAGAGTCTCCATCTCTCGAAGCTCTTAAACTATCTCTCTCTCTCTCAAAGAATAGAGTTAAATAGCTCTCAAACTCTCTCAATGAGTGGAACTTTCCCAAAACAAACTGAAATTCTCTCTGTGTGGAAGATAACTCTCAATCTAAAACTAGATCTAACCTAGGAGAAAAACATGTGCTCCTAAGGCATGCCTACAACTAATTAGACTAGACCTAAGCTCTGATACCATGACAAAGTGCGGATTGTACTAGCCTAGTGCACACAAGATTAGTGAAAGAACTAAGGAGGCTCAAAGCACACTGAATAAGAAATGAGAGGGAGATAGCAAATCTATATCTCTTGTAATGTGTGTACTCAATAATACATGATAGGCCTCTTATAGAGAGTGCCCTTTGAATAATTAACATCTATGAGATCCTCTGATCCACATCTCTCCTTGTGGATATCCTCAATCCACATCTCCACATCATGCAGTCCACATCTTAGGGTGGCTACTTTAATTCTTTCCTTAGCACATACCTTAGCCTCTAATTATGTGCACATGGAACCATATCTCAACATATGATTATGTCATTTATGTCTTTCTTGTCATCATCATGAAGGAGTCCATCTTTCAACCCCCCAATGCATAAGATTGTTCTATTATTCATTCTAGGTTCTTGCTCTTTCACTTTCATGTAAGATCAACTTGTTGTTACATCAATAACAATAATCTCTTATATTCTTTGACTTCACTTGAGTGGTGACCATTTCATACACTTTAGAAACCAATGGCAGTGTTGGTGGAGATGCATTACATTTGTGTAGTACCTCAAGGATGACTACTTGCCTTCCATTGCCCTCCATATCATGAACTCTTCTTTCTAAAGCTTGAGCTCTTGAACTTCAAGATCTAGATAATAAATATGATTGTGTCTCTAAAATTGTCTTCATCCTTTGATATGTCTTTGTGCTAGGAGTTAGGGCAAAAGTTGCAACTTATGGGACTATAAAAGGTAGAGAGAGAGAGAGAGAGAGAGAGAGAGAGAGAGTCTCATTGCAACTTATCAGACTTTAAAAGGAAGAGCTTTTAAATACATGGTCAAGATGCCTTAATAGCTCCTGGTGAAGAGACATTTAGGCCTAGTTGTGGCTCTTTCATAAATTTTACTGAAGAAATGCCACATCATTGTGCCATTCCATATTACCATCATTGGTGAACTGCTAGTGTGTCCTTCAACCATTGGTAGACGTCGAGGGGAACACCTCAATATGTTGACAATCCCTCTAGTTTTGGCATGTTTAATCCCTTTTTTTGCAAAATTGCAAAAAATCATCCACTCAAGGGCCATTTGAACATCATGTGGAGGGATTAAAAGCTGCCATTTTTTTTAAAGGCCATAACTTTTTTTCTTTTATTTGTATTTAGATCCACATATAAAAATTTTCATCTCCTAAAGGCTAGATTGAACAAAGAGTTTGAGTGTATGCATTACATGTCATCAATAAGGGCATAAGGCATTATTTTTCAGGTTTTGTTTCTTAGGTTTTGTTGTTATGCATATTTAATTTTCACCCTACTTACTAGGATTATTGGTAGCCAGTGAGTGACCGTATAAGAAAAGTATTAGGTTAAAGCGCACCAAACGTGATGAGGGTTCTATCTATACTTTGTGTGTTTAGTTGGGGATGCCTATCTAGACATGTATGTTTTATATTGCCATTTAGTATCGTGGGTGACTCCATTGTAAATACTAATATGAATGGCATGTGTTTATATGACCATACGATGGTGTGATGCCATGTTCATGTGTTTATTGATGTTTGATTTTACTAACAATAACATTAGAATTGATTCATGTGTGATGCATTAAATTGAGACTTCTAATGTTATTGATTACCTGAGTATAGGTGAAGACGTGGACGAATGGGAGTGAAGAAGCTCATGATAATATTTTCTTCTAGCAATATATGCAAGACTATATGCCTCATTTTTGTAATAGTGCTCAAATGATTTTGTAAATGCAATATCTATAAATACTCTAGGTGTGCAAGCAAGAGCCACACACCTAGGGGGGGGGATTGTATAGAGTGCTCTTGTCTTCTTCTTGTTCATGGATTTCCATGTCTCTATGAAATGATGCTATTTTGTGGTATTACTTAAATTTCCTTTTCGTAACATTTGCAATACTTAAGTGCACCCAAACACGAGTAGGATGATGTCAATGGAGAAATTAACACTATATTGGAGAATTTGGGAATCTCCCAAGTCCCACTTTCATGTAAAGGGTTTATATTTGACCATGTGGTCCAAACTTGAACCCTTATTTGAAAGTGGGAATTGGGAGGATTCCCTAATATGGTGTTTTGGTTGGACTACTTTCAAGTAATGAGTACATATTTGACCATGTGGCCAAATCTTAACCTTATTGGGAAGTACCAAACTATTTGGAAATTCCCAAATTCCCTAATATAGTGTTAATTTAAGGTGTTAACCATATTGCTCTTTGATGGAAGCAACTTCCACATTTAAAAACATTGGATCAAGAATTCGTTTTCAAATTAAAAAGATTGGTCATTCAAGGCCCATTTGAAGTGCAATAAAGGCATCAAAAGTGCAATTTTTGAAAGTCAACTTTTTCCTCTCTTATGAGTATTTAGATTCATCGAAATGATTGCATTGCTTAAAGGCTAGATTTAATACAGAGTTTGACTACAGACATTACATGTCATTAGCAAGTACATAAGGTACTAATTTTTGGGCTTTACAGTACTTAGGTGCATCTAGTCATCAAACAAGTGATGTCAATGGAATAATTTAGAATGCCAAGCACCTTTGCCTTTGATGGAAGTAGCTTCCACATCTAAAAATGCCAGATCAACTATTTGTTTGTGGAAAGGAAGTTGACACGTGTCATTAGACAAATGCCTATACCATCTAAAAACAACATTGCAAGTAAACAAGGATGTATTTTGATAAAGTGAATGTCAAATCCATAAATATTTTATATCATGCCTAAAAATGCTACCTTTCCCCTAGTGACCCCATCTAATCCATAAATATTTGAAGCATGCCTGAAAATGCTACTTTTCCCCTAGTGACCCATTTAACCAAAGCTTTAGATGTGTGGACCACATTGAATTTCATCTATGAGGGCAAGACACTGCTAACTACCTTATCTCAAAGCCCATTGAAGAAACTTGAAGATGGAGTATTGAAATGTTTTCATGGATACAATTAAATACACTCAATTAAATCCGGTGAATTAAATATGATCAATTCCATCTATGAGGGCAAGGCACTACTAACTACCCTTATCTCAAAGCATATTCAAGAAACTTAAAGATGGGTATTGAAATGTTTTCATGGATCAATTAAATACGATGAGGTCATGAGAGTTAGATTTTTGAATCTTCTGATTGTTTCTTAGAGGATTTACCGCTTGGACTACCATGTTCTTAACTTGAAGATCATAGGATAGAAATCCTATCGGGTAATACTCCACCTTACAAAGCTCTTTATAGAGTCAATCAACTAGAACAAAAGGAAATTCAAAAGCAAATGGAGGAACTGATAGAGAGAGGATTAATAAGACCCAGTAGTTCTCCTTATGGAGCATCTGTCTTATTAGTCAAAAAGTAAAATGGAACCTACTGAATGTGCATAGACTATCGTACACTGAACAAAATCATAGTGAAGAACAAATATCCAATCCCTAGGATTGATGATCTTTTGGACAAATTGAAAGGGGCCAAGGTCTTCAGTAAGATAGATCTCAAATCCGGCTATCATCAAGTTCGTATGGTAGAAGAGGATATATACAAGATTGCTTTTAGAACTCAAACGGGACATTATGAGTTCCTAGTTATGCCTTTTGGGCTAACTAATGCTCCAGCTACTTTTAGTAGAATGATTAACCGAATCTTTCTTAAACACCAAGATTGTGTAGTAGTATTTTTCGATGATATTCTGGTGTTTAGTAGAGACATTGAGGAGCATAAGGAACATTTGAATCTAGTCTTTTCACTCTTGAAAGAAAATCGATTGTACATAAATCCTGAAAAGAGTAGTTTCTTTCAAGATCAGATAGAGTATTTGGGTCACATTGTATCCATCGATGGGATTCGAGTAGATCCAAAGAAGATTGAGTGCATAGTCACATGGCCTAAACCCCGAGATATACATGAACTAAGATCATTCTTGGGATTGTGTAGCTTTTATAGAAAGTTCGTCAAGAATTTCGCATACATTGCACACCAATTGACAGATCTTCTTAGAAAAGCTAAGCATTACTTATGGACTGAGCGTCAAGATAAATCTTTTACAGCTTTGAAAGAAGCTCTCACACAAGCTCCTATGTTGCAATTACCTAATTTTTCTAGACCATTCTTTATAGTTGTAATCGATGCTAGTGGATATGGAATTGGAGCCGTACTTATGCAAGATGGATATCCAATAGCATATGAGAGCCGAAAATTAAAACCAATAGAATGCAATTATAGTACATATGATAAAGAATTAACTGTTGTTGTGCATGCTTTATGAATGTGGAAACATTATTTGATGGGAGCTAAGTTTCTTATCAAAACTGATCAGCAAAGTATCAAGCATTTGTTGACTCAGCCACTAATATCCGATAGGCACATCAAGTGGGCATCATTTATATAGAGTTTTCAGCCCATGATTCAGTATCAACCTGGAAAGGAAAATGTAGTTGCTGATGCTCTTCGCAGAAAGCCAAGTATTAGTCACATCACTGCTGTAGAGACCCAGCATTTTGAAGGTATGAAGAATTCTTATCAAGGGGATTCAGACTTTTTTGATATATGGAACAAATTAGAGAATAACAATTGGAATCCTATGTTGGACTATCCATACAATGATGGATACCTCTTTTATCAAAAGAAATTATGCATCACTCGACCCTTTAGACAAATTATAATGGAGGAAATGCACCAACCACCATATATGGGACATAGGGGAGTGACTGCCACTTTACAAGTGATAGCAAGAGAATTTCATTGGCCTACTATAAGAAAAGATGTGGCTAAGTTTGTAGATGAATGCATCACTTGTCAGAAGATCAAGAGTTACAAAGGAAAGACCCTAGGATTGCTAATGCCTTTGCCTATTCCTACGCAACCTTGGGAACAAATATCTATGGATTTCATAACAGGTTTTCCTACTATAACGAATCAAAATGATATGATTTGAACGATAATAGATCGCTTTAGTAAGCAAGCTTATTTCATCCCATGCAAGAAGACTTTAACAACTCAGTAAGCTACAGATTTATTCATCAAGCATATCTTTGTTCATCATGGCTTACCAAAGACTATAGTGTCTGATCGAGATTCAAAGTTTTGCAGTAATTTTTGGACTGCATTATTTCATAATCTAGGAACTAAGTTAGACTTCTCATTAGCTTTTCATCCAGAATCGAATGGCCAAACTGAGGTTACAAATAGTACTATTTTGGATATGATAAAAGCTTATGCAGGAAGTCAACCAAAGACTTGGGACAAATACATTCATCTCTTACAGTTTGCTTATAATAATACTCCTCATTTTGCAGTTGGAAGAGCACCCTTTGAGATTATCTATGGGAAGGTTTTACCTATTCCTATCACACGATTGACCCATAGAGTGGAAGCAGCAGATGCATTTACCCATGACTACCAAAATATTCTCAAAGAGGTTCAAGAAGCCATTGCAATCGCTTAAGAGAAGTACACAAAACAAGCTAATAAGATATGGAAACACATGCTTTTTAAAGAAGGCGATTATGTACTTCTTTGGATTGAGAAAAGAAGGTTGAAGAGTGTTGAGAAATGGCCAGTAATCAAGATGTCCCCACGTTTTTATAGACCATTCAAGGTGATTCAGAAAATCAATGATCTAACTTATAGGCTCGAATTACCTGTGATAATTGGAAAATACATAATGCTTTCCATATCAGCCTCTTAAAGCCCTTCAAAGGACCTTTACCTATTCATCCTATCTATGAATAGGCTCCATTGATTGTTGATGAAGAAGAAATTCTAGAGCCTGAATGCATTATTGATCATCAACAAACCTCGACCCGAAAAGGAAATGTCTATATTAAATACTTGCTCAAATTTAAGAATCATCCAAGAGATGATGCTCAGTGAATCCTGGGTAGTTCTTTCAAACTTTTCCAAACCTCATTAGTTCCTATAATCAAACATGCAACAGAGGTCAGTTGCAATCCAAGCAAGAGGGATGTTACGGAAATTATATTTTTTGATATATCTTGCTTTGGATATCGTTACTTTAGTTAAGCGTGACTATGGCAAAGTACTCCATAGCAGCGCACCAGACGCAGCGGGGGTCCTAGTGGATACTTTGTGTGGTTAGTTGGGGATGCCTGACTAGCTTGTGTTTTGCCATGCTAGATGGTCAGTATTGTGGGTGATTCCATGTTAATACTGATGTCACTAGTATTATTGGTGTTGTGCTTGATTATTGTGCTTTGAGCGCAATTATGTTGGGATCGGTTGATTCGGTGATTCGTTCAATCGATTATTAATAACTAATGTAATTGGCAGCTTCAGTACAGGTGATGGAACTCATAGCGAGGATTGGAGTTAGTGCGAGGGTACCGATCGAGGTGTCGCATAGCGCATTATATATGGCCATGGGCCAATTTCGTATTTGTTTTATTACTGCAAGTTGAGCAATATATTTTTTTGAGGACATAATTCATTTTGGGACCTAAGATGGCTATGTAAAGCAAATCCCTCATTTTTGGATGAGAGGGATAATTTTGGCTCCTTGGTGCTTTTATGAAATATCATAAATACTCTAGATGAGGAAGCGTGAGCCACTCATCTAGGGGGGGGGGAGATTGTACCCATTCTGATGTCGCTCTCATGGTGTGATTGTGCTTTTCCTTTTCCAATTGATTATGTGGTGAATTTGTGTGTTGAAAAGATTACTTTTTGGTTTCACCAAGTCAATCAAGAAAGAGCACCACGTCCCCCTTGCCTACACCGCCTATAAGTGATGATTAGGTTTTTATATAGTGCATATTTAAGTCAAGAAATGTAATTTAATCTCGAAATATATCCGAGGAGATATGAACAGCCACCACTTAGGAGGTGCACTTCATGAGAGCATGCTCGATTGCATCCTAGGCAATAGATAATTCTACTCATGGGTATAGTTCTACATGATTTTGACAACTGGATATAGTTGTTGGTATCATAAAAGGAGGGTAATTGATCTACTCAGGATAGAAGAAAACGTGGGTAGGGGACCAAAGGTGCAACTTGTTGGCCATATGTAGAGTAGAGGGTGCTACAGTGAGATTGCTCATGACTATAAGAAGCATTGGATGTGTATAAGTCAAAGGTTGGAGTCTAAGATAGAAGATGATAGCTTACCCGCATATCTAATAGCTCTATTCATGGGTGGTGGAAGGACAGCACCTCTTTTTGTGGCATTTGTTGGGTTTGCGACAAGATAAAAGGTAATGGTTGTTTTGGCTCTAAAGGTAGCTACTATGAAAATAGTAGCAGCATATCAATGAATTATAACACTCAAAGAAGAGGTCATTATAGAGAAGAGGGTGCCTCCATTTGATGTTCATTGGGACTCAATGTTCTTTGACTAGCTAATTTTTTTCCTGGGTGTGGATAAAGTAAAGAAAGTTTCTTCATGATATTCTGAAGGCTTCAAAGAAGTAGAGGGAAATCATTAGCCCAAGTAAGTAATTCGTGATATTCTGAAGGCTTCAAAGAAGTAGAGGGAAATCATAAGCCCAAGTAAGTAATTCATGATATTCTGAAGGCTCAAAGAAGTAGAGGGAAATCATAAGCCCAAGTAAGTAGTGCAAAGTTCCAAGGTTCCACCATCCAAGCTCCAGGGCATCTAGGCAATCCTTCTAGCAGCAAGGTTTAGTACATTGTGATTTTGTAGAAGAGTATGCCTCTTTTGGGGTGCTAAGGTATTTTTAATATACCCTTGAACACATGTGACAATCTAATATGAGTGTCTCTGTGCAATCTTTTTTTTTTTCTTTGTGTTATTCTCTGTGCGATCATGAGCATGCTCTAAAAGAGCTACAAAAGTGCCCTAAAATGTGCCCAAAAACTTCTCAAACTACACTAAAATGTGCATTTGGATGTGCCCTAAAAAGGACCCAAAAACTTCTCAAACTACGCTAAAAAGTGCATTCCATCTGCCGCCACTGCCATGGTTGGGGTGCTACTTGGGTGCTGGGTTGGCATATATGCTAGCCCTCCTAGCGGTCAATGAGATCTATTCCCATGGTTATTTGCTATGTTGATTTGCATGTTAGGGTCCCTTAAGGGAGCATTCAGCTTTAGAACTTTTGTTTTATCCAATGGGTCACACAAATTCTTACTTTGGGCAATGATTTTCAGGGAAATTTTGGTACATCATAAGATAAAATAGTGGTTGATTTACTTATTTGCACCAAATAGCTATAAAAAAAGCTCCATAGATCACCGCACTAGTTTTAAACAATGCTAGCTCCCTGGTTGAACAAGCACGATCATTGTAGAACTGTAAGCCAGCATAATGGTGGCACATAAGAACCAGTGTGGTAGTCCTACTATTTTATAGACCGACACATGTCATACACTATATTGTTGTCCAGTAAAGGCTTGTATTCATGCATTCCTATCTAGTAAAGGTGTGGAGTGGTGCTTGTTAGCTCTGCACCATGTTCAAAATGGTTGTATGCCCATGGAGTAAAGGCCCCTATGGAGTGATGCATGTCAAGCTCTGCACTGTGTTTAGAATGGTTCTACGCCCGTGGAGTAAAGGCTTGGAGTGCCATGTGTTGAGCCCTACATGGGGTTCAAAACGATAATGTGAGCAAGTTTTGATAGGTTGTGTCTAGTCATTACGCCAGTGTGGAATTCAATACGTTGGGAAGAAATCATGTGAGAGTGCAACTTGTCTTGAATTTGATATCTTGTCCACCAGTGCATCACAGTGCAGCCCAAAAAATGCCCCAAAAATAGTTTTGTGAATGGCTATATTGGATCATGCATCGACTCGATGCCATTTAAGACTATCAATGGAAATGAGAAGGTACTCAAGGATGTACTTTACTTTCCAAATTTGTGCAAGAATATGCTCCCCATGATCTAGTTGGTCAAAACTTGTGTCCAATGTGACAATTGCATAGAGCATGAGAGATGCTATGCAATTTTACATTTTCTAGCACTTTTAAGTGCGATAGGGCATGGGTAGCGGGGTATATCATTTGCTTTGTTGTGTTTCAGCATTGTTTGAATTTCTTTGAGTCCCTCGCATTATCTGGTACATGTGTTGGTATGGATTTCTAGTGGGTGAATGGAAGAAGTTGTTTGTGCATGTCCAAAGAGAAGTAATTTCGATGGTTTCTTAAATGGAGGATAGAATAATTCAAAAGCTTGAGCTAGATGATGTTTTGCTAGATGCTTTCAAAGAAAGCATTGTAAAGAGAATAAGCAAATGATTTTGCACTCTCGCTTAGGAAGTGTAGCAAATTAAGATTGATTGTACTGAGTTATACAAACATATTACAACAATTATAGGGAATATAAGGCTAGATGCAAACTGCGCTAGTGATATTGTGCTCCCATGTAAGAAGCAATTTCTTTGGGATGGCATGCGGTTCAAGCGGAGAGCATGTACATCACGTTCAAAGTTGGCTATGCTAGCCAAAAAAGAAACTTAATGTGGCCAGGGATAATCTGGGTGTTGTGGTCCCTGAAGCTCTAGCAAGCATGGCTATGGAATCACCAACTACTCTTTGCTTGATTTGCAATGGCAATGCCAATGTCATTGAGATAGAGTTCTCCAACAAGTAGCTATGTTGTGTGGTTGCAACAAGATAAATATGAATTTCTTCTTGATAAGGAAATCGGTTTTGGTTCTGAGAGGTAGACCTTTATAGCAAAAATACAAGGGGTTATGGAGAGAGATGCGAATAGCTATTTCATTGCAAAAACTTTCAATGGCACTATAGAGGCATAGCAAGTTTTATAAAGGAGGCATCTACATAGGTAAAGCACTGTGTGTTGGTACGGGTTATTGCTATGCTAGTCTATGTATGGCATTGGGCATTTACACTGTATTTCCATGGGGGATCATTGCATGGCATGTTTTGTAAAACGTGAGAGCTTGCTATGGATTCAAAATTTGGTCGGGGTACAGGGCTATTTCTTTCTAAGTACATAAGCAAAACCATGGCTTCTGTACCAAAACTTTCTTTTGCCCTTGGGCTTGCAGGCTTTGGATATGTATGGGTGGCTTCACAATGGCTTGCACGGTGGAAATATTATGTAGGACTATGCACCTAGCAACCAAGTGTGGATCAATATTTGCGATTGGGGGCATGCAAGTTACATAGCAAATTCAAAAGGTAATTTGTTACCTAAGTACTCAAGGGAATCAGACCTGGACTACTACAGAGAACTGAGATAGAGACGGAGAAGCTTTCTAAGAAGCATTGGTTGTTGGCTAAGGTGTTTGATGGTGTAAGAAAAATAATACAATGTCTATGCTCAACAGATAACAGGATCTCGTATGCAAGAGAGAAAACAAGATAGTATGGAGAATCAAAAATTTGATTACTGTAGAACTGATACAATAGATGGCACTGCCTCCCAACCGTGCACTCCTATGAAAGAAGCTTCGATGGCGTGCTGGAAACAGTAGAAGACAGAGGCTAGATGCTAAGGAATCAGGGTTGCTGCAATACTGGTGCGAATACTAAATCAAAAGGCAATTGATTATCCAACGTTCGTGCTAGGGGACCTCAACATTGACATGCATGTTAAAGCTTCAAAATAAGAGAAATTGATAAAACTTACAAAAAATTTTGGTCTACGCTTAATAAATAAAACAACAACAACAATTTATGCCTCTCAACTTGACCATATTTGGACAAATGCTCCTATAATAAGCAATTACTCTGGGACAACTGAAGCATACTACACTGATCACTATCCCATTTATAGTACTTATAAATTCCCACCCAAAATGGTATTGTTCAAAGCAAATTAAGGGGAGCTTGCATTATGTTTTACTTCCCAGTAGAATTGTTCTTGCTTGGACTATTTATTGTGTTTTCATGCAAGGTAATAACTATCACCCCGTGTTTTACTGTGGTGCTTTTTTTGGCCACTAATGAAAATATAAATTTTTATAATTGCAGTATTTTTTTAAGGCTCTTTCAAGAAAAAAATACTTGACTAATTCAATGGTTTCATTTGCAGGTCTAGCACCAAAAGGTGATCAACCTACTCTATAAAGAAATTAATAAAGAATGGAATGGAAACATGAAAATTGAAATGCTAAGAAGTGTCAAGGAATCAAGGTTAGGGTTAAAGGCTTATAGCAAAAAAATATACAATGGAATTGTTGCTTACTCTCTTCTATATCAATTTTTGCAAATTCCTGATGGGAGCAATAAGTAGTATCAAATTATTCTTGTGTTAGGCAATGAAGTTGGTTTGTTTCTAGTACTGCAAATCTATGTGCTTTTTCTTTACATCAAAACTTTTTAGTAGAACATTCCATATATTGTTGGAGTATAGCATAGTATATTCTTCTAAAAGTATCACAAATATTTTAAACTATACTATTTTTACATGTTGCATTGGTTGGACCACTATATTCAAATTTGGTTGGTGATAAAGCTATAATGATTTGTTTCTTGCTTTGCAATCTCTTAAGAGGATACCGATCTGGGACTAAAAAAGTATCCACAGATGCAGATTCTATCATCTACATTTCTTGTTGATGTGGTTGTATCCAAGTATAGTTGAATATAATGATCTATCGTATCTCAATCCATAATAGACTCTTTTTTCTATATAAAATGTGTCTTGGGATTTTGCATAGACAAATTGAGAGCATCAATGCATAGGATACTTTTAGCTTTGTGATTGTTAAGCTAATGAGGCTACTAAATGATTTGTAGTTATAAGCATTTATGTCAAGTGCTTTATCATCCATTTACAATTTGAGATTGCACCCCATTAATGTCTAGCATATGAAGTTTCAAAGTGTACTCTACCAATGTAAGCATAATTGCATTTTCTCTCTCCTTATATTAATGCATAGAAAGTCATTTATTTATCTCATGTCTCCAAGGTATAACTTGACTTTGACATTTGCGAGAAGTTTACCATGAACACTATAATGATTAAATCATCCACCTAAAGAGCTATAAGCAAATTGTTCTCTTCTATCTTTATGATGTAGATTGATGGATCTAAATTCGATGACTAAAACCCTATATCAAACAATTATTTACGTACTTTGGTATTCCATGCTCTTAGTACTTGTTTCAAGCATATTGTGTTTTTGCAAGTTGCATACTTTTTTTCCTCACCTTTGACCATATAACCTTATGGCTCTATCATGTATATCTCCTCACACACATCTCCACATAAGAAAGTAACTTTTACATTTTTTTAATATACTAGGTAGTCATAATGTGCTACCAATGCAATAAGTGTCATGACAATTGTCGTTTTGGGAATCTACATTGCATTAATTTGCTAAAATTTTTAAAATTAAAAACAATAACTAAAAACGTGAATTTTTTGATTAAATCAATTCAAATGAACAATGTTCTTTTTTCCATACGAATAAACCTTAGCTTGCTAAATTTTTTAAATTAAAAACAATAACTAAAAACGTGAATTTTTTTATTAAATCAATTCAAATGAATAATGTTCTTTTATTTATACTAATAAACCTTATTCATATGTATAAACCTTATTTATTATTTGGAATAAATTGAAGTACAAGAACTTTCTTGCCGCATGTTTTTGCTTATTCGAACAAATACTAATTAACTTCCACCTTCCTTGTTTAACCGATCTGCTCTCTTATTATCACTCAGCGTGCCTTTTTTAGTTTCTTGCACTTTTATATCTACATATGAGTAGAATCAATATAATGAGGGAGGGGAGGGTGATTGCGTAGAATCACTAAAAGGGGAACAATTAGGGTCTTGAGATTTGTGTATTGCTTGTTTATTTTAAGTTTTGCTTTGAGTTTTAAGATCAGAATGGCACTCATTTCTATGTGGAGTATTGTGTATTACAGTCTGAGGTCAATTACAAGCGTGTTTGCATAGCTTTGTTTTTAAGCTTTTAAAGACATAGCTGGATTGGTCTCTTGAGAGAGACTTGTGTTTTGGTTTAGTTATATTGTAAACGCGTTTGCATAGTTTTGTTTTATATTTTTAAACACCAAAGTTGGCACTCATCTCTCTCTCTCGAGTTGTGTGTTGCAATCTAAGTTAAAACTTAGGACTCTACGCATTTTATGTTTTTAAGACCCAAGATGGCACATCATCTCTTTCTCAGTTGTGTGTTGCAGTCTGAGTTGAAACCTAGAATGTATTGGCATTATTTTGTTTTGGACCTAGACTAGTAATCATCTCTTGAGAGTTAAGCATTGTAATTTTCAGTTAAAATTTAGAAATATTTAGAGTTTTATTTATCTATGACCTAGACAAACACTTGTCTCAGGCAAGAGTAGTGTGTTGCAGTCGGGGTTTGTGAAATTATGAAGTTGCTTGCATGTTTATATGCCATAACTGGCACTTAATTCAATTCAAATTCTATGTTGCAACTTTCTTATTGACTCTCTACCAACATTTCTAGATGGCTCTTGTGGGTGAGAAGAGGAAGTAGTTTGAGCATCCAAGGCTAACCCAATGTCAAAAGAAAGTCTTGAAAATGGAATGTGTACTTCTTAATGACTGTTAACCAAGACATCATTGAGATGGATTTTATCATAATATAATTGGCATGCAACATCTTATTGACACCATAATAGAGTGTGTAGTGAAGACCATGCAAGAATGATTTTTAGATTTCCTCACTAGCGAATCTAGAGACTAGTACTTGCACCACGTTGCACTCGAGAGTCAATATTGTCTTCGTCAAATAGATCAAAACATCACCACTTGTGACATGAAGTGGGAGGGGTGGGATGTTGAAGCGAGATCCTAATGCAAATGTTGGCTTTGTACCTCAAGAGCCTAATTTGGTAGCGGAGTTGAATCATGCTAAGGCTTAGGCACTATTAGGCGAGCAAAGAGTTTGTCTAGGAAAGGAGAGTTAAGGTGTCTTTGCTGTGCATCCCATAGATGATGAGACTATGATAGGGAACCCACTTAGCCTCAAACAAGTGGCTAAGCTCTATCCATTGGATTTCATATGTTTCTTCAAACTGGAATTGTAAAAAATAGGTACTTGCAACCCAAGCTTGCTGACTTGAGACACAAGACATTCGCCTCCATCTTGCTTCAGAGGATTATAGAGGTGGAAGGGAATATGCAGAACAATCACGCTTTCTTAAAAAATGCATGGCATGCCTTCAAAGGAAAAGGAGTCGCCACATCTTGCATCTGTAAGTGCAACCACATCCTTCGTAACCACAAAAGCACCCACATCTCCCACAACCACAAGTGCATCCACACTTGCAACAATTGCATCCACCACCATCTCTCTTAACACATCCTCCATTCCATCTAGGTTCCCATAGTCCACATCCTCTAGTTGTCTCCCATTCATTGCACATCCTTTAGCACATCCTCTATCACATCCACACCAACCATACATTCCATTCATTGCACATCCTTTGCCACATTTGTACCCTAGATTCATACCACCTAATGCATGTTCATTTGTGTTTGCTACCTCTTGTGCATCCTTTCCCTCACAATCACTCACACCTACACCTACGGTCTCACCATTACCACTAGTACCACAGAACTTGTTCAAGCCACAACGCCTTCACAACTTGCTTGAGTTGCAAGGCCAAATCAACCACAACCCATGCTTGAATGACGAGATGTGTGACTCAGACCTAAGCAGCTATGGGCACAGGTATTAGTGGGAATGTTAGCAGATGCACCATCTACATCAACTATTCGACTTAACAAAAGTTTATGCTTGAAATTTATTAGAGCAAAGTCGTTCAAGACCTAAGAAGACACCTAAGGATTTGCAAGTGAGAGCCTTGCAGGAAGCCACATGCTTGGGATATGCCCAACATCCAAGCATCATTAGAGCCATGGGTGTAGTAATAGATGAGGTTCAATGATTTTATTTCCATATTGGAATGAAAAGCATTTGTACAAATGGTTGATCTATATCTAACATGAAGAGATGATGATGATCTCTAGTGGAACATTGAGATGATGCAAATAAGCCACGTTGAGATATACCGAACCCCAAATCGCAAAAAAATGATTCTAGTATCAAAGAGCTACTAGTTTTGGCTTGAGATGCTTCTCTTGATGGCCACGTTGAGATGCTACTAGAGGTATTGTGAAGGATGATGCTCCTATATTTGCATCACTTTTGAGATCTTTGGGGGGTGTGTGTGTGTATGTAGAAAACGTTCCTCCTATTTTGCACCATTTTTTGAGTTTGGTTGTGAGATTGTGTGCTTGTAGGAAGAACAATAGAAATCGGGAACCTAAACTGAGGAGTGTAAATGGAGAGGAAGTGAGCAAAAGGAGGTGCCCCAATAGGCTATTATTTAAGGATTTGTTTCTAATATTCAATGCCCAAAATTCAAGCTTTACAAGGAGGCATGGGATCCCCTGGTTGCTCGATTTGCAGACTTGATTTTTGGTGGATTTTCTCTTCTACTTTGATTGGAATCATATGGCACAAGAAAGATTGAGGCTTGGGAGATTTTGAAGGAAAGATTGGATGATTACTACGAGATCCATGAAGTGTCAACCTACATCTATGTAAAGAAGTTTCTAGCCCTAGAATTGGAAGGTATGGATACAATTTTTAAAAGGACAAAGGCATTTCTACAAGCTACAAAGTGCAATCGATGGTCAAAGAAAGGACATGCTTGTAGCTACCATTTGGGGCTTTGACAAGCTTGTTACTGCCTATTTAAGGCTTAGGGATCAATGTCATAGAGGTCAGTTGCTTCAAACTACTACTAGAGAGACGTTTGAGGACAGAAGGCACTCTTATATTGTACTCCTATATGTTGCGCATTGAGATCATGAGAAAGGTTGTCACTGCTATAAATTCTAGTCCTAACTTTGGTTAATGGTAGTTTGAAGTCTTGAGGGTGATCCAACTTTCTGCTCAAAACTAAATTGCGTGAGGTATGGTGATGTCCCTTTTCTGCTCTTCAAAAACTGAGATTTGGATGTCATACTCCTACTTTACATTCCTATAGTAGAGGTAAGTGATAGAAGATGCCCCTTATTTGCACTTGTTTTTGAAGTTATTTGTGGTGTGGAAGGGTTAATGATTCTCTTAGTATTTTGCACCTTACTTGCTCTTGTGATTTTGAAACATGAGAGTAGTTGTGGTGCTCATGTTATTGCTACTCGTGGCACTCTTTACTTGGAATTGGTCAAGAGCTTGGGAGCAAATGAAGTTCTAGCCTATAAAAACCTGAGACATGACATATCTCAAAAGTAGTTCTAGTTGCAAGCATGATGTTATCATTCATTGTGTAGCAAGTATTCTATGGTTCAAATTTCAACAAATTATGGCACCCACTGCTTATGTAGTTAATATTACTCCAAGTTTTAAGAGCACAATTACTAGTGTTGTAAGGATATTGAAATTTCCAAAGCAAAAAATTGGATTAATGTTTTGATTCTAAGGCATATAGAGCATGACTGGTGTGCTTTTCTTGGAGTGCCTAATGAAGTGATGTAGACTAGCCAAGTTGATGATCATCTACCCATGAGACTCTATCACTTAGAACTATGGAAAGAAGATGACATAATCTAAAAAATCATCCCCTATTGTTTCCAATTGGGTTGCATTAAGTGGTAGGGATCTAAGAATATGTTGATGGACCTTTAATAGGAGAGGCTACTATAGAAGGCACCCACTGTTCCCTAATTTCTCTTATCAACATTTTTCACTTTAAATTACAAGTCCCATGCTTTATGTTATAAGGCATGTGCTTTGATTTCAAAGCTAAGCAATGTACATTGAATTTGAGAGACATGCAATCTTGTATTTTTAAACTGTCTTGTGACGTTGTAATAGATTTTAGCACCTTGGTAATGTGATTGAGTGTCTTGTTTTCACCAATCATAGAAGAGCAACAGAGGGGGTCAATATCTTAATGGATGATCCATAGAGGAAACCCCATCAAATTCCTACCTTTCATCCAACAGGTGTACATCCATAATGTATTCACCAACACCTCAATTGGATGGACAAACATTGCCTCTCAAGAATAGGAAAGGGAAAACCAACTAAGCAAGTTAAATAGAGAAATAGAATCTCAAAGGCCTCGCGTGCTAACTCATAGCGACTTGGTTGAGCTAGCTATGTCCGCGATTCCTATTTGTTAGCAAGGTCTTATAGTAGACGTCCTAAAAGCTCGACTTACATCCCAAGCTAAGGAGAACTAGAAGCTCTCAACCAGATGCTGGAGGCTGAGATTACAAGATACAAAATTATGTTTGGGAATATAGAATGGATGAGGCATTTGACACGCTCAATTTTACCCAATTAACTAAGCACCAAGCACTCAAGGATTTGCAAGCGTGGGCCCTAGTTCTTCTACTCCTTGAGAGTATGTAATGGAATTTTGTGGATATATTCACTTTTATGTTCTATACATGATCATTTTTATATCTATGAACATATTCATTCCTCTTATTCTAACATTGAGCATAATTGAAGATGGAAAGAGAAATAATTCGATGCATATGATACATATGCCCACATACCATTGGAAAGCTGCAAGACGAGTTGCATATGCATACCAAAAATTCATTCAGAACTACAAGTTTAGTAATCAATAATATCACATTTGCATACCACCATAGATAGATGCTATAATATTACAAATCTTTCCATGTCAAGTTTATTACCTAATGGGTCTTCTAAAGACACATGGAGCCCCAAACCCATACACTCACTATCATGTTCCACTTCTTGTCTATTCAGGTTTGAAGTGGGATACTCTATGGTAGGGACGTATCAAGTGGGGAAGCGACGCGCAATTAGAAGATTCAAGACACACCAGGCAACCAATTGAAGATGGAAAGATTTTCCACTTGATCCACATTCTCGTATGCCCACATGCCATTGGAAACAAAGATGTACCTATGGAATTGCATGGCAATGCTTTCAAATTAGCTAATTTTTCATTTCTCCATCATAAGAAACGTAAAGAGGGGGAGAGGAAAAGAAATTGTGCATTATGATGCCTACGAATTGAGAAGCACATTATACAATAAGAGGTAGATTCCAAAAACTATGCATTTTAATGTTTATGGATTCATTTTACATAACATATTCATAAGAGACGAGATCAATGTGAGCATATGTACTCTTCAAAGCATACAACGTTCTATATTGAATTGAACTTATAAGAGACAAGATGGATATGAGCATATACACGCTTTTGTTCACATAACATATTCTATTTTGATACCTATTTTGACTCTCTGGTTAAGCCAACAACCTACAAGTGGGAGCCATTTGGACAGTAGGTATCTAAGAGGATGAGTGGGAGGACCTTGAGAAGTTACAAGTCGTGAGGATTTCCCATATGATTTAAGGGCAGTGGTGCACTCCATGTAGGAAAATCTGTACATGATCACGTAACATGCTCCAAAGTCCAAGGCTAGAGAGAGAATTCCAAGTCAGAGAGTGAAGCTCAAGACATGCCAACACATGCAAAGAAAATTTTAACATTGTTAAACTTTATTTTGAAAGAATATTTAATATTATTTTAATAGAATGTGAATGAATGATTTATAATTTACATTCACCTATTCTTATACCTCTTTTGAAAGAATACTTTATATTCTTTTAGAGAATGTGAATGAATGATTTGCATTTGCATTCACTCATTCTTATAGTATGTGGGGAGAGAAGACAGTAGGACGAGGGGGAAGAGCAAGCAATAGTGAGGGGAAGCAACGAGGTAGTATTTGGGGGGGGGGGGGGGGGGGGCAAGCAGAAGCGCGGGGAGGGAGTAGTAGCAAAGGAGGCATGAGCGGGCAAATTGGCTAGGCCGTCCCCCGTCGCGCCACCGATGTGCCCCGTGCACTTGTAGCGTCCCGATGCCCATCATGCCCCCGATGCTTCGAGCACTCGCAACATCCCAACCCCCGTCACACCCTTGATGCCCCACACATCCACACCCTCCCGTCCCCCTGAGCACCCACACCATCCCATTTCCCATCGCGCCCTTGACACCCCGAGCACCCGCACCATCCCAACCCTGGTCACACCCTACAGAGATGGAAAAGCAATTATCAAACTTCAGAGATTTTAAATCCAAACCCAAGGACTCTCAGTCTTAAATTGATGTAATACATGCTGACTATCTCACCTAGTATAATGTAGGTGGTATATGCACTCCCAAGAGACTCTTAGTCTAAAACTGATGGAGAATTTTGTTGGTATAAATGTAAGAATGACATTAATATCCTTTAATGTGTAAGCTACTTGGTTCTCTCATGCATAGTTTGATGTTCTCAATGAGTACCATTAAGTACTTCACAGTACCCAATTTGATTTTTTGGGTACTCCATCCGTGCCTTGTGCATTGTATTGAAAAGTATTAGGAAAGTACTTAAAGTGTGTGCCTGTAAGTATTTTATAAGCACTTTTTTCTACTCAGTTTTTTCCCATTCAAGTTTCTTTTCCTCATCCCACGCCCTCCCATGTTCTTCTTCCCTTCCCTCTCTCATGTATTAAATTATATATAATATATTATATCTCTCCCTCTCTCTCACACACCCTGGCCCTTCAGTTTACTTTCAAATCCCTCCACCATGATGCGCAAACATTAGTCCTCTGTTAGCTAAAAAGTTTTTGAATATGTGCAACCAATATAGAATCTTCCCTTTGATATGGAAAGACGGAAGGGTAGAACTCGCATGCTGAGGATTCCTGAGAGAGATTATTCCTAGACTTATGCAAGTACAAGTGCAGCTTTGCCGCTACTCTACACACACATTATGTGCTACCTAAGTCCATGTTGGCACAAAGACAACAAGTGGTGCCATGTGTCAAAAATCCATACCTTATCTGCCAGGTGGCAGATTAAGGATGCCACGTGTCTTCTCTAATGCGCCACATGGGCTGCCACATGGAAATCATCTTGTTAATGAAGGTACAATTCTTTTCAACCTTTTTGCTTTTTCTCTGTTTATCGCTGAAGTCTAGTCTTTGCTTGCCGTCTGAGCCATTTAAAGTCGGTCATGTATCTTTGATGGTGTTGTATGTCAAACTGTATGCTTTCTTTATGTTACTTCATGTGTCTTGCATGTGGTCCGTCGTGTTGTATTTGTTGCTTTTGGTCACTGTGCGGTCAATCTTCTATCATTTGCCAGTCTTTGCTGTTTATGTCCGATGCGTGGTCATGCTTGTGTTGTTTCTTTGTTTTGCCACACGACCCTCTTTGTATTTGTTGTCACCCTTTGCTGGTAGATAGTCATTCCTAAAGTTCTTTGAGGAAGTGTACTTCTACATCTTTTGTCTTACAGTCAATGTAGAGTCCTTAGTTGCTTGCAAATATTGGCAATGGATGAGCAATATCAAGCCATCATTCTTGACAATAAGGCATGGACTCTCGTTCAATTGCCTATAGATAGAATACCCGATAGAATAGCATACATTGCAAGTTGTTTTACAAAGTTAAACTTATGTAAGATGGTTAATTTGATGAGGAATATCGAGCCATCATTGACAATAAGACATGGACACTTGTTCAATTGCCTATAGATAAGCATAGCATACATTGCAAGGGGATTTCAAGTGGGCTTACTGAGTCAAACTCACTTAAGATGGTTAATTTGACCAGTGCATAGCAAGGCTTGTAGCAAAGGTCCATGCACGCGCATACAAGACTGATAATGGTCAGCATAAATGATCACAACCACAATAATCATTTCTATAGCTACACATTACAGTTTGCCATTTAATCAAATGGATATGAAGAATGTCTTGTTGAATGGTTATATTAATGAAGAGATTTATATAAATTTGCCAAAGGGATACGTAGTCCCTACACGAGCAAAGGAGAAAGGTAAATGTTATTGGTTCCTTAGCTTCTGATGGAAATGGCGTAAAGTGATTCTAGAGAAAATGGGGGGTTTCATGTCATCGATTCTCCATCGTGCAAAATGGACAAATGAGAGACACATGAAAAGTGGCAAGCTGGATGGGGTGGGTTACATAAGATGTGCTTCATCTATTTGTGGGTTGCCCACGTCTAGAAGGTGGCCAAAGAGTGTACTTCATTGAATGCAATGCATATGTTTCTTGGGAATGCAAGGCTCATGCTTTATGGTTTATTTGGGTTTGTAGGACTAGTTTACTGATCCCTATGTGTTAGCTTGGCGGGCCAGTTCAAGAGGAACTTGGGTGAGCAACTCATCACTATTTGATGAGTCAAAGATACATGAGACATTTTTATTGAGTCAAGATTTACGAGACAGCTGACATATATGCCAGCTTAGAATGTGCTCAGGATCTTCCCGAATAGGAGGATGTCTTGGAAGCAACTGGTAGATGAATTCCACCATGGGTTGATGTTTTCTGGATAGCTGTATTCTTTTGGTTCTCTGGTTTATTTATTACTTAAGAATCCCACATGGCAGATAGATCTGTTTCGAGTATCAACAGTTTCACAAAAAGTATGCTGATATATACTAAGCAGTTTTCGCTCCTAAAAAATCTTAAGAAACTCAATTGGCTCGACTTTAACCTTCCTCATAAGTCAGGTTCCAGCAGCTCATAAACTTGGGGACCTGAAGTCAGATGATGAAATCAACAGCAGTGCCCCTTCTTTGTATAAGCAATAAATGTCAGTCAAACCGCTGAATTCATGGTTTGAAACGGCAGTAAAGGTCTCCTGATTGAATCTCTTATCTTTTGGAAATTATATAATAGTTGGATTTCAGCCTTTAGGCTCAGCAGGTCAGGTTGTTTAAGAGCTGCTTAATTTCATCTTGAAACCCAAGAAAATGGGGTTGAGAGGAGTGAGCTCAAAGCATGAAGAGAGAGAGAAAACAATGCCTGCACATGCAAGACTAAGAAGCTACGAGAAGAAGAACAGCAAGAAGGGAAGCACATCAAGCAAGGGAAGCCCTACACCAAAAAAGACTTCTTCTGCCCTGCATTTTAGTGCTATCTATTCCCTCTATTAGATTTCTTTCTTTAACCTCAGTTGCCCTGCCAGCCAATTGAATTGGAGCTTGCATCTTTCATAAGGAAGGTCACTACCAATCTCAACACTGGGGCATGATATCTTTTGGTTTCATAAGCAATGTGATAAAACACATGTATTTTTCATGTTCAAGTGAATCCCAACAGATCTTTCTTCTCCATTAAAGAGGTCTGAATTGTGGAAGATCACCACATTTCTCTACATGAACATAGACTGTCCTTGCTTGAAATGATGGATGCAGCAGTCATCGCGGACAATGATCTCCCGTCTTTCAATTCTGGATATGATTTTACTGGCATTATGACACTCGTTGCACATCCTCGAATTCAGAGTCACCCGTAGAGCTTGTTCCTTCGCAGTGTTGAGAAGCCCAAAAGCTAAGGCCACAATCTCTGCATGCTCACAAACCACCGCTTCTTTCTCCTCATCAGAATCAGGTCTGAAGACCAGATCTAGATTTAACACATGCCCTTCCCTGTTCATGCGTGAGTTCAAACTTTCGATCATTGCTGAAATTTCCCTACGTTGGTTAGTACACACCTCAAATTCATGCACCTCCTTGTCCACCTCTATCAAAGCAATTGCAGGACCCTCCTTTGCCCCTGCAGCTCTCCTCAGCTCCTGTAGTCCACATACATCATCCCACCTACCAGCACTTGCATAGATGTTTTCCATGAGCACATATGAAGCAGAAAATCCAGAATCTTTCCTGATGATCTGCTGGAAACATCTGAATCCTAGTTCTGCTTCCCCATAAGTTTTGCAGGCACTGAGCAACGCTGTCCATGTTCCTTTAGATGGATGACACCACATTATTTCTAGAAAGTCCTCTGTCTCATACAAATGTCCTGATCGTGCAAGGAGGTCAACTATGCAAGTATAGTGCTCTATCGTCGATGCAAGCTTGTATTCTGCTCTCATAGCCTCAAAATACTTCTGGCCCTTCAATACCAGGTTGCTATGGCTGCATGCAGTCAGGAGAGATGTGAATGTAATAGAATTCGGCTTCACAGACTGTTCTCGCATGTCCTCAAAACATTCTACAGCCATATTACCCTCGTGGTTCATACCATATCCTTTCATTATAGCACTCCATGACACAACATCTCGAACTGCCAGATTGTCAAAGACTTCCTGTGCCTCTATAAGAGAGCCACATTTAGCATACATGTCGACCAAGGCATTGCCAACAAAAAGATCTCTTCCAAACTTCTGTGTGACCTCAGCATGTATTTCTCGGCCCTTACATACAGCTCCCATGCTGCCGCAAGCTTTCAAGACACAAATGAAGGTGATAGCATTTGGAGAGACACCTTCGAGCTGCATTCTTTCAAAGCATTTCAGCGCTTCCAGACCAGGCCCATGCTCAGCATATCCTGCAAGTAATGCAGTCCACGAAACAACATCTTGAGCTGGCAGCTTGTTAAATACTTTCCGTGCCTCTGAAAGTGAGCCACATTTGGCATACATGTCGATCAACGTGTTGCCAACGGAGAGGTATCTTCCGAGGCCCTTTTCTGCAATCTTAGCATGTATTGCTCGGCCCCTCTCTATGTATTTCAGCCTAGCACACGCCTTAAGCAGGGCCATAAGCGTATGGACGCTAGAAGGTATCCTATCCTCTTGCATTTTCTCGTACAGGTTGAGCGCATGCTGCATTTGCCCACATTGGATATAGCCTAACATAAGGGAGGTCCATGAATACTCATTCCGATGAATCAGCCTGTCAAAAACCTGCTGTGCATCAGACACACTTCCACATTCCACAAACATTGGTACGATATAATTCCCAACAATTGTATGAGCTTCCAGCCCACATTTGCAGACATGTACATGCACACGCTTGGCATAGCCTAGATTCTTATTTTTCCTGCATTTCTGCAAGATGCAAATAAAGTCCTCAACCGAGGGCAGCTCATCTATCCGGCAGTCCAGATTACTGAGCGTCTCCTCTAAGTTCAGCATCTGCCAACTAATGGCCTGCACTCCAGACCTAAAGCTGGCCTTGCACACGTTGTTGGACCATGCTAGCTCCTCCAATCCAGGGTCTTTGGGGAACGCCTGACCTTGCTTTGTATGCCGACCAAATACTCTGCTCCCATTACCATTTTGTGCCTCTTTTCCCTCGAACATGTCATCAACCCCACCTGCCTTAAACCATCGCCTCTTGAGTACTGCTATTCGCGAAATCTGGAGGCTTTGCGGTTGTCTGTTGAAACTCAGAGTGTCAGGAAAACTTCAGTTTGGGACCATGATGGTCAAATATCGCCTGTGCAAAACATTAGTCCACACCGATCGATTACTTACTTTGGTCTTTCAGTTGTCCCAGCACTGGAAGCGATGCACGAAGTCGTCCAGCCATAAGCGCTCTGTAGGTAACCTTCTGCCAGGCCGAAGAAAACTTGATGACGTACGTTACTCTTTTGCCCCTCACCAAGTGTTCACAAGTCTCGCTTCGTCCCTTCTAGACTATATTTTGCATGTAAAAGAGGGAAACACACAAATTGATTTTTGACATGGAAGCTGAGAGAGAGAACGAGAAGAACAAGGTGAACGTGGCCTGCCTTTTGTTTTGGAGCTTAGTGGTAGTTTTAATAAATGACGGGTCATCCGTGTATGAATGGTTGTACAGCTACGTTAATGATGAGAAGACGAGGGAATGGTCACACCAATAGACGAAATATGTGTTGTGTTTTTGCTTGCCCAGATATGGTCAATAGTGCTTTTATATATTGTCGTGGATCAAGTGTTTCATGCCAATGTTTTCCATGAAATGAGAATTTTTTTGCTTGTTCGGGCTAATTAGTAGTGTAGTCGATGTTAAGGTCTCCCACAATGAACTTGTTGGTTGCTGGTTGAATGTCTGCTTGAATTTGCTCCAAGATTTGAATAAGCGTGCTCGTTGCAACCTTTGGTGGTTTGTAGACGTTAATAATATTTAGTTCTTCAAATGAGCCCATTCGTAATTTTGTGAAGAGACGCCCGCAACCTTGGGCGCAAATTTCATTAGATTGTGTCATTTCTATGTCATTTTTAAAGTATGTGGTGAGACCGGCCCCTTGGGTTGCTGCTCTGCAACATGGCGGAATCCGGGCAGGCATATGTTGTCGTCTTGGTTAGTGTGGGTCTCTTGGAGACAAAGTATTATAGGGTCCATGATTGTTTTTGATGTACTATGTCATGCATATGGGCACCGAATGATCTTGTGTTAAGGCTTTGAATTATTTGTACGCCCTCTTTTGTGGTTCCTAGGTTGTTCTTAGTGAAAGGCCATGTCTGGAGGCGTTCTATCTCATGTACAACTAACTTGTCCACTTTTATGTGCTTTTGCTCGATTTTGTGTAGCAAATACAGATTTTGGGGTCTCTGATCCTGGAGAGTGTTGTGTAAAGTAGCTGGGTCAACTGCGAGCACTCTCCTTCCTTGAGATTCAAGTGCTTGTGCAAGCCCCTTGTTGATCGTAGCTCCTCGAGAATGGTTATTTTCTTGCTGCATGATTTGTGCCTATGGTCAGTTGCAACAAATATTTCTGGTGGAGCTTGTATTGTTTGGAAAACAAAGTTGTTGTGGTCGTCTTTGCATTTATTTGTGTAAAAAAGGTATGGCACTTTGTGCTTCTCTGGGATTGCCCTCTAATATGTATTGTTTAATGTGTCGATGTCATCACTAGTTTGTGTCCCGACATGGATTTTGTTAAGCAAGTCCAAGAATGTGCCTTTCTCTTATCGCATTGGGTGTGTTAGCTCGTAGTAGTGTATTTGTTTCCTCCAGCATGACCCCATGACTGCTGTCTGTTTTGAATGTTGCGAGAACACCCACGCGTCACGCACTGGGCTTGCTTGGCAAAGGCCACTAGAAACAATGATGTCCACCCCCCGAATGGCTCATCGTCGTTGTGCTTCAGCTCGCGCATGCGCATGTCGGTAGCACAAAAGTATTGAGCCCCACAAGAGAGATTTTGTCGATAACCACGAGCTCTACAATTTTGTACTGACTGAAGAGAGTTTGTAGCTTGTCCGCATGCAGGCTAGTATAGGAAGTTGCCAGTATTGGCAGGTGCAGAGCTGCGTGTAACATGTTTTCACATATTCCCCTTGCGGCTTTTCTTGTGTAGGCTAGAAGGAGTGCTCTAGGTAGCTCTGGGTCTACCGTGTCTTTGTGGATGTATATTCAGTGTAGCGCTTGCACAATTAGCATCAAAGTAAAAGTTTTTCTTGAGCCCGCATTTCCTGACAAGAATAGCCTAATTTTAACATGTGGTGATGTTCTTTTTATTAAGAGTGTATCATCTATAATGGCAAGCTGGTCTAGGTTTGTTTGTTGCATGAGTTCATAGTATGTTTTGTTTGGCAAGATGTATGTTGGGGGCTATCTGTTGTGTGCTTCTGGTTTCTTGCTTGGGCGAATGCGTAGGCCTGTCCCGAAGTCAAACTCGTTTGTTTTTGTTTCTGAATAGTTCAAGAGGCTCGTGGAGGTGGTCGTTTTGGTGCATTCATTGGATGGAACCTGGGCTGATCTTGTTGAGTTCATTGCTTGTTTGTTGTCTATCACGGTCTTGTTTATTGTGTACATGTCATGCCAAGTTGGAAATGCTTCACTTAGGGAGTGCTCGAAGTCAGCGAAAGGCAAATATAGCAAACGCTACTCCTTGTAGTGTTCTTCCGGTTTGTTGTGCTTGTTGTAGTTGTTGAAGCGTATCACTCTGGCCCTTTTCCTTACTTTAAAACCCCTTGTTTAATAGTGATCATGCTTGCATAAGTGGCCAAGCATTCGTTAGCCAAAGCGGAGGGCCTTCTTTGATAGTTGGAGATTATGTCAGGGCAAAACACATCCATGCTAGCCTAGTCCATGGTTTGCAATTTGGCTTGTCATTTCAAGAGCAATGTTCAGTCCTCTGGCTTGCTTGTGTTTATGTAAACAAACTCTCTAGTAGTGACTGAAAGAGGCAAGGAAAGGCATAGGTATACTGCTTGTTGAGCGCTTATGTGTTGAGTGTTTAGTATTGCATTGTCAACTTTGCGGACTCATTCATTGGCTGGGCTATTGGTTTGGATGCTCTCGACCAACACGGCTTGCACTGCATCATGTGTCTTTGTCAATTGTTGTCATGTAGGAAGTGTAGTATGAGGCGGCACCGTGAGGGTTCAAAACGAGCTGGATGTTCGTGTTTGCACCCCATAGTTTTGCCATGCGTTCATTGAAATTGTTGGCATGTATGTCCTTTGGCTCCCTTCTCGAGAAAATTGTTGGTTGGTGAATGTGGGAATGAATGGCCTCAATGTATTCTTCTTCTTCCAAACCAGTTTTCTCCCCAGGAATGTATGATACTCCATGCGGGTTGTATCCTTGTCCAACAAGATGTTTGATATTATTTTGTATCGTAACTTCATTTTCTTGCGTGCAACCAAGTCCTCCAAAGGCCTAAGCAATCATGTATGACTCATTCTTAATCTCAGGAATCCGAACCTACAAATTTGTGATTTCTTCGTGCATGTCTTCCTATGTTTGTGTGTTTGTATCTCTCCTAATAGTTCTGGAAGCATTGATTTATGTGTTGTTATGTTTTTGTCCACGAACCTCTCTATCTCCTCGTCATTTGATTTCCCTAGAGTTTAGGGAGGAGACATTTGCAATGTTAAAAGCACAACAATGAGGAAACAACATGCGAACAATTACTCCACCATCAGGAACCACTTGTATCTACAATAGCAAAGGATGAGAATGAACGAAGCAACTTTATTGTGGCTATGCCAAGGCGAAGTAGCAAAGCATGAACCCAAGAACTGCATGTATTTACAAAAGCAAAGGCTGAGTGTGTACAAAGGAAGTGAAACTTAAGAATCTAGAATTTTTTTTTGTGGTGGGAGTGCAGCTGTACAAGGGCGAAGTGGCAAAGCATGGACATAAACTTGCTCTCATACACTGGCGGTGAAAGCTGTCACAAACCCAGCACTATTGATGATGAATTCTCTAGAAGGCCTCTTTTCATAAAGCATGTTCCTTGTTGCGACCACACTGTGGCAGTGAAACTCAATGAAAGGGTAGTTCAGCTGCAAGACATCAACATGCGCTCCTTGAGTTTGCAATGCAACCTGCAATCCATTGCATTGCACGACAAAACCTTTCAAGGATGAAACTTGTAGAACATCTTTGATCGTGTTGCAAACTGTAACAAAAGGGCCGAGCAAGGACCCTAACACATGGTCTGCCACAGGAGCCGCACTGGTGCTCGACAAGGGGATTTTTTAGGCCTACAAAATGAAGGACTCCGTTCACCTGCTTAATAACAAAGCGCAAATCAGGAAATGTAGATGTTTGTTGTACAAGGGCTCAAACCTTTTTCCCATAACCAAGCTAGGAAACTTGGCTTGCGAATGTGCGGAGCAACGATGCATGAGGGGCACCTTCTAGTATGCTTGCGAGGATCGTAAAGATGAAAATGGCAAGTGCACGGCATGCACGCATGAAAGAGATGTTCTTGGTGACATACATCACAATGCCTTCGTCTATGAATTCTTGCACTAGACGAGCTAGTGTGTGACACCTTTCTAACATAAAAGTTGACTACAAAAGAAGAAACTTGATTTTAGTTAAGTAGCAATCAAATACTTGTCTGCACAAAAACGATAACTGGGGCAAGGTAGTGTTACCGTGGCCCGGTCCTCAGTGTTTGGTCCATCTGCGATGATCATCTAGTCGGCATCTAGGTCTATCTTGACTATCACTAAAGCAATGGTTCCCATCAAAGCCACAAATGAAGCCCATGTAGTCTCGACTTGATTTGCCGCCCAAGGCGCGTAATCATGTATCGGTTTCTCTGGCACAAAAGAGATGTGACCCTCGAATGGATTGCCCTTGATCACTGTTTTTGTAGCATCCACACGTAAGAAAGGTAAGAAGTGCCTCCCTCGCCCGCCACATGCTTTGTGATTGTTGGTCCCTTGATTCTATAAAAGCCACCAACCTCGAGGACCTCTTGTAGTTGTGGTACGTATGCATGCAGCACGTGGAGGGTGATATAGGCTTTACCCTCAAAGGCAAATCGGTAAGGTATGTAGTCTGCCAAAGCACTTATGGGCAATACTGGGAGACTGTTACTTTTTGTACAAGTTGCTTCAGGCACGACCACTGCTACAATGTCAGGAAACTTGTTTACCTCAGCAGTGGTTGGGTCAAATATTGTAATAGCTTTCCCTTTGTTGAGCTTTTGTTGGACACTCGAGCTATCTGAAATACATGATTATAAACATGCCATTGTTAAAATTTGGGTAGAGGTCATTGTTTGTGTTAATGGAGTGGTTCAAAGCAAATTTGGGTTGTGAGTGCAAGTAAGACTAGTTTTACTAGGTCTCTCCGTGGTTGATTTTTTTACTTTGCAAAGGGAAAAAAACGTGTTTATGTACATGCCAACACTAGTGAAGTTACAAGCATATTGTTTATGTTTTGAAAACACATTTTGCAAAGCATGAGTTTTTAAAAAAATGGATTTACTTAAGAGTGCGCATTTAATTTGTTGAAGAAATGTGGCTTGAGAAAACAAACAAAATACATTGGCTTCAAGGAATCACTTTAAAACAACAAGTTTTTGTATAAACATCATTTGGCTTGTTTGTACACCAACATGGCAATGTTGGGTGTCATAGTCATAGTCTTTAAGCTGTTAGGCAGAGTTTATTTCTCATTTGAGTTACGGACCGCTGAGTAGGCATAGAGAGCACTCATGAGCTCACTGATACATTATCATAGTAGAGTAATATCGATGACCCATGCAAATGCTTTCTTACCTTCACCGCCGCTAGCCCGAGGTAGATTACTTGTTGGATGCTCTTCCCTAGACTACTGGTTGATATTAGTTCATGCCACAAGCTAGTAGAGAAAATGATTTGTGGTAAGAATAGTCATTCATTTGGTGACAGGTGTCCTATGCCTTGTTGCTTATAGGTATAGGTCTCACTAGGGTTAGGCTTACTTTAGCTTATCCATTGCCACATCATTTGTCCATTATGACCTCATATTCCATAGTTGATGGAGCAATAGAGGGTCACATACAAGGGTCTTTTAGACCAGTGTCTCTTCTTTCCCCACAAAAGAGGACATTTTATTGAGGATTGCACGAGTTGAACATGTTTCACATCTGTCTCCTGCTCCTTAGCCTTCTCAGTCTCCTGTCACTCTTGAGACACTAGCCATTCTGGGGCCTCTAGCTCCTCTTGAGCCTCTAGTTGCTCTTGAGCTTCTAGTTTCACAGAGAGTGTGAAAGCTTGTTAGGTTAGAAATTATTTTTCTTAAACATCATTATGTGGCATGGCTGAACATCATGCAAGACCCATCTCCTTATAACTCCTTTGACTCCTTATCAGAGAGGGCCTTCAATTGGAGCCAATTACAAATTTTTGTAGACAATCATGTGTAATAGAAGAGTAATTAGGTTCTACAGCTGCTTCCAAAGAGGGTCACATTTTTCATTCCAAACACGATCACATGGGAGTGAGATACCAACTCGAGAGATGATTGATTAGAGATTGCTAGACAAATTATGTGCATGATGTAGAAATTTTCAGTTCATTATTTGGTTGTATCCCAGGTGAACACATGTAAGATGGTACCTTGGCCAAAATTTTAAGGAATTGCCTTGCTTTACTTATTTTTCACACTCCATGGTGACATTTCTTCAAACCAATGTGCATGTTAGTATGATATCCATGATCTTACTACACAATAGTGCACCTTCTGATGCCCTTCCACTAACGTTCAGTTAGGGAAGGTCTATGGTCAGATCCTTCACCAAGGGATATGTATATAGTTGTAGGTGACTCCCCCTCACTTCCATTTTATGTCTAGATTATCCATCATTTCATGGAATATGAGGGACCCTAATGGCTACAATATATTGCTAGTATAGACGATCACTAAGTTCTAGATTGAAGATGCTTAGAGACTCTCTTTAGTTGCTTCGATTGTTGGAGGATATTTTAACATTGTTAAATTCTCTAAAGATAAGATTTTCTAGAGAGAGGGAGGCTTAAACAAATACATGGCTGAGTGTGGTAGCTTTTTGCTCCATGCTAGATTCCATGATGCATCTTAGTTGGATCATTTCTCAATCAGTCCTCTCTTTTTTTTTTTAGTTAATAGTTCTCTTAGACTAGGGCTTTTGCTTTATTCCTTCAGACCATGATTTAGTATTGCTGCATGTTCTGCCCATGGATAGATTGGGCAACACAAGATTGGTTAGAGTCTATGATTTCTTCTTTCAAGACATGGGGTTTGCGCAGATGCTTCAAGATATCTGGTTATCAAAGGATATGCCAGAGGAGAACAAATGGCTAGTGTGGTCAAAGTGGGCATTAGCAAGAGTCAGTGATGCTTGCCAGGAAAAAGCAAAAGAAAAGAAAGCAAAACACATAGGTATAGAGAGATAAAAAAGGGATGAGGTTTCTAGACTACAGGGCTAGGTACAAAGCTTCTAGTTGAGGAAAAAAAGCACATTTGAATTCTTGATTCACGAAAGAGAACACAAATGGGTTGCTTGAATATTTTCTCTGTTGGGGGATATGGCCAAACTGTTGTCGACCTTATGTGTGTGTACATATGTGCTACGGTCTTCTTGGTTGTGTGGAGTGTTAGGAACAAATTGGTGTTTAGTCTTGGAACTGGTGTGAGTTATAGAGAGGATGCTTTGCTAGGTATTATGAAGGTGATGCTATCGAAACTAGGGGTGTGTGTTGGAAGGCATTCTCTGGAGGGCATGGGCAATATAGTTGGCCATCTTGTAATCTTTTCAATACAAGTGGCAAGTTTATTAGCTTGTGAATTCCCACTTTTTGGCCTGCCCGTAGGAAAGGCTATAGTGATCGGTTGGTTTTGTTGGAAGACTAATCAAGCTAGTGCGAACATGTAAAATAAAAACCTTTTTTTTAATAAACATTAGGAAGATAGAAAATTTATAAAAGGAAATCAATGTGATCTCTAAGATTAATAGGACAAAAGGGAAAATTTTCTAAAAAAGTAATTGGAAGAACCACTGAAAAAAAGGGGGGGAATTAAAATAATTAACCTAAGTGGGAGCTTTAGAAAAGCTAGAGCTATTGAAAATGGTGGTAAAAAGTATATATAAAGAAATCAAACTGAGGGGGTTACAAAGATAAGAGGGAAGGGGATGGGGTTTAAAGAATTAAGGGGGAGGAAGAGGGGTTTAAAGAACTAAGGGGGGAAGAGAAGGGGAGGGGTTTAATGAGGGATAGCTTGTAAGGGGGGAGAGAAGATATAGTAAAAAATAAAGAAAAGAAAAGAAAAGATATAGTAAGAGAGGGGGTAAATTTTAAAAGATATATATATAATTTTGGAGAAGGGGAGGGTGAAAAGACGTAGAGAGGAATTAGTAAAGATAGAGAGAGGGCGGGGGGCTTGGCAGGGTGGGGTTTAAAGAATTAAGTGGGGAGGAAGGGTTAAAGAACTAAGGGAGGAAGAGAAGGGGAGGGGGTTAAATAAGGGATAGATTGTAGGGGTAGAGAGATGATATAGTGAAAAGAAAAGAAAGAGGGAAGGGGGGGGTGATTTCAGGAGAAAAGAAAATGGGAAGTATTAGGGAAATAAGAGAGTAATGAGAAAGGATTTAGAAAATAGGGGGAAAATAATAATAAGAGAGTGGTCGATAATTAAATATAAATTATAGGTAAGTTTAGGAGAGTAGAATGAAAGAGATAAGTTCAACAAGGGGTTAGCAAACTTTAAAGGAGGAGGGAAGATATTTTTTTCTTTTTTAATTAAAAGGGGAAAAGGGCAAAGAGATAATGGAAACTAGTGAGGTGAAGGGGGGTAAAGATTAGATTTAAAAACCTATGAACTGGAAAGAGGGAAGGGGGGTTTAAATTTTATAAAGAAGGATATAAATGAGAGAAAGTGAGCATTAATGCATGGAAGGGACCTATGAGTCCATCGAGGGCTTGTGGCGGTCCAACCGATGGAGTATTCCGCATGGGGCATGAAATGTAGGTCGTAGTGTACATGCGGCCATCACACAGAGAGCCCACTGTCCAGACTCCAGAGTATGTGGGTGGGGATAGCGAGGAGCAAGGGGCTGGCACTGTAGCACTAAGGCTCAGAGGGATAAAGAGCACATGGGTGGGGGGAAGTGAAGTTTGCACGGGCGGGGTGGACAACTACGGAGCCACAGTCGAGGCGTATTGAGGGGAAGGACAGTCGCCACGGCCCGTGTGTAGATAGGCAGTGGGTGGCTATTGTGTAGCAAATGGCATGCGGGATTGGTAATCAAGTAGGGAGGAGATATTGCACGAGCAAAGAGAGCAAGAGAGCCTAGAGGGTCAGAAGGCGAGGGTGTTTGAAGTGGGTAAGAGCGAGATGCAAAGCGGTTTAAGTAGGAGAGATAGTGGGTAATCGGGGAGTCGGGTAGGTTAGAAATAGAGCGGTGGGGAGACTAAGGGGTGGGGAGGTGTGTAGTGCATCAAGGGTAGTGGAAGTAGACCAGCGGGGTGGCAGAGGTTTGCGTAGTAATTAGGTTAGGTTAGGGGGTATAATTAAAGGGATTTAGGATTAGTTTAGGGGTTTAATTAAGCTAGAACCAATAAACAAACAATGAAATTAAGAAATAAATAAGAAGTAAACGAAAAAAGTAAGGAGTTTTGCAAAAATAAGAGAAAAATTTAATGAAGTCAATATAACGAAGGATATTAAAATAGAAGATTAAAAAACCAAAAAAAATAGAAGGTGGAAAAGACGGACAAAGGAAAAAATTAGAAAATTAAGAAGAAAGAAAATCAGTAAGAATAAGAAAGCAAAAAGGAGAGCCAAGTAAAAGAAGGGAAAAATGGAAGAAAGGTAAATAGGGAAAGAAATGGGAAAAAGGGAAAATTAGGGGAAGGAGAAAAAATAGGAAAAATAGGGGAGAAATAGGAAAATAGGGGGGGGGAAGGGGGGGTGGGGGGGGAATTAGGAAGAAATTAGAGAAAAATAGGGAGAAATAGGGAGATGAGAAAAATACTTAGAATTAGGAAAACTAGGGAACAATTGTAATAAGAAGTTTTTTGGAAAAAAGAGGAAAATTTTAAATTGGAGATATTAGGAACAAATGTAATAGGGAGAGAAAAAATTAGTGACAAATAGGGAAATAATGGGAAAAAAATGGGGAAAAGTTAGGAAAATATTGAAAAAAAGGGAAATATTAGAAAAAACTGGGAAAAATGGAAAAAAAGGAGGAAAATATTGGGAGAAAATAATAGAAAAGATAGGAAGAGGGGTTGGGGGGGAGGGAGATAATTAGGAAAAATATTAGGAAAATTTTAAGAAAGTAAAAAGAAAAAATAGAAATAAATTGGAAAACTTAGGAAGAAAGGGAATCGGGCAGGGGGTTAGGAAAAAGTGGGAAAGCAAGGGTTTAAACAAAAGGGGGGAAAAGGGCAGGAAGTGTGTGTAAAACAACAAACATCTAAATCTATATATTTATTTAATTTAAAAAATCTTAAATAAGAACAATATCATCAAAGGAAGAAGCAAACTTATATGTAGCAACACACACTCTCAACCATCACTATACTTAACCAATCTATCTTAGTCACAAATTCTTTATAGCATGCAACTTCAAAGAAACATAACCACTTCTATTTTCGTAATGACAAAACTCTAGGACCATTGCCTATAAGACCACGCAAAAAAGCTAGGATTCCAAGTATACCATAGCAAAGCATGACTAGCACACAAGAAGATTACCTTGAAAGTTTAGAGGAAACAGAAGATACTCGATGTCTAATAGTAAAACCTTACATAGTCGATGCCTCCTTTGATTAGACATCTATTAAAAAAAACTATATGTGCATCTATATATCTATAAATATATGTATACCTCTATATATATTTTATTTATTTATTTATTTATCTATAAATCTATGTAGATATATAGATGTGTGTGTGTGTTCGCTGCTCTATTTTTTTTTATCCGACTGAGTCCTTCAACCTCACCCCCCCTTTTGTTTCTACCCCGTCCACTTCCTATTGGTTCTTTTTGCTTGGTTCAAGTCCCTACCCTGAGTGTGAATATACCACCCTGACTATATATAATCAACCATCTCGGTTGTGCAAAATCTACCCCGTAGCTACAAGTACTGTCCCGACTGTGCATATATTGCCCTGATTCTTCACTACTTGCCCCGACTTTTCCTATACCGCATTGACTGTTCAAAATACGATATGAATTTTCACTATCTCCCCTAGTTATTTCCCTGCTCCAACTATACTTTTTCAGCGCTGACTTTTTTCTCTATATCGACTACCTTGATTTCTACTTCAACTTGGTAGAACACACTAAGCATTTTGCAAAGAGGGCTTTCTCTCCAGAACCCAAAAGATAGTCAAAGGAGACTGTGCCCCCCCGGCCCCTTCATCTGAAGATGCTTCCTATGTGTTCGACATGCTGAATGAGGAATTTCAACAAAGTAGAAGAAAATGGATGTTGCCTACTTTGGAACTCACATACAAAATGAAGTTGCCCTCTCTTGTGCATCCTCTGAAGAAGCTCTCCCAGACTGCAGTCATCATCTTTTTCCCTAGGAAACTCCCTTCGGCAAATGATGTGGGACAGTGGGTTAATTCCCTATTAGGTACATGCTATGTGGAAGGAGTTTATTTTGCCTCTCGAGGATTCTATGAAGTTCATCTCTTGGTAATACTCCTTCCCATGCTTTTTTCTCCACTTCTAGGTAGTGTGATCGAGTTCGGATGATTGCGATGCTTCTTCTTGCCCTGAGAGAGATAGGTGTGCATATATATTTGTGTGCTTTGTTCTCTTTCTGAGAGTATGTGGTCCAATAGTTGGGGTTGATATTCTCACAATAATATTCATATTTGGTCCTTTTCTTCGCTAATTGCCATTTACTATGTAGTGCTTCTAAAAGGGCTGTAGAAAATGTCCTTTTCTCCTCTTCCCTTGGCATTGCATCTAGGTAAGAAGCAACTTCCCATCGCCGTTGGTGGGTTTAGAGCAATGGACGTTGAGGCTGAGCGTCGAAGTAGAGGCTGTGGCACTGCTGAAGGGCTATGGAGATGGCGCTCATGAGAGAGTAGCTGAGGGATATGGCTTGGCTGCCTGTATGGTTGACTGTCTACGGGGGCTGCCAGTTTGCTCGTTCGTGTGTGGTGGAGGTGTAGCTGCAGACTGGTTTGTCCCATTGAACAGAGGACTTGGCTGATGCAGCTTGCTTGCCGAGGCATGAAGAGTTGCTCATGTTGGAGGCAAACATGTGCTGAAGCTTTGCTTGAAGCTACCATGGATGGCTAAGTGCCTGGGAGCAAGAGCTGTGGGCGTTGCAATGTTGATGATGGCTAGCTCTATTGAGGATCACTCGTGGCAGTCCGTTGCATGGAGCAACCACTGTTGATGAAATCGCTTGTTTGATGAGACTCCAGTTGTGGCTATGGAGTTCACTTGCTCACTCGTTGAGGCTGGGCTTGGCATAGCCTTTGCTAAGCAGGTTGAACTATGGCAGAGTGGAGAGCTTTACATGCGAGCCAAGTATGGAGTTACCTCCGTGGAGCTGCAGGAGCCATCTTGGGCTTGGATGCCAAGAGATTGCTGGTTGCCTTCGCCTGTAACATGGAGCTCGGGCTTTGCAACCCCATGAAGACATCTTAGTGGAAGGCCTAAGGGTACAATGATGTTAACAAAACTATGCAATGTTGACAATAATGATACCTGATTATGGATTGTTGAGGAGGGTGTAAATTGCACCATACCTCTAGGGCATTAGGGGAAAACCCTAACCCTATCCCTATCCCTAAGGGCTTCACATGTATATCTTCATGTTCATGTTCAATACAACTTAGTGTATAGGTAGCTATATCGTGAGCGCTCCTCTCTCCCCCTCTCTCATTTTTGCTATCATGGTATCAGAGCACCAAGTGCTCCCAAGCCCTTGCATCTTGTCAATGCATCAAGACCGCCTTGCATGAGGCATCTTCTTTTGAGAGAGATTTTCATCAGAGAGAGTCAAGCCCTTGCTTCATCAAGGCATGCAAGCCCTTGCTTCGTCAAGGGGCACAAGCCCTCTTTGTGAGGCACCTTCTTCATCTCTCATCTAGCTCTCATCTTGTAGAGCTCCTTCACCCTTTATTTTGCTCCAGAAAGCTCCCAAATCTCATATTTGGAGCTCAAGTGATAGCCATTTCCATCTTTGATGTCCTTTGAGAGATTGAAGTTTCATTTTGAGAGATTTTAGGACCTTCTAAGAGATTTTAGAGGTTTATGAGAGAAAGAACCGCCTTGAGTTTTTGTCAGAGGAGCATAAGACCACGAATTCAATCCTTCAACAAAGACTGCAGCCTATCGACCCACTGCTCCTTTAGATTCTCAATAGAATATATAGAATAATACACTGTTCATTTTTGCACTTTGGCTTGATTGATCCATGAGGAAATATGCACTATGTACATATAGTACACAGAGTGGTAAAAAAGTGTTAAAGGGCATAATAGGATTGACATGTCATAAAAGTGCCTGCTGTGCACCCATCATGGCATGTGTTAGAGTAGCTCCAAACCCAAATTAGTTCTTGAAATGAGAGACACGTTTCATTGCAAGTTGCGTCCTTGAATTGGTCCAAGAACCATCCCCATATTTAATGTTGCAAATATACTGTAGATTGCCTCTTACAATGCAAGCCTTTAAAAAAGTTCTTGGAGGAGTAGCCCTTATTAGTAAAAGCCCTCTACTCGCCCTTGGTTTCCCACTTTTTAACATTTCTATGATCATTGCATTGTAGAAAATGTCTGATCTGACAAGGCCAGCAACCTTAAGTGAGATAATTCCCAATGTAGAAAATGTCTGATCTGACAAGCCAATCAACCTTAAGTTGATTGGCTTCCATCAATTTGTAACAAGAGATTTTAGCCCTAGCAACATCTCTCTTTGAGACTGTGCATGTAATGCTTGCCATACTCCCTAATCACATGTTGCATACAGGTGACAAAAATAATCCACACATAATCCATATCTATGCGATAGTGTGCCCAGAAAGAAACAAAAGCATTATGCACCATGTCTATATCTCTATATGCCTTAGGGGGCAAATAACAATGATTTATTAGAAGAAACCTTGTATCTGGCAATCTGTCATGCTACAAGTTATAAAATGATAGCTGCAACCATAGAGGAGTATGATCTAGATGCAGAAAGGCACAATTAGCCCACATATGACAAGTGAAAGTATTGTATTAATATGCATGAAGCATATACTAGCGAACCAATTGAGCTATGTATGCGGATTGTGCATTATGCTGATAAGTAAATCCATGAAGCAAAGGTCGTGTCTTTTTCTAGAGGCCACAAGACCAAGCTAGAGAAGTAGTTGATTCCATTGTACTCACTCAGAGCCAAGCATATGCGAATGATCAATTATATTATCTCCTGGTTGCAGTGCATTGTTGAAATCCCCACATAAAAAAGCAATTTGCTTCCAAGGGTATTGTTGAATAGCCTTCTAGATTGATGCTCTAGTGGTAGTAAAGATTGTGGAGCATAAATCGAGACAAACTCAAAAACCTCTCCTTGCAAACAGACAGATTGACACAGCCACATGCAGGGGGATGCGGTAAGAAATTAAAAAAGGATAGTGACAAACCCAACCAAAATGCACAAAAAAGAAAGCTTAGGTAGCCCACCAAACATATGCACACAAACTTACACACCCACACGCAGGAGGGTGCTATAACAAAGAAAAAAAAGAGGACGATGAAAGAGGTGCAGAGAGGTCGCAAAGCATGGATATGAGGCAAAGAAAGGGTCGCGACTATAGGGAATGATGAGGATGGGTTGCCTGCAATTCTCTCCAACTCTAGGAGAAGCAGATGATAGCACCTAGCTTGTGGGAGTTATTCAAAATATGTGGCTTTATGGGCAAGTGTCCCCATTTTTTGCCTGCCTCTGTGTAGGCCTTAATGAAGGCTTCGTCTTGCAGATGGGAAATTTTCATAATTTTTTTTAGTCTTTATTCATGAATGGTTTATTGGTCCGTGTTCCTGATCTTGTTTTTAATGATTGATTGAGGGCATGTGATCTCCATCTATTCCTCACTCTTTCTCTCTCTTTATCTTTCAAGGCAAGCCCCCTCCCCCCCCCCCCCCCCTCTCTCTCTCTCTCTCTCTCTCTCTCTCTCTCTCTCTCTCCCTCCGTCCCTCTTTTCCAAGCTGCACATTTGAGGCAAGCCTTATGAATGCTTTACGAGCTTTCATCTTGTTTGCTTAAAATATCACCTTTTTCATTAGTGAAATCCGAGTTTGGAAGTGGCTGGTGATCAAGTGTCCTAAAATCTAGTATGATGTGAGGCTAAATATTCCCCACCTAACTTCTACATATATAACTATCAAGATACTTGGGTTCATCAAAAGAGGGGAAGAGGCAAAGTGGGTTTCAACTTGTTATGAGAATACATAGAGGGTCTATAAATCACCTTCTTGCTTGCACGTTAGACACCTGTCCATCCAATGATCCCCCCTTCCAAAATGCTTTAGTCATCCTTCTCATTCAATTCCCCAAATGGAGCATGACATGGAAACGCATAAGGTAATAGTGTGCCAAATTCAAGCATAGAAGGCTCTTCAATATTACCAAAAAATGTTTCACCCTCCTTTTGTATGTGGATGTTCAAATTCAACATTAGACGTATTTCACATGGTAGCATATGCTGCGACTTGGGACTCTGATTGTATAAAATCCACCAAAATTTTCTTAATAGATGAATGTGAAATGGGGTACATTGCTAAGTATACTGGCAACTTTCAACTTTGCAGAGGGAGGTGAGGGGAGTCACGTCTCACGGGAAATAATTATAACGTGCAATTCATTCACACATGCACATGTTTTTTATTGTGGTAATGAGTTGTCATTTATCATTAATAAGGTGACATGATAATTTCATGTTCACACATGTGAAGGAGAAATTCTATTTGAAGATGGGCTCAAAGCTAAAGCTAGTCTACAATTCTAATCAAACATGTGCATGTTAGAATAGGCTGTACATTTGGCAATAAGTGGTTGATAGTATGAGATGTGCGACTAGTGGATTCACCATCATACACAGAGTCTTGAAAATAGTTTTAGTGACAACATAATCAAAATTCAAATCAGATTAGATAATTCAACTCAATTAATGATGCTTCCCATGCACTCATCGAAAAGGACAAGAACGATATTTTGGCATACCCATAAGGATGCATTGAGGACACGTAGATAAAGGGCCGCTTATTAGGAATAACTAAACACACAATCTCAAATAGGTTTGCGGGTGGGTTGAAAGCTATACTGTTTCTATACAAGGCAAAGTAATCTAATGCAATCGCATTGATTGATCATTATAAGCCTTTTAGGGCCATTTACTCACATCAATTAGAGCATTTCTTTATACATAAATAATGTTTTAAACTTCTAAGAATTAAAAATGTCAACAAATCTTATGGCAAATGGAAATCCCCTGGTTGGGATGGTCTTATAGTGGAATTCTTTTTGCACTATCAAGATGTCATTTCACCCACTCTTGTATAATCATGCATGGGAATTTCAAAAAATACCAACCACTTGGGAGAAAGGCTTAATTAAATTATTCCCTAAAAAGCCTTTGTGTGAGTCTTTTGTAGACTGAAGATCTATATCTAGTTGCTAAGATGGCAATGACTTGGCTAAAAGGTTACTTGCATGAGGGTTTACTTTGATACCTGTAGCTACACATATTACAAATGCATATGTTTCAAATGAATATGCAAATTTCACTAAACAGGATGTTCTTTTATTGCAAGTGGATATCACTAAAGCTATTGATCCTATACAATGGGACTTTATCTCACAAAATATGCGATCACTAAGTTTGATTTAAAAATGCAATATGTCATTCATTGGCTATATCAAGACAATAAGTTGCTATCATTATGAATCAAAGATTATGCCTTTCATTCTATTGATCCTCATTGTTGTCCTTTGCTAGTAGCAAACATCATGATTGCATTGCATCACTTTATAAGATGATATTGCCTACTTGGGTTTTCTCTGTATGCAAATCTCATTTAGACTATTAAATATACTTCTTGGTGGTGGCACAAAAGGTTACAGCAAATTTAAACATGCAAACTTCCACTTGGACAATAGATCTTCTCTTAGCCTGTTCTACTTGGGGTTTTACCAATTGGTCAACTTTAGCACATCGTCCCCATCTTTGCTAGAGACTATACTTCATCTATTTCGGCATTGTCCAGAACCTCGAAAGTTTCTATTTTTGCTTCAACATTAGCTTCAGGCTTGTTTCCCTAGTGCTTGTGTTGGCAAGCCTTTCTGATTGCTTGGTGTTCATCCACTTTGGTGGGGCTTCGATCTCTTCTTTTATTAGGCACTCTAGACTTTATGGGAATACCGCAACCATAGGGTCTTTGGTGATCCCACCCTAGCTAAATACCAATTCTTCAAAGCATCCTTACGACAATCTTTCTATCATTGTTGACTCCTAACATCTTTTGATGTTGTAACTGGTTGTCCTCTCCTTGGGGGCTACTTTTTAATATTAATATAAATGGATTTCACCCCCCAAAAAAAGTGTCCATAAATTTGCTATGGGAAATTGAGTACATGGCGACTCTTCTCTCTGCTCCTAGCTAAGATAAAGTCACAAAACACACAATCAAGCTTTAGAATTTGAAAATGTTAAATAAATCTTGTATATAGAATTCCCTACCTAATCAACTCTCCCTTGCAGACCTACTGCTATGAGAAAGCAAAGCTTGTCAACATCAAAGACGTATACACCTTCATAAGACTCAAAAAACCTATAATCTTACAAACAAAACTTTAGGAAAACAAATGTAAGAAATGAAAGAGCAAAGAGACAGAGAGAAAGACATTAAGAGAGAGAGAGAGAGAGAGGTTTTTTGATTTCGTAGCAACAATGCCAAATTGACTCATCTGAAGCGATTCCTAGGAATCCAACACCCACACACACCACGACATGAACCAGAGCCTCAACCACCAAGACCCACACAGGTTTTACAAAACTTGGTGGGGAAGGAAGGAGAAGGAGAGAGAGAGAGAGATTGGGAAAGGCAAGGGCAGGGGGTTTTGTGGTTGTGTTGGGGAAATCGGAGGGAGAACAATATGATGCAAACTACAAATAGTGGGAACCCTTAGGCTCCCAGATTTAAATTTATTAGAGCCTTGTGTATGATACTCTATACATTTTCCCTCCGGTTGAAAGTGCATGGATCTCACGCTCAGTCCGCACTCCCAAAGGATTTTCTAAAAGCCAGCCATCTTCATCATGTATAGAAGGGTTTGCATTGACTTCGCATGTCAATGAGACTCCTTCTTGAGCATCAAAGTGATGTTTCATGTCCACTGCAACCTCTTCTACATCTGATTGCAACAAGACCTTATTCACATCAAGGCATTCATATTAGTTACTTAAGTTACTGCAACAGGTCTGAGAAAGAGAAGGCAAAGACCTGTATCCCACCTTTCCACCTGGAGCCAAGGCATTGACAATTGCATCAACCAACGGCCTCTGCACAATGCGTCGTTTGTGGTGCCGTACTTTAAAATGTGGATCAGGACACTATAAGAAATGAGATATCAGCACACATCTATTCTCCTCTTAGAAACAAAAATATGATCATAGTAGTATCACATTGCTGAGTAACTTTTAGGAAAGGTTTATGCAGTTCAAAGTCATTTTAGGCTTTGAAAGAGTTGTCTCACCAGAATAGTCACAGATGTAAGGGAGCCTGGGTACGTTGAGAGTATTGAACCAAATGATACTGTTGCATTTGCAACCATAAAATCCCTGCAAGAGTAGCACCCAAAAATACTTGATGATGCTCTACTCAAGCTATGTTACAAGCCAACTCTTGTTTACAGACCAATCCTGTAATTCCATGACAGAATTCAAACCCAACAAAACACCGTCTTTTAATTCACGGTATCCTCCTCTTATAATTCTTATTCATCATCCAGCAGTTACATTAGAACAATGATGTTAAAGCTCGTAGAACAGAAAAGGCGCAAGCACTTATGACTATTGCACTTTGAAAGTACTTGCATGCTATAAACAGAAAAGAGTTTATCCTCTTTTAATAGCTAGGAACGTAGCCTATCAGCACAGACAAAAGATGGGCTGAGAACAACCACTAGGAACACAGCATAGATTGGGCACTTCAAGAGAGAGAAAGTGGATGGGAAGGAGGGAGTCGCGCACGGAGCAGCAAACGAGCGCACACACAGAGGAAGAAGGAATCCTTTTGTTTTTTAAATATTCCTCACAACGCACTCTCCTTTCTTTAGAAATATATGGATACATAACCAAATCAAAAGGTGCATTACTTTGATGTCCTGAGGGTGTTAAACATGCCTTGCACTGACAGTCCAGCCAATACACTGAATATCTTCATTCCATATGAAGGGATAACCAGTATTACTTCTCTTTCTGGTCCAGATCTCTGGCCAACTTTCAGGCACAAACCCATTCAAGCTTCAATACTAAAATTTTCAAAGTTATATGATCAAATGGGAGCATTTTCATAGTAATCTGTAGCTCTCCCATTGTTGCATGGTCCATACCTTGATGTAGCATACCACATGGTTGTACCAATTGTTAGAAGCATACATCAGAGGCACAGTATGATATGCATTCGAATGCCTCTTATGCGTTAGAGGTATATCATTTATATTATATAGATTTTTTATAGAGGCAAGGGAAAGGGCCTAGGGCATATTAAATATCAGCATGCATGCACATGAAATCATAGATTAAAACATATATCTCTTATAAAATAAAAACTTGAAAACGCTATGACATCTGACAATGAGATTTAGAATACTCAGATGACAGCAGTTACAAAAACTCATGAGTCAAATACTAAACAACCATACATGATATGATATCTCAAAAGACTCTTAATCAGAGAATACAAACTTCAAAACATTGTAAAAACCTTAAATTCACATTTTATTCCTTTAAGGGATGTGCTCTCTGGCAATGAATAAGAGACATGCATCAAACTTGAAATGTCTCTCTGCGATTATGTGAGCCTCAAGCAGGATTGCCGCACTCTGGAGGTTACGCACACAGGAATTATGCAGCCAAGGATGTCAAGGACAAACTCACACTGCATTAAGTTCAAAAGGGACACTCATGCACCTACTGAGCTGGAGGAGTGGCTTACGAAGCTGAGAGATTAGTTTCGCTTCTACCCAAAGCACGATGAGGACCACATAATCTTTGCAGGTATGCACATGCAGGACTATGCACATACTTGGTGGCGGTGTATGAGGGATTCACCTCAAAGGCCAACCACATGGAGGGGTTTTAAAGAAATGATGGTTACTACCTTCGTATCCCCACTCATCTTGGATCAGTACTTGGTTGAATTCTATGCATTGTCGCAGACTGGTAGAGTCCAAGAGTATTTGCAGCGCTTTTGGAGGCTTTTCTTGTTTGTATAGGACGTATCTCAGAAAGGGAAGTTGTTGCATTTCATCCAAGGATTGAGTCCTTCCCTGGATGCAGATGCGAAGGCACATAACCCTCAAACAATTGAGCGTGCAACCCAATTGGCAGAGGTGTTTGAGCCCAAATATGCCAGTAAGTATAGGATGGTAGGGGGCAACGCATACGGGAATGCAAATGAGGCTGAGAAGAAGCCTAAGGTGAATGATTGGAATGATAGGAAATCTGCAGCAGCACCTTTTCCACAGTTTCCTACTGTTTCAGGGAGTAAGATGCCCTATGCTAAGCCATACAGGCCAGCAGATGCCAAGCCAAGAACCAAACCTACTGCTGGAAATGCAAAATCAGCAATTCAGCAGTATACCAAGGCCATAATTGACGGCAGGAAGAAAGCAAACTTGTGCTTTAAGTGTGGCGGGAAATGGACCCTTGAGCATCGGGATGTGTGTAAGATGCGGAACACTGGTTCAGCCAAGCTTAGCATGATCATTGAACTCTCTGATTATGAGGATTTATGTCATGTGCACGAATTGGTATCTGACGTGTACTGGGTACACAAGACTAGCTCAGGTAGCCTGGGGAGGCTTAGAGCTAGGCAAGCTTGATTATCAGGTTGAGTGGCAAGGGTACGAACCAGTTAGAGGTCTTCGCTATTTTTGGCGCTTGGGGCCCGAGTCTATATAAGGGGCCCAGAGGTTCAGTTCTCAGAGAGCCGATGGAAGCAAGTTTCGTTCCCAGGTGCTAGGTCTAATCCTGGATTGAGTCACGGACGCGCGCATGCATCATAGCGTAGCAAGGCCCAGCAACAGATCCCAAGCTTCACAGCGCCACCTGGTGGTATGGGACACCAGGCTGGTTAGGATTTGGTTGGGAATTCGTGCCAGTAGCTCAGCTCGTGGCTCAGAGGGGACATCTCCTAATTCGAGATCACATCCCATAGATGTCATGTTTGGGTGGTGAGCAGCCTGCTCAGTTTCCTCACGTCGTGTGTGTTCTTGTGTTTACTTGCAGATCAGAGGTTTCAAGAGTGCTGGGACGTGTCAGTTGGTATTAGAGCCAACTCCTAAGGTAGGAACTTCTGTTCCAAGAATTTTGGACGATTTGTTCCTCCAGGTATGCCCTAATTTCGAAATTCAGGTTTATTACCTTGCACGTGCTTTATTGGTTCAAGGTTAAGGGTGGCGGTTAGATGGTGGAAACAAGGAAGGAGAGACAGAGAGAAAAGGTGAATTCGCAAGAAGCAAGGTGGAGTGGATGAGAGGCCATGAGAAAGGTAGTCTTTAAGGGCAAGAGCTTGGGAGCAGTTCGTTAGTTGTAGGAGTTAGCGCAGGAAAGAAGTAAGAGCGAGTTTCACAATAAAAGCAGAGAGCAAGGACAGGACGTGATGGAAGGCCGCAGGCAACCTTCAGGATGAGAGTTAGGGAGCGGGTATTGATGGATGGAGTGAGGATGGAGGTGCGCAGCAGATGACAGTCTCGAGGGACTGGTTGGGATGCGAATCAGGTAGGGGAAAGCTACGTCCAAATTAGGCTTGGAAAGCTGAAAAAAGCAAAAGCCCTACCAAAAGTAGGGGACTGTTTTTTTTGGCGTGCAAGAGCTGCATCCAAATTAGGCTTAGACAGCTTAAAAAAGCAGAAGCCAACCAAAAGTAGGGGACTGTTTTATTTTTGGCCTGCAGGCTGCTATAAGCCTGCAGTGAGGCGCTCTTTGCTAAGGCAGCCATCTCGCCTGCTCTAATCCCCAGTCCATGAGTGCGCATAGCCAACCCTCCACCCGCCCTCACCTAGTACCACCCGTTAGCTCAGGCTGCTATCTCGCACTTCTGAGTTCGGAACAGCCCTTCTCTCCTACCCTTCCGGTTCGCTACCTTGCTGCTCCTCTGCTTCACCGCTCTCCCCTCTAACGAAATCTCCAAGCAGATCGTAATTTACTGCCTGCTGGGGGACCCCTCCTTTCCTCATGACTCTCTCTCCTTTCCCTTTGGCCTTCCAAGCTCCACCCTGAGCTTGCGATGGGAGACCAAGATCTGAACTACCATGCGGAGGATGACCAGGGTCTCTACGATGATCTGATTACGAAAAAAGCCTTCACTGAAGTCACCACTGCTCTTGATGGAAAGTTTGAGCAAGTTAACACGAATCAAACGGGGTTGACACAGCAACTCCAAGGGATTCAGACTACACTCACACTTTTGACTAGCACTGTTTAGGCGCTCACGCATGTGGATGCCATGGCTTCAGTGTTAGGTCCGAACATCACTCCAGATCCTTTTCCTGGAGATCAGAAGCCTCGTACCAAGGAGGTTGTTGACACTTGGTTGCACAAGTGGCAAGTACACTTCCAATTTCACCCTTACCCAGATGACAAGAAAATACAGCTTGCAGCCGGATTTATGTCAGGAAAGGCTTTATTGTGATGGAAGGAACTCCAACCCGGATGTGCACAGTTTCCAAGCAAAAACCTACGAGCAGAAAAGTCCGAGCGATAATTTTTGACACCAACCATGCTTGTATATTTCTCAAAGGAATATACAATTCTTTCTTAATTTCTCATTTATGGAGCCATATACTTACTTATTTTTCATTATAACCCTCATTTCAGAGAATATCATCTATATATGAACAAACAGTGAACACTTTAGAAACTCCTATAAATACCTCTCTACCATACTCTCTTTTGAGGATTATGGTAATTCAATCAATTTAAAAGAGTTTCCCTAATCTTTAGCAATCCCATATTTGAAGCTGTCATATAACAATGTATACCATATTCTTTGGATGAGTAGGAAAAAGATATTGGAAACCTCATACTTGAAGCCATTATAATTGATCATAAATTAATCTCTAATACATTATCAAATATGGGAAGGCAAGGGAGGGATTTTCAAAATATTCCCAATTCTCCAAACCTAAGTACTTTTAAGGAAATGTGGTCTCTATTGAACTCCTCCTTACCATAATATGAATTAGGAAGAAGTTGTAACTCTCATATACATCTTGAAATTTTTAATTTTTCTCTTTTATAACTATAAAAAGTATAATTTTAAGCCTACCATTGCATAGATCATGAGATTCTGAACATTTTTCCCTTTTACAGCTCCTCAATCTGAGCTAAAGTTATGACCCCTTCTGTGTAAGCTCTTCAAGGGTATTCCTTCTTTAGCAACGTCCTTCCTTCTTCTACGAGGAGCGGGCCACACTAAGAATGATTGTCCTAAGCGCAAGAACCAGAAGCAAGCGCCGGGACCAAAGCTCCAGGCGGGTCCGGGTACCAAAGCCAAGGGAGCTAATCAAGTTGCGATGACAGGTATTTTTGTAAATGTCATTACCTGCCCACTTTCTTGTAATTGCACTTTTAATACTTCATTATTTGGTTCCCATGATCTTTTCCGAGTTTATGGAGAAGTTAGGGACCAAAGAGTTCACATTCTCTTTGACCCGGGCAGCTCTCACAACTTTGTTAATTACAAACTTGTGCAGAAGATGAGGCTGTCCACGATACCTAGCGATCACACCTATGAGGTGCAGCTTCCAGCTGGGAAGCAGTTTTGGGATCGCAAGATTGAAGCTCTTTCTCTCCGGATTCAAGAATACACAGCAGCTCTTACGTGCTATGTCATGCACTTGGAGCATGTGGACTTGTTAATCGGAATAGAGTGGTTTAAAACCCACGATATTCGGATTGGATGGAAGGACCATACTCTTTCTTTTTTGGATAAGGACACCCAATTTTGTATTCAGTGTGATAACATTCCCTCTTCTCAGGGACCTATTGTATCTGCGATGCAGCTTTCGAATATATTAAACACGTCTCATTATGATGTCTATCAGTGTGTTTTGATTCCGCTTTCTTCATTTGTTGTCTCTGTTAATAACAAGAATGATTTAAGTGTGTTTGAACACCGTGAATTGAGAACGTTGATAGATGATTTCATGGATGTATTCCCTGCTCAACTGCCGGAAGGTATACCTCCAGAACGAGCAGTAGATCATCGCATAGACTTAGTACCTGGGGCTCAACCTATTAGTGTTCCATCTTATAGGATGAGCCAGCTTGAGGAGGATGAGTTAGCTTCACAGCTACAGGATTATTTGAATATGGGCTATATTCGACCAAGTAAATCACCTTGGGAAGCACCTATCCTCTTAAGAAAGAAGAAAGATTCCACATGGAGAATGTGTATATCTTATAAACGATTGAATAAAGTGACAATTAAGAATCGATACCCTCTACCTCGTTCCGATGATCTAATAGACCGTTTGGCCGGAGCGAAGTATTTCACTAAGATTGATTTGCGTACGGGTTATCACCAAATCCGTATCTATGCTAAATACATAGATAGAACCACATTCCGAACTAGGTATGGCCACTACGAGTTTCTTGTATTACCTTTTGGTCTGACCAATGCTCCTGCCACCTTCCAGCAAATGATGAACGATTTGTTTCGAGATTTTCTGGGCGAATTCGTTATAGTCTTCTTAGATGACATCTTGGTATATAGCAAAAGCTAGAGGATCACATAGGACACCTCCGGATTGTCTTAGTTATTCTAAGACAGCATAAGCTCTATGCCAAGATGAGTAAATGTGACTTCTTTATGAAGGAGATCATTTATTTAGGACACAAGATTTCTTCTGAAGGTATCAGCATTGATCTGGATCGTATCCAGAAGGTTTTAGAATGGCCTATCCCTCAAACTGTGAAACAACTTCGTTCTTTCCTAGGATTTACGATATTTCTACGGAAGTCTGTGCGTGATTATTCACACATCACGACACCCCTGACAAACATATTGAAAGGTCGTGGACGCAGGTCTACCCAGCCGATCTCTTGGAATGATGCATTGAACAAGGCTTTTGAAACCTTGAAGTTTTCTATCAAGGAAGCACCCGTTCTTGCATTACCCGATCCTACCCGGCCTTATGTTTTAGAGGCCGATGCGAGTGATTTTGCGATTGGGGCAGCTTTATTCCAAGAGGGCAGACCTGTAGCTTTTGAGAGTAAGAAGCTAGACGACACCCAATATCGTTCGCCCACACTAGAAAAAGAACTCTATGCAGTCGTGTATGCCCTGAAGGTTTGGAGACACTACTTGTATGGTTCTAAGTTTCTTGTATTGACCGATCATCAGTCAATCAAGTATGTGTGTGATGCGCCTGAATTGAGGGGACGGAAAGCTAGATGGACAAAATTAATGTAAGATTTTGATTTTGAAATACGTTATCGCAAGGGTTTGTTGAATAGTGTGGCGGATGCCTTAAGTCGAGTCAAGTTTGTAAATGCTATGTCATTTACAGAAATATCCTCAGACCTATTTCAATCCTTCTGAGGGCTTTGCGCAGCTGATAGTCATTTCAGTTCTTATTGGTAGAAAGTCCAGGATGGGAGCTCCATGGTTGACCAGGACTCAGGGATTGTGCTACCTACGGTACAGGCGGCGAGAGGTCAGTGGATGATTAGGAACGGCTTGCTGTTCCAGAATGGAAAGATTTGTGTGCCAAATGTTTAGGAACTTCGATCCAAGATTCTCTCGGAGTGTCATGATGCTCCTAGTGCTGGACATCCGAGTATACATCGGACTCTGTCTCTTGTGAAGCATTCCTTTTATTGGCCTAAGATGCGTGCATTTATTGAAAACTATGTGGTAGGTTGCCGGGTTTGTCAGGTTACTAAGGGAGAACGCCTTAGAAGCGCAGGTTTATTACAGCCATTGCAGATTCCAAGTAATAAATAGGAAAGTATTTCCATGGATTTTATTACTGGTTTACCTCGAACGCGCAAGGGTCATGACTCCATTTGGGTCATAGTCGACCGTCTGACAAAAATGGCTAGATTCTTACCTACCAGAACAACTATTTCAGCTGTTCAGCTGGCTCACGAGTTTGTGGACCACCTGTTTAAGCTGTATGGTTTGCCCTCTGACATAGTCAGTGACAGGGACTCGAAGTTTACAAGTAACTTTTGGACACTTGGTTTTGAGAAGTTAGAAACTACTCTAAGTATGAGTTCCTCAGATCATGCACAATCCGATGGCAGTACAGAGAAGGTCAACCAATTGGTTGAAGATATGCTTCGGGCATATGTTTCTAAGAGACAGTCTTCATGGGAAGATTATCTACCTATGATAGAATTTGCTTATAACAATGCCAAGCATTCGAGTACTGGTTACAGTCCTTTTATGCTTATGTACGGGTTTCAACCTAAGTTACCAGTTATAATTGGGTTAAAGGGAATCCAAAATGATGCTACAAAGACCTTCTTGCTAGACATGCAGGAAATGTTGCAGTTTGCCAAGGAGTCTATTAGAAGTACCCAAGATCGGGATAGATTTTATGCTAATAGACATCGTTCACCTAGAGAGTTCTTTGAAGAAACGATGGTATATTTGCGAATTCCCAAGGAATCCAAGAGCCTAAGTATTGGTTTGGTTCCGAAGTTATCCCCCATATACTGTCGTCCGTTCAAGGTCATTAAAAGAATTGGACCAGCTGCATATCGACTAGAATTGCCTCCTGATGTTAAAGTACATCCAATATTTCATGTCAGTAGACTGAAAGAAGTACTGGGTGCGGATGATCAACTTGTTTCTCCTCAAGAAATAATAGAAATTACAGATTTGACTTTTATTCCACACGAACCTGAGTGTATTCTTGAATTTCGTGAAAGACACATTTGTAATAGAACTATCACGGAATACAAGATCAAGTGGAAGGATCGTGTTGAGGAGGATACAACATGGGAGACATTACAGAACCTCCAGTGGACATTTCCGGGTTTTTTAGCGAACTCAGGAGTGAGTTCTTAGAGGAGGGGAAGTATGTCATGTGCACGGATTGGTATATGACATGTACTAGGTACACAAGACTAGCTCAGATAGCCTGGGAAGGCTTAGAGCTAGGCAGGCTTGATTCTCGGGTTGAGTGGCAAGGGTACAAACCAGTTAGAGGTCTTCGCTATTTTTGGCGCTTGGGACCCGAGTCTATATAAGGGGCCCAGAGGTTTAGTTCTTAGAGAGCCGATGGGAGCAAGTTTCGTTCCCAGGTGCTAGGTCTGATCCTGGATTGAGTCGTTGACGCACCCTGCATCATAGCGTAGCCCAAGGCCCAGCAGCAGATCCCAGGCTTCACAGCACCACCTGGTGGTATGGGACACCAGGCTGGTTAGGATCTGGTTGGGAGTTCGTGCCAGTAGCTCAGCTCGTGGCTCGGAGGGGACATCTCTTGATTCGGAATCACATCTCGTAGGTAACTACAGAACCACTACTGTGCCAGCTCGACTATCTCATGAATAGAGGGCTTATCAAGAGCTTAAGACTTCCAGGGAGCACCAACTTCTGCACTCAGCTTTTCGCGGATGACAACACTAGCTTTCTGGAAGCTTCCAAGACAAATGTCAGCAGGTTCATGGAGCTGTTCAACGAATTTGAAGCCCTTTCTGACTCCAGAGTCAACAGCAATAAGACTGAAGCCCTCTGGCTCTCTTGGAGGCCAAGACCAGACTGGACAAGCAGAGTACTACCTAATTGGATCCCCACAGCAGATTGTCAGATATTTAGGCTGCCCTGTAGGAGTAGGAACCAACCTAAAGAACAAGTTGGGTGGTGAGCAGCCTGCTCAGTTTCCTCACGTCGTGTGTGTTCTTCTGTTTGCTTGCAGATCAGAGGTTTCAGGAGTGCTGGGACATGTCAATTAGTTGATGCCATAGAGTCCTTGGATGCCTCTCATGATGAGATGGCAAGAACACATGATTCGGACGAGGCTCCTGACACTGAAGCCATGAAGGGAACTGATTTTCCTTTTGATCCGGGTGGTGCTACTGATCATGATATTCATGATATGCAATCACTTGACATTCAGCCCACTCGTGGCATGCAAGGTCGTATGCCTACATCTTTTCTTGTGGAGCATCAAGTTGCTATGCCTTTTCATGCACGTGAGGAGGCTAGTGGTAATGCTCTCAGAATACTTGCATTATAGAATGAAGAAGAGTGAGGTCCTTATGTAGGCACCTCATACATGCTCACTGACATCACTGATGACTTCAGAGCTCCACAATCATCTCCTCAATTTGCTCCTAGATTCTCTCAATCATCCTATGTGGCTTTCCACCACCTAACTGTGCTCATGGGCACCTAACTGTGCCTCTAGCACTCACATAGAAACGAAGGCGTGCCTGAGGCATACACCTTGAGATATCCCATCAATGGGCCTCCTTTTAAAGAAACGCCCCTTTGTCCATGCTTTTAGGCCTTGTGGGACCTCCTTTTTGTGTTTTTCTCCCCACGTTTGGGTCCTTTTAGGTCCTACACATTGCACAAACAAGTTCCAACACTTTAGCCCATTAGAGGTTAGCGAAATGCATGCATTCCTAGTTCTTGGACTAATCCTAGTCCCTTGTGGTCATCCCCACAGTTCTCAAAGCAAAAGTAAAAGCAATAAAACTTATTTTAGTGAACCAAAGTCAGTTTTCTTTGACCATAGTCAATCTCTTCTTTATTTTTTGGGAAAAATACCAATTAGTGACAAGTGGTAGCTTAGAAAGAACTTGGACATGCTGTCCTGCATGCAGCTTTAGCAAGGACACATGGAAAACATCATGAATCTTGGAGGTACTGGGAAGCTCAAACTCATATGCCACCTCTCCAACTTTGCGAGGGATCGTAATACCTGTGAGCAAGCTTCGTGTTGGTGTTACCTTTCAGTGAGGCATAACGGTTCTTAGGGAGGCGTAAATGCACATAATCTCCTTCTTCAAAGGACAGATACCTCCTTCCCATAAATGGGATAGACTAAGACTCGGTATTCATTACAGGTTGCTTGGCAATTTATTGAACCTGTCATAGTGCTATACCACGACATAAATGCTATCCCATCCCCTCTCTGTAGAAGGTAACCCTCTGATGTATCCATAGCTATGTGAGTCCATTTGCCTTCTGGAATAGGTAATGGCTGTAAAAGACCTGCGGCTAGCTTGTTGTCCACCTTATTCTGTTGGCAAGGCAAGCATTCAACAACATATTTAACCACATCCCTCCACATGCCATCCCAGATGAAGCTTTGTTTGATCTTTTCATATGTCTTAGTGATACCCACATGTCCTACCATAGGAGATGAGTGCATTTCTTGCAAAACGATGAATTTCCTCCTCGTCCATAACTCTACTCTTTCTTTTCAGTTTACCAACATGGTATCAGAGCCATTTGATCCCCCTTGATCCATTTTTGCCACATCATCATCTTCTTCTCCATCTTCTTCTTCACCATCTCTTCCTCTTCTTCCCAAAGTTTGTTTAAGCCTGTTCTCCCCCGGTTCTCTACCATTTTCCACGCCCTTCCTGCTGGAGATCCACCTCGAAGGGGCGAACCCCTGGCTGAAAGGAATTGGAGAAATACGTGCTTGTTTCGTCGCCATTACACACAGTTCGTCGACCTTTGTTCCTGCGTTTTCTCTCAGCATGCTCCATACTTCTCTAATTCCTTTCAGAGGGAGCTAGTCCATACCTAGAGCTATCCTGTGCTGAAATCTGAGCAGCAATGGTTGCTTATTCAAGCTGAAAACAGAGAAAAACCAGTCGAAATTGGAGAGACTAGCTATGGCGCCCTGACGTGTTTTTGCGCCTTTTCTTCTCAGAGGACCTTCTATGGTATATCAGCTCTCTTTTGCCTCAGAAACCCCCTTTTCCTTTGCTCTGAAGAGTAAGATACAAGCCCTCCAAGTTCAGTCTTTTGATTTTGACAGTTTTGACAAGTTTTTGAAGATGATGCTACATAAGATGCTATTCTAGCATTTCTGGTTTTTTGAAACTTTCAATAACATCAGTACAAGTGTGGCTTCAGTTTTGCTTTGAATTGCTATACCTGGTTTTGATTGGAAAGTTTTCATTTTAACCACCTCTATGAAGCATGTAAGAAAAACCATCATTGATTGAATATTGGTCACTAGTCTTTGCTACATCAAGTGCTTATATTTGGAAGCCTTTCAGTTGTTTTTTGCCTTGTAAGAGAGAAAGACACTGCCCAATATCTGGGTTAGACCCTCTCATGGCTACCATATTGAATATAGAAAAGTTCAATGGAAAGGGCTTCCACACATGGCAGATGAAGGTGAAATTTGCATTGATGAGGGAAAACCTCTGGGGACTTGTCAAACCGACTTCAACCGCTCCTTCTACAGCCGCCAATGCTGGAGAATCCTCAACTCCGACACGCCCAGCAAGGGATCCCGCTAGAGAGGAGAAAGCATATGGTATCATTGCTCTTGCTTTAGGAGATGATTATATTCATCACATCTCTGACTTAGAGTCTCCTTCAGAAGCTTGGCATAAGCTTGACATGATTTTTGGTGCTAGCTCTCACATCTCTAAATTATCACTTAAAATCTCTTTCTTTGAATTGAAGATGGTTAGTGGCACTGCTTTGGCAGCTCATGTCAATTACATGCGGAGTCTTATGACTCAACTAGCTTCTATCAACTCTCCTATTACTACAGATGATGCTATGGCAGTGTTACTTAAGAGTATGCCTGAAGATTATGATCATATAGTTACCACTTTGAAAAATCTTCCTAATCCTAATCTTGAAGGTATTATCTCTGCTCTCCAAGAAGAAGAAAGGCATATGGAGCTCAGGAAAGGCAATGACACTGTTTATGTTGTAAAAATCCAAAAGGTCAAGTTTACACCTTGCAAACACTGTGGAAAGACAAATCACCTTTCAAAGGACTGCTTCAAAATCAATACATGCAAACACTGTGACAAAAACAACCATCATGAGAAGTTTTGCAGAGCCAAAGCAAAGACAGAAAATGCAAATCTACTTTCAGTTGATGAGCCTCCACAAGATGAGGCATCCTTTGAAGATTATGCATTTTAAATCATCTCTATGTATGCTCCAGATCTCTCTTTTTATGTCAAGGTACTCAGCCTGGATAGTCCTCCAAAATGAATGAAATAAACTATTGTGTTTTGTGTGTTTTGTAAACACCTCTGGTCACCTTATGATGTAGGCCATGTGTATGTTTTGCTCCATGGTACCTCCTGCAGACATTGTGTGCATGTACATGCAGGGGAGATAACCATTGGAAGGTCTTTTTGTATCCCTTTTTGTTTACCTTACACCCATGGGAACCCTTGCTAGCTTGAGATCCTAGCCATTGATAGATCCATGACCACCATGAGATGGCATGAGACACCTTGTGCTAGCTGTATCCTTGACATAGCCTGAGGCATTCCCTTGAGGGGGGGTTTGATGGGATATCTCAAGGTGTATGCCTCACGCACGCCTGGGTTTCTATGTGTGAGTGCTAGGGGCACAGTTAGGTGGTGGAAAGGCACATAGGGTGATTGAGAGAATCTAGGAGCAGATTGAGGAGATGATTGTGGAGCTCTGAAGTCATCAGTGATGTCAGTGAGCATGTATGAGGTGCCTACATAAGGACCTCACTCTTCTTCATTCTATAATGCAAGTATTCTGAGTTTGTGTCCACTCTACTCTTTCTTTTCAGTTTACCAACACCCATAAGATTAAAAAGGCGCCAAAAGCACTAGATTTAAAAAGAAAACCTAAAAACCTTGGCTTTTATGTAAAAGTAGCTTTTAGCAAGCAAACCCTAGCTTTTTGCTAGGCCTAGTCTATAAAAGAAAGGCCCGAGGCCTCCCAGATTCATTCAAGAGTTGTACTCAACTTCATGCTCTTTTCAAAGCCAGTTGTACAAAGTATTATTCTATTGCAAAAGAGCTTCGGGGGGGTCCAGCTCTTATTTCTGGGCCCTAGTGTTGCGCATGCTGCGTCTCCTTCTCAACTTCATGCTCTTTTCAGAGCCCAATGTACAAAGTATTATTCTATTGCAATAAAGAGCTTCGGAGGGGTCCAGCTCTTATTTCTGGGCCCTAGTGTTGCGCATGTTGCGTCTCCTTCTTCTCTCCCGTTGTTCTATCACAAAGAATCTTTGAGATAAGTGCTGCAATTCTGATTTTCAGATTTCAGTTTGTGTTCTCTAGTTTCAGTAGCAAAGTTCTTGTAAAATATTGCCTGGTCGGTTTTTGCCAGCCCCCTTGGGGGCCTATAAAAGAAGAGGCTTTTGTCCTCATAATACTGAAGGGGGAAATTGATGTGTGTGTGTGTGTGTGCCTATGGGATTGGAGTCCTATGCAAGAAGTGTGTGAGTGTAGGTGTGCTAGAAGGTTCTAGTTAGGTGTGTCAGGTTGGTGTGATGAGTGAGTGATCATAGGAGGTGATTGATTGAGATAATCAGGGAGATGATTGTGGATCTGGGATCTACCTACATGGAGGCAATTGCCTATATATGTAACCACTCTATGAATAAACAACTACATTTGTGTCCCGTTGTTTCTACATAGACTTACACATGGTATCAGAGCCTGGTTAGAATCTGAGTGCCAAGAATGAGATTCTTAGCAGATTCCAACTAGATTCCTCCTTCTCCAATGCCTCCATGACTTTCCTTCTTATACCTTGAGCTTTGACAGCTCTATTCTCTCCATCCACGCAATATCTTGCGAAGCCCTTTCAGCTAGACGTTCCCTGCTTTTGAGCAACCCTTCTAACTTGTGGGATCTCTAAAATACGTCGCCATGAAGACACACTGCCGCTCTGAGTATTACGCGCCACTTCTGCAATGCTGCTCACCTCAGTCAACAATCTTGTAATTCCTCTCAGAGAAAGTTGGGCGACACCAAGAGCTATCCAAAGCACAAATCTGAAGGCAAATGCTTCAGTAATTGAGGCGTATAGACGAAAAAACCAGTCGACATTGGAGATTCTGGCTATGGCGACCTGACACGACATTTCACCCAAGCTTGGTACTGGGTCTTCTCTAGTCCTATATCTTTCATTGCGCAACAAAAGCCCTCAAAGAGCTGCTCTCATCTAGTTGAATTTCATCCTCCAAGTTTACATGTACTCTGCAAGCATTTCTAGTATATTTTTTGGAGTTTTTATGCTACACTAAATACTTGAGGAGTAAAACACTCAGTTCAGAGATTATTCTTCCAAAAATCAATTCAAAGTATGTCATTTCAGTTCAGAGAATGTTAGTTCAGTTGGTGCTAATCTCTTGACAACATGCCAACCTCAAGTTCTCAAAGCTCTTCCAAAATCAAGAAGACTACAAAGACAAAGTACAAGGTGAAGAAGACTCCAGTTAAGAGGTTGTGGGAGAAGCCAACTGGTTATGATTATGCCAAACAATTAGGTTTTTCAGAATTCTTATCTTGCAATTTGCATCTGTATGGTGAAGGTGACTTTTTTGTTCAAAAAGATTGACCTTTTGTAAAGGGATTAGACACTGCAATTAATTTGGTAAGACCTTCCTAAATGGCTTCAAAACTGAAAATAGATAAGTTTGAAGGAGAGGAGTTCCACACTTAGCAAACAAAACTGAAGTTTATTCTCATGAAAAAGGGAATATGGAAGGTAGCAAATGGCAAAGAAACTAAACCTACAACTAGAGAAGGAGAAGCTTCATGGCTTCCAAAAGATGAAAAAGCTCTTGCTATAATTGCTCTTGGTCTGAGTGATTCCTTTATTCATCATATTGATAGATGTGAGACTGCTCATGCTGCATGGACTCATCTTGAGCATGTGTTTGGAGCACAGGGAAGATGCTCTAAGTATAGCTTGCTTATCAAGTTCTTTGACTTAAGATTGGATAGGGGGGAGTCCATCTCTTCACATCTAAATTCAATGAAGAGCATTTTGACACAGTTATCTGGCATCAAGTTTAATCTTGATGAAGATATTGTAATTGCCATCTTACTTAGAAGTCTCAATGAAGAATATGGCACTATTGTAACCACACTCACCAATATTCTAGAGATAAGTCTGGTAGAAATTGAAGCATCACTCTTGAAGGAGGAGAGAAAGATCAAACAAAGAAGTGATTACAAAGAAGGGGCATATTTGGCCAGAAGCAACTAAAGCAACTTTAAGGGAAAGAGCAAAATGAAATGTAACTTTTGTGGCAAACTTGGACACTTTGAAAAGGAATGTTATGCCAAAAAGAGATGTTCAACCAATCTTGTTGAGGAAGCAGAAATTGAAGAAGAAGAAGAACCAGAGAATGTCAAAACTCAAGCTCTCACTGCTTACAACACCCAAGTCAAATCTGACAAGGGTAAGGATCCATATGTTTTTTGAGTTATGTGTGTATGAGGTCAATAATGATTCTCTACCATGGATAGTCCATCCTTAAATGATTGTTAGTCTTTTGAGATTTTTCCTTGTTGGACTCTTTGGGCTTTACACACATAGTTTGTGTCCATCTCCTAATTGTAAACCAAGAATCCTATGAGTGAGTCACAGGTTGGGGCCATGAGTGTTGCCACATGATAGTGGGCAAGTCATGGAGCATCCCATGTACTACTGCTAAGGGATGAGGTCATCAATGTGTGAGGGGGAATAAAGGGACAAATTGATGTGTGTGTGTGTGTGCCTATGGGATTGGAGTCCTATGCAAGAAGTGTGAGTGTAGGTGTGCTAGAAGGTTCTAGTTAGGTGTGTCAGGTTGGTGTGATGAGTGAGTGATCATAGGAGGTGATTGATTGAGATAATCAGGGAGATGATTGTGGATCTGGGATCTACCTACATAGAGGCACTTGCCTATATATGTAACCACTCTATGAATAAACAACTACATTTGTGTCTCATTGTTTCTACATGGACTTACAAATACATCATCTAGAGCAACTTTTGAGGAGCAGAAAGGAGCAGCACCGGCAGCAACAATTGGGCCTCATCTTGGAGGTGAACTTGGCCGAAGACCTACAAACTTAGCTCACACAGAGGGCTGCCCACCTAGGCTGGTTTCCAGACAGCAAGGTGGAGAGGATCACTCTAGACAAAGAGTCTACATTTGCTCGAGGTGGAGCACGCGGGCTCAGAGATCTGGAAGTGCTTGGCATCTAGTAGGAGAACCTGTTGGTATTGTATCATGTTCCACTTTGTGGACGGACGGAAATATAAAGAGTTGCCTCTATATTTTTCTCTGAGCATTATCTATTTATTGGCTTGCACATCTATGCACATAAGTTAAGAAGTTTGTGATTCCACACCCCACACGCACACTGTGTGAGCTTCTTGGCATTACTATCAGTCTTCTGCTATGCGTACCCTCTGTTGGGTAATTTCTAACATGGTATCAGAGCCCAAGTAGGAGGCTCACAGGTGTGGGAGCCCGAAGGCAGGGACCTTGCTAAAAGACGGCCTTGATTCAGATCGACTTCCACGACTGGAGCATTGTGCCCTTGTGAGAAGGAGGGTGACTCAGGTTTAGTCAGGTGCGTTCAGAGTTCTGAAAAATTTGAGTTTGGTTGACTTTGCTGTGTATATAACAGCAGAGATGTCGACCGCTATAGCCTCTTCAGCCCCTGCTCTCCCTTCCTCCTCCCCCAGTTTTCAGACATTCACTATCCCTAACTTCGGAGAGTCTTGGAAACTAGACGAGACCAGCTACCGATCTGGAAAGTGAAGATCCCGAGTCTTTTAGTGGCTCGGAAGCTATGAAAGCTGACAATGGGAGTGGAGGCGAAGCCGAAGGACATTGTGGATAGGCAAGGGAAGATACTCATGGCAATAGACAAAGAGGATATACCTAGATGAATCCAGGAACAATAGAAAGAATTATCACAACACCAGCAGGCCGCAACTTGGACGAAAACTTCACAAGGTGAAATTTGCATGTCCGCTAATACGGCAGAAGCATATACCTAGATGAATCCAGGAACATTCCCAAACTCATCCTCTAAAAACACAACATAGTGCAGTTTCAATCTCATGATAGTCACTCACAAGGTTGAAAACCATAAACTCCATCATGCATAGCAGGGACTAGCTACTATGACATCCCCACTGACGTCATCAGCGCCCAACAGTGGGTGTAGACCATAGTATAAAAATATGCTCTCACACATACAAATCCACACACCCACACATACTTGAGCATCCATTTATACAAAGTCTTCGTACTGAGTTTCTGTCGACACTCCGGAGGTGAAGGGCAGACTCAGCCAGAGATGAGTCTGCCCTGGCATTAATCATAGGGACTATGGCGAACTCTGTTCTTCCACATATCCAGATGGTCGAGACGTCAGTAATCAATCTTCCACTGTGCGTACTCTCTGTTGGCTAGTTTCTAACATTCACAAGCTACTATATGGAGGCCTACGCAACTAGGGACTAACCAAGTGTCCAAAAGGTGGAGCATTGAATTCCAAATGTCCAATCTCAAGACTATAAGGAGGTCTACTACAAAGCATCTTCGTAAGGCAACCACGTGTCTCCCATCTCATCAAGGCACCTTTGTAAAGACGTCAACTGCATTGTCCTTGATTGAACAATAATCAAACTATGTTGTTGCTTCTCAAAGAACATAGTATTGAACCTCGATATGTTTTGCTAGGGCATGAAACATTGGATTCTTTGCAATTGTCAAATCATCCTTTCAACAACCCACGTCATCCGATAATCAACTAGTCTATCACAATCAAATCATCAAGTTTGACAGATGAGTACAACAACTTTTCCTTCCTCTAAGAAGAGATAGAGGTTTGCTTCTAAAGGATTTTCACACAATCCAATCCGTTGAAGTATCATTGATGCAAGTGTATCATGTCCTTGAGGCGTGTTCCAGCCCGGAGAGAACCTTTAAGAGGTCTATACACCGTGTTTCCTAAAGCTTGAGAGTAAGAACCATCTTGATGGTTGTCGTCCTTGAAGCCAAAACAAAATTTTACCCCTTGAGTGTACCCTTTGGCCTCCAATCTAGCCAAACAACTGCCCAATAAGCCATTAGACCTAAACTTGACTTTGAAGAACTATACCTTTCATCATGCAAGGTTAGCCACAAGATCCCAAGTCTTTTTGCAAAGTATGGAGTCCATCTCAATCCTCATGGCCAGCTTCTCACTATGCAGCATTTGCAAAGACCATTTGTGGTACAATTGACAATTGCATTGGAAAGAACATTTGCATAATGGACATGGAGTGGCTTATGTACGCCGAAGGTTGAAAGAAACTACGCTCAAATATGATGTTTACTAGGAGTTACTTTCCATTATCCATGCTTAATGTGTGGAGACATTATCTATTGATGTTTATTTTAAGATGAATCATCAAAGTGTCTGGTGTTTTATCTCATTGGTGAGGGCAAACTTATAGGGGCTAATTTTTAACTTCCAGATTACAAGATAACCAACAATCTGACTTACAAGTTTTTTAGCTGTAATTCCTTAGCCCAACGTTTCGCACGAGAGACCAGCTGCACAAAAGACGTAACTTAATGCACGTCTTCAAAGAAAAATACAGACTCTAGCAAACAATTGACTTCAATTGGGCCATCTGTCTTGCCTGATAACGGATGTCTAGACCTAGAAAGTTACAGGATCCCATACTCCTCTTAGCCATCATCATAAGAAACCTTCCACTACCTGCAAATTTTACGATGATAAAAGATTTTAACAGTAGTTCTCAAGTTATTGAAATATCAGAGACTCTCAAACGAGACGAGAGCGCTCACCGCAGCCAATGTCCACCATTATAGGTAGTGAAGAATCTGGAAAAATATTCTCCCATTTAGGAGGAGGCACTGGTGCCTGTCGAGCCACTGATGAATTTAATGCCCTCACTTAGCAATCACTTTTAAGGTCGACATCAAAATGCATTGTACATTCAAGTGCTTCCAACAGCTAAGGTGTTCGTGTACTTTTCTCAACTTGTACATGAAGGTACAAAATACACTACCATCAATGAAGCCTTCAAAGGATTGGCATGCTGCCTCGCCCTGATTCCACCAACCTGCCGGATATGTCTCATATCAACGATCTTCCACTTATCTACTTCCTGAATGGAAGCTGAACACGATGTATGCGGTTATTTACCTTACCTGTTCAGCTACCTGCTTTATGGTAAGCTCAGCAAATTCTCGCTCAATCAGAACAGCAATCGGAGTTTGTCCAACCTGGGAGTGCACAGAGAATGGAGGGTCCTCATCAGAACCATTCGCTTGAGCAGAGAGTGTACAAAGGCATCTCCTGATGGCAAACTTTGGAGAAGGCGAAGCGTGGAGAAAAGAGAAAAGCCTCCCACAATATCTACGGTGAGCTGGGCATATGTGGTGAGGGTGCCTCCAGCGAGTTAGGGTTGCAAAGATGGCCTTCATTCTCGGGGGCAATGAGAAAGATCGCATTTGCTCCGCATTTGCTCGTCTCTAAAACAAATATTCAAATTTCATAAAGCCTACATGGGAAGAAATAGGATGGGAATGGGAAAAGGTGGTCCGAAGTAGTCCTATGCATATTTCTATCCTATTCCCATCCCACCATGTGCTAACTAAAAAAGAACTAGGGATGGGTTTAGGAGGAAGAGGACACATGGCATCATTTCATGTGTTTAAGAGGTGGGGACCTTCTGGGGACAAGGACACATGTCATCCTTCCATGTTTTTGAATCCCTAAAAAAGGGGAACCCATTCTGGTTGCAAGGGTCTAGAGGCCATGGTCCAGGATGGGAGAAAAAGTGGCTACTCCCATTCTAAATCCATCCTAGACCACTTGGTGTAGGATGGGAGTAATGATGACAAAAATATTCCCATCCTAAACCCATGCTAGTCCCATCCATGTGCTAAGACCCTTAGTCAAGGTGAGACACGGGCTTAGAGTCTCTTAACGCAAACCACCCTGTCCCTATCGAGGCTCACGAGCAACCAAGTTTTTCTCCTACTGGTTTGCAACCTACCCAGTTCGCGTGAATAGACCCTTGGGTGGCTTGCTGCAGTCTCGTGATGGGTGAGCACCCGGTTCCACCCTCGGCTACCCTAGTCACCATCTGGCAGGATATCATTTACACACTACGATCCACCTGGGAGCATGGGTTATGTCACAAGGTTTAGTACCTAACCGATTTTTGGACATTTTTCAATCAATCGCACTTTTTTCTATAATGCACATAGGATATGGAGGGAGAGTGAGGAGAGACATGAGCGATACTATGGTCTAAAACACATTTTGCTACGTATCTCTCGACTGTCCCAAGGTAAACTTGTAAAAAAATCCTATTTCTAATGAGTTTTCCTCCATGGCATTACATTGGGTGCCAAACTTACCTTCATTGACCAAAGTGCTAAAATAATTGAAGTTAGAGAACAAGAGAAGCCATGGGCATACCATACATGTAAGCCACAGGAAGTATGACCCTTAATGTCAACCAAAATTGAGTTTCAAAGCAAAGCCTCAAGTGCCTCCTAGTATTGTGTTCTTGTTGATTTTAGTTCCTTTGTTTTGTTTAATGCTACATTCCTCGAAGTCTTCATGCATCTGTTGGCCTTCTTTGTGCATGCATGGTCTACATCTATTTCTTCATGCTTTGCTTGGCATTTTTCTTGCTTACATTTCTGATAGCAACATGGGTGACTATTGTGGTAAATATAAACATTATGAAAGTGTGGTGATGAAAATGGTGCATTTCTTTGACCCTTCACTTGCTTCATGTGTGGGTGTATTCTATAAAGAACACTATGCAATGCAAGGATTTTTAGTTTTTAATTTTTGCTTATATTAGACTATAATAAAGACCTAACATAGATTGATAATGGGTTGGGTGCTCTAGAAGCTACACTAGTTCTAGTGATCTCTATAACTAAAATCATAAACTAGTGTTGGCACAAAGAATTCTATAGTGTTTGCTTCAGAGGCTTTGGAGAGGGGATAGTATGTCGTTGGTTTGAACCTTGTCAGGTCATCACTACAGGTCTCACGCTACTACTTTCTTCTAAAATCTACAACTCCAATGAGCATAATACCAAAGCCAATATTTTTTTATTTTTTGGAATGAACTCCATACCCTTATCCCCCCCTCCCCCCTTTCATACTGCTTTGATATTCAGCATGGTAAGCAGCGTAGGCCCAAGTTTTTTATTTGTGATCGCTCCTTGAGTCACTTGTACAATCGTAGGGCATAGGCTCTTGATCTTGGATTGATCTTAAGAGCAATAAGCTTTTTGGCCTTGCAAGGGTCTTAAGGGATGTAGTTGGCTAATGAGTGCGAATTAGCCCCATTGTTTAGAAGTTAGTTCATGTAATCAATTAATGGGTGTTTAGTGTTAGGATTAGTGCTAGTTTACGCCATTATAATGAGTTTTAGGTTTAGGTTTTTGTCTTCATGTGGTCAATTAATGGGTGTTTAGTGTTAGGATTAGTGGTAGTTTAGGCCATTATAATGAGTTTTAGGTTTAGGTTTTTTTCTCTTTGTGAGGGTCCTAAATGACTTTGTCACTTTGTGTGGATTAAGTTTTTGGCCTTACATAAGGGGTAGTGAATTATTTTGTCATTTAGCTTGTATGACACCACCTTTATTAAAAACATGTGATATTAAATGAGGGTACCACATCCCCACTTATATTTAAGGTCCCATCCACTCTTTCATCTCTTTTCTCTCCTCTCTTTTCACTTATCTACCTTTCCCCATAATCATTCACCTTCACTTGTGTTTTTCTCTTTCCCTTTCCTTCCAATTTACACCTCCCGTTTCCCTTTTACAAGTTATTCGAAAGTTTTATTGTGATATTTATCCGAGCTACTTTATTGTTTCTCTAAATGGGGACTTTGTTGTTGGAAGCTGGGTCATAGTGGTGACTTCAGGATAGCTACATCTCAAAAAACACCTTGTTGGAAGCTGGGTAGTAGTGGTGACTTGTGCCACCTTATTGGAACCTGGGTCGTAGTGGTGACTTCAGGATAGATACGTCTCAAAAAACACCACAATCAACAAATATACAAACCATGATGGACTAATTTCGCTTCAACTTAGATTTCAAAGAACCAACAACAACTTACAACTCTCAATTAGACCATACATGAAGAAACCTTGACAACCCTAGCAAACAAGCAGGTACCAAACCACTCCATTGTATACATTACATAATGCACACTAACACTTACACCTACAATAACACTCCGAAAGGCATGGCCTTAGTGCCTTGTCTTAAAAAGAACACATGGCTCCTTTCAAATTTGGTTATAGCTAAAATTGTTGGACTTTAACTCTTTCCTTTTGAATTTTATCAAGAACTTTGGACCGCCGTCCTATAGAGATTTTGTAGTTTCATCACTTGTATTAGAATCTATAGATTGTAGTTTTGTAGTTTTCTACTTGAGAGAGATTTAATGCTTACAATTTTGAGTTTTTGCTAGCAATTTCAACAAGAGGAGATCAAGGTTTTTGCTTTTCAAATAGTCTTATGCTTTTCATCCCTAGTCACTCCATCTCTAAAGCATAGAAATAAAAGTCATGTTTTTCACTCCCACATAGGCTGATATAGATGGCTGGAGTATTAGAGGAGTATTAGTAACAATGAGGTATTTTTTTGATGTGAATGGTTTGGAGCTTTGCAAAGTGTTGAGTCCATTCCAGTGGTCATAGTAGTAGTCTAAAGGAAAGTTGTGGTTTTTATCCTCAACATTCTTGTGAAGGCAAGCCGGGTAACTCAAAACTAGAATGCTTTTTTAGGGAGATGAGGTGAAGAATATTTAATTATTAATCCACTGTGCCAGAAAGAGAGTCTATATTTTGCTCCATTGGGAATTAGTGGTTTAATCTGGAGAAAAGCAATAAAGGATTGAAGCTTGTGTGAGAGTGCTTCGCTTTAGGATGCGTTGAGGAAAAAACATCATGCAGGAGGTTGCAAGTATAATTTGGATCTAGTGTTCCAAAAAAGAATGATCACTTGAGTAGGTCAATCATCACCATCGCACATGGATGTTTTTATTGAAGCTATACTTATATATTAAGATAATATCATGCCAAAATTTGATGGAGCTACTTTTTTTAGTTTCACAATTTTGATAGAATATGGTATGCTTTTATATATTTTCTTTTGAATTTTAAAGTGAAAGGTGTAAATCTTGGTGACACTTTATTGGCAGATGGAAACCCCTTTGTGAAATCTATAGCAGTAGATGGAAACCCCTTTGTGAATTTCCACATGTAATTTTTTAAAAATGATTACTTTGTGTGTTTTAAATTCCCATTTGTGGAGATCATCCTACAAAAGTTGCCTTGCAATAGCCCAATACCATTTTAAAGTTTGCTTGCTTCTCTCTATTGTCTGCTATATTAGGTGGCAATGCCGACGCACACTTGTGCACTTGTTTTTTTTTGTAAAAGTTTCTAATCATGGTGAATGTTTCATACAAGCTTTGGATACCAATATAAAAGCTTTATTAAGAAACTCTCTTTCGAGAGAGTTGATTTGACTAATGTGCTTATTATTGCAACCAATTATAGTTTTGGTGAGCATTCTTAACACTGTTGGATGGGAATTATGGGTGGTTTTGCCTTGATATCATGTTATGGTGATTCTGCTACATCTTGAAAAGTCTCACAAGACCATAAAAGAGTGGAATTGTTTCCATGTTGCCCTTGGAGTGGCCATCCTCATCTTGTCTATTCTAAATATTTCTACAGATGTGATACTCACACCATTGAAATGGTGTCCTGCCTACATAGGAGTTTTGGGAAAATTTGGAAGCCTTCTCACCATTTTTGAGCTTGCAATTTGGATCTCCTTTTGCCAAAAGGATTCTTCTTCTCAAGAAAATTTATAAGGAGTTACCGTGGGTGGAGCTCATATCGAAACAAATTGGGAGAGACCACTTGAGTAAAAAAATTTCCCTTAAGTCAAAGTTTGTTTGACTGTTGCAAACTAGCAAGTCTTTATTCTATTGTGAAAAAGGTCTAATGGTTTGTAGTAAGAGTAGTAGTCATCAAGAAGAGACTGACATTTAGGAACCGACATCATACTAACAATTTAGGGGCATTCTCTAGCTCAGAATTAACAATGCAGCATGAAAAGAGCTATATTTAAACAAGCATACACGTAGTCTTCATGCTAGAATTTGTTGCTCAAGACAAAGTACCCTATCTTATGGGTACATGACTTGACAAAATATGAAGAGGGGAGAGGAGAAGAGTGGAGATGAGGAGAAGAAAGGAGATGAGGAGAGGAGTGGAGATGAGGAGAGAGGGCACAGCTAGAGAGCACACCACAAATTGACTAACTGTACACTAGATTGTAGTTCGGCTTCCAGTCTTTGTGGTAGTACTGGTTCCCATGAGTTTTTATTGAGCCATCATGTTATCATAGTAGAACATTCATTCCTCAACCTCTTGGAACAGTACCATATTAGTCCTAGTGGAAGATTATTATTTCCCAGTTCTTTGGGAGGATAGTCAAGTTTTGAGTAGCAGTTGGTGGTCATCATGATCACATTCACTTAGTAGATTCACTCAATCCCTCAGCAGCTACCATCATTTAGAAGTTAAGCAGGAGTGAATATCACATGCGCCCCTACAGCAGGGAGCATTGTGACACATAGTTTGACCCATTTATTGTATGTCGTGATCTCGTTGTGAGCTCTAGTCTAGGGATGAGTTAGGCACAAGCTATAGGGTCCATTCTCATTTCCCAAAGTCACAAGCCATGGCGGAGTAGTTCGGGTCGCTAGGGCTTGTTATCAGGAGTTTGCAGTAGTATTATGGTGGGATGAATGGCCTTAGCAGTTAGGCTTCCAGTCTTCGTGGGGTGGTAGTGGTGGTTCCCATGAGTTTTTATTAAGATGTTCTGTCATCACAAACATTCAGTCAAATTTCGAGGAGAAGTTGGTGGTCATCATGATCACATCCTCTTAGTAGATTCACTCAATCCCTTAGTAGCTACCATCATTTTAGAAGTTAAGGAGGAGGGATTGTCACTAGGGAGCATTGTGACACACAGTCTGACCCATTTGTTGTATGTTGTGATCCCATTGTGAGCCCTAGTCTAGGGATGAGTTAGGCATGACCATAGGGGTCCATTCTCATTTCCCAAAGTCATAAGCCATGGTGGAGTAGTTTGGGTCCCTAGGGAAAAGCGTTGCAAGGTATCCAATGTAGAATATATACAAACCCTTTTAGGGTTAGGGTTAGGGCATCTAAACCTTTCCTTTATAGCACTCTATGTGTTAGTGCTATGCACAATATTAAACACATGATGTTGACCCCTTCCCTCAAGATCAACATCATGAAGTAGGCCTTCCCTCGAGATGATGATTCTAGGGAATCGAAGAAGGATTGAGCATTACCACCCCTTTAATGGGAATGCCCTTCCTCTACGTCAAACCAAGAGCTTGTCGGTGCTTCTCAGAAAGCTCTTTGCCAAGTGGTTTGGTAAAGTTGTCTATTTGCTATCACAATGTTGCAGTATGATGTCACCAAGTAACACTCTTTCTCTGATGAAGTGCTCTCTGACATCAATGTGCTTTGTCCTAGAGTGATATACTAGATTCTTGGCCAATGCTTGAGCCGATTGATTATCATAGTATATTGTTGTTGGCTTTGATTCATTGGCTTTGATTTATCAAAGTAGTTTGTTTCTAACAATAGTCTTCTGAGCCATATAGCCTCACATGCACCTGTAGTGAGTGCCCTATATTCTACTTCAATTGAAGATAAAGAAACAGTTGGCTATTTATTTGAAAACCATGATATAACACCTTGACCAAGGAAAAATGCATATCCCTGTGTGGATCTCCTTGTCTCACGATCTCCAGCATAATCACTATCATAATATCCATGCAACCTTGGATGACTTCCTCTATATTCTATTCCAAAGTGTCTTGTACCTCTGATGTATCTCAAGACTCTTTTGGCTGCATTCCAGTGAGTCTGTTTTGGATTTGCCAAAACTTTGCAATTGAGCTTACTGCATAACAAATATATGGCCTTGTGATAATCAGATATATAAGAGATCCAATAAGCTGCCGATAGTACCTGTCATTGACGGTAGGCTTTTTTGAATCTTTTGTAAGTTTTAAACTCTGTTCCATGGGAGTGGCTACCATCTTGCAATCTGCCATATGAAATTTCTTTAAGAGACCGTCAGCATATTTTAGCTGACTCATGAAGGTGCTGTCTGAGTCAACATATTTTAGCTGACTCATGAAGGTGCTATCTGAGTCTCTTCACAACTCAATTCCAAGACAATAGAGCATATGTCCAAGATCTTTCATGTCACACTCTGCAGATAAGTCTCGTTTTAGCTTTTTGGTGAAGCTATCATTGCTTTTGGTCACAATTAAATCATCTACGTACAAAAGTGCAATAGTAATGTCTTCCCCTTTAACTTTGTAGTAGAGAGTATGATCTGCATTGGATTTTATGTATCCCATATTAGCAAAATACTTATCGATTCTGCTGTACGAACTTCTAGGTGCTTGCTTTAAGTCGTATAGACTTTTCTTGAGATGGCAAACTTGATTTTCTTTTCCCAGTTTAACATAACCTGCTAGTTGTTGCATGTAGACTTCCTCATTTAGGTAACCATTGAGAAAAGCATTCTTGGCATCGAGCTGGTACAGATTCCATATGCTGAGTGTTGCTAGTGATATCAAGAACCATATGGAATTCATCTTTGCTACTAGAGCATAAGTCTCAGCATAATCTTAACCATACTGCTATGCAAATCCTTTTGCAACTAGTTTGGATTTGTATCTTTCAATGCTTCCATCTCGATTGTACACTTTGTAAACCCATTTGTTTACTATGGCCTTCTTTCTTGGTGGAAGGTCACATGATTCCCAAATATTATTCTTGTGCAAAGCTTCTATTTCTTCATGATGGTACACTTAGGTTCTTCTGTAGCCATGATGGTAATCATAAGAGCGTAGTTGGTGGTTTCAACCTGAATTGATTTGCCTTTCTGAGCATATGTCAATCTGGCTGGAGGTTTGCTTTCCCTAGTAGACTATATGAGTTGCTATAGCTCTTCTCGAGGTGCTTCTGATAATTCATGCTCTTCTTCATCAACCTTTTCTGTGGATGACTGTGTAATCTGTGTCTCTGTTTCTTGTGTATTCGAGGTTTTCCATTCTGATTCCTCATGAAAGATTACATCTCTAGAGATGATGACCTTTCGGTTGATGGGATCGTATAGCTTGTATTCTTTGCTTCCTTCATTGTAGCCAACCATGATGCATTTATGTGACTTCGCATCCAATTTTCTCCGATGATTATCATGTACGTGGGCATATGCTTTGTAACTAAATATTCAGAGATGCCCAATGCATGGCTTGTATTGAGTGAATGCTTCATAAGTTGTCATACCCTGAATCCTCAAAGGATACCTTGATTCCTGGGTTGCTGCTGTGTTTCAATCATTGCTAGTTGTTGTGTTTCCAACATCGGCGTTTTTTTGTTCGAAATAACGGGGTGCGTTCCATTTTGCAGCTGCTAATGTTATTTGGATATTCAAGAAGGAATGTCAACTATATAAAACGATGGACAAAATCAAAAAATAAATTGTCGTGGTGCTAATTAGTGGCCAACCTTCTAGCCGAGACGTCGCTTCATTAGGACACCCGGGCTTGGGCTCAGCGATGCTCATCATGTCTGAAGAATGGCCGGTTTTGGAGAATGAAAGAATCAAGAATTTAGAAGTTATAAGGCAAAATTTGGAATGCAAATAGCTGAACGTATAACCTTACGAACCCTTCTCAAATTGGCCGCTGCTTGTATCCATAGAGTCGCCCGAGACTTGATTTTCTTCCTGTTCAGTAGCCATTCTCTTGACTCAAAAATCGAAAGTGGTAGCCCTTGCTAGTTGAAAGTGGTGAGTTCAGACTCGAAAATCAACCGACTGAGAGCAAAGACTTCTTGCACAACTTTGCAATGTAGAGAGTGAAAACGTTCACTGACCTCTTCAAGCAGCTATTCAACCAATCTCAAAACCAAGACTCTCCTCCCGCTTCGTAAGTCGCCAGAGTGGACGTACTAGGAGGTGAAGAGGCCAGGGGCTAGCCTATCAGTAGAGAGGGGAGGCGGAGGCGGAGGCTTCTGCTACTAAGACAGTGGAGCTGCTCAGCTCCCAAATGAACTCCATAGGGAAGGAGCATGCAAAGCAACAGCGGCGCATTTTGAGGAGATGGCGGAGCCTTCCCAAATTGCATGGCAAAAAGACACCGGGCAAGAAACGATTGGACAAGCACCCCGAGCATGGTAGAGGCCTGGGATACTTACTGCATGTGAGGGCACCAGGGAGGGCAGTGTCGACCAATCAGAAAAATAAAGCTCAAAATAATTAATTTTAGCATCTTGACCATCGACTCAACTAAGTCCTCGCCTATGGCAGGCCAAAAAGAAGAGAGAGAAAGGGGGAGAAAAAAATGAGGAACACCAATTGGATAAATCATAAGAAGAAGAAGAAGAAGAGAGAGAGGGGGACAAAAATAGCAAGCACCAATTGAATGAGGACAAAATTACAAGCACTTGAATATCAACAAGCATTCCAAAAATAGCATTTTATAGTGTTACTTTTTATTGTGACCCCGATAACAAGGGAGGAGGGTTTATGACACATGTCTTCCCAACTAAAGCTAAAGCTGGTTCTTACCATTTTTCTTGTTGGATGGTGGCAGGTATGCAGATTCTCCATTTCAATAAAAGAGATGCTTGCCAGAACTTCATACTTTTTTAATATTTTTTTGCTCAAACATTATTGGCATTCTTTGCCAAACAAACTCTTACATGCTTTCTTATACATTATTGTAGGTTTTTTACCTACTCACTCAAGCACTTCCTTTCACTCTTCCTTTCTATAATGTTCTGTTTTTTTCACTCTATAACTCCTTTGTCTTTTAAGTATGCAAAAGGGGTTGTTGTCTTACCTACCACACACACAAACACACACACTTACTATCCCTTCCTCCATTGGTTTTACCACTTGCTCATTAGAGCTCCCCTCGACAACCCCCCTTACATTCCCTAATTTTTTTCCCCTCAAACTCCCTTATTCTCCCCTTAATTTTCCCCCCCCTTTTTCCCCCTAATTTTAAAAAATAAATTTTCCCAATATTTTCTTATTTCTTATTTCTTATTTTTAATCATTTCTTATCTCTCTTTATTTTCCTTAAAAGGCTTTTTAAAAAGTTGTCTACCCTATTCTTTCCTAATTCTCCTTTAAAATCCCGTAAAAACTTTCCCACTTTTTCCTACACCTCCTCCCCAATTTTCCTTTTTTCCTAAGTTTTCTAATTTCTCCTATTTTTATCTAATTTTCTTAATATTTTTCCCTAATTATCTCCCTATCTTGTCCCTAATCTTTCCCCCTTTTCATCTCTCTAACACTTTCGATTTTCTAATTATCTCGTTTCTTCCATGAAATTTTTTCTAAAGCTACTCCTTATTTTTTCCTAAATTTGTCCTAATTTTATCCTTAAATTCTTATCCCTCTATTTATTAAAAAATTTCCTACTCTTAATAAACCCCTCTTTAGCCCTATTGAACCTTTTTCCTTAATACCCCCCTTTTTTAGTTACTATCAAACCAAGCTATAGTAAAGTAATTCACCTAGATTAGTTACTCCTGTCTCCCCATGGCTCTTTGTCACTTCAACAGGTGGCTTTAGGATAGGTACCCCCCGCCTTCTTAACTAACCTAAGTTCTAACCCCCTGCCATTTTTATTAGGCTTCTAACCAAAAAACCCAGCTGAACCTTCTTGGGCCGCCCGGCCTTTTTCCTCACACGGCTTTTCACTCCCCATCCTCGTAGCTTCCCTCTCCTACCTGACTCGCCCGACTACCTCTATCTCTCCCTATTTAAAGCACTCCCTCACATGGTCTATTTCACTTTACACGCTCGCCCTTTACTCCCACAGCACTACACTGAGTGCACTCCTTGCCACCTCCCACGGTCCCACCTGACTATGCTCAGTAGTCTCCCTTGTCATCACTGACTCTCCAAGCTCCTCGACTGCGCAACTCGGTCCCCTCAATGATCACTGCGGTCACCTCGACCATGGACTCACAGGTCCATTTGCCACTTCCTCTTACTTAAAACACCCCCCCCCCCTTCCTTCACTATACCTTATATATCACTTAGCACTATCTTTCACGCCTTTCTTATAGCTCTTACGTACTCTAATTACCCCCCCCCCCCCCCCCCCCCCCACTACACCTTATCTATCACTATATCTTATATACCTCCCCCTCCCTCATTACAAATTTTATGCTCCTCCCCCCTCTCTTATACCCTAAAATTACTTTCCCTTGATCCTTTTTTCTATATTACTACCATTGTCTTCCTTTTATTTTCAAATTTAACTTTACTTTCTCTTAATTTTCTCCCTCCTTTACACTTAATTATTATGTCACATGTAATTCTCTATATCTAAATTCTCCCCCCCTCCCCTCCCAAGTATGGTTTTCTAAAGTGTTTTCTTCTAACTTGTTTTCTTTTTATCTTCCTGATTATTTAGAATTTCTTATATTTTTTCTCTCAAACCTTTAATTTTTTTTTTTCTTAATGCTCTAAGTTTTAGATTCACTTCCACGTTCACGTTTATTGCCCCTAGTCTTAAATTCAATTTAATGCTTCTATTATTTCTCATGTTCTTCTATGACTTTCTTTTTAAATTGTTAAAAATACCCTAATCTTTTTAATTTTTTAAATAAAATGCTCCAATGTGGACTAGGGAAAAGATTAGACATTCCAAATAAAGCTAAGGTATAACTCCATAGGGAAGGTGTACTCACACTTAATGAGATTAGTATATGGTGGCACGAGGATCATAGAGTCCCACTGGGTATCGGAGGAGTATATGTCTATGTTCATATGTCTGCATACGCCAAGCTAAGAAGATAGCAATGCATGCGCACACGTGCGTGCATGCATGTGTGTGTGTGTGTGTGTGTGTGTGTGTGGTAGACATTTACAACACCCCTTTCCATAGTGAAGAGTAGACAAATTTGGAGTAGGAAAGAGAAATGTTTAATAGATAAACTTTGCAATAAACATCACAAAAAACGAAGTAGCATCAATAAAGGATGAACAATTTTTTCTAAAAGAGAAAATGTGAGCAGTAAAGCTTTGATAAGTCGTTGGCAACATCACTTTTATTGAAGAGGGGAGTCTGCCTACCTGCCACCATCCAACAAGAAAAATGATAAGAACCATATTTTAACTTAGTTGGGAAGACAGGTGTCATAAACACCCCTCTCTTGTTATCGAGATTACAATAAAATAGTTGCTCACACAACGAACTCATAAAGCTAAGTTTTTGACACATGGTTAATGTGCAAAATTGGATATGGGCCGTGTCTGATGGGATGATTAAATTATATAATGAAAACATGTGAGAGCATAAAATGAGAAAGAGGACGAGAGAGGTTTTGAATGTAAAATTATGCTTTAGAGTAAAGGAGGGAGAAAAGTTAAGAAAAAAGGGGTATCCATGCGAAGTACTATGATATGCTAATCATCATGGAATTATTGTTCTTCTCCACAAGAAAAATAATCAGGCTAATGTAATGGTTCATGCTAGTAAGAAGCATGGTAAGAGGTAAACTAATGTCAATTTGGTGGATGGATGAAACCTTCCAACAAACAAGTCTATGTAGGAATCATGCTTTCAAGACCATCATTTGGCCCTTAATTGTACTCTAAATACCATAAACCCATTGCTAATGGCCCATCAATAGTGAGTTTAATTGTACTCTAAATACCTCTAAATACCATAAATCCTTAATTGTACTCTAAATACCATAAACCCATTGCTAATGACCCATCAATAGTGAGTTTAATAGTGAGTTTAATAAGGTCTACATATATTATAGATAAGACAACAACCATTGTAGAACTCGATGTTGGAGACCTTGAGTCTCTCATTAGCATTAAATGGTGTGCTATAAGAAGACACGAGGACTAAAGTAGAATTTAAGAGAGAGAGAGAGAGAGAGAGAGAGAGGCCCTCCCTTCCATGTCGTTAGTTAACTGATTGTTACTTTCCCAAAAGTTGGACCACCTATTTCCAATGAAAATTTGTAGTTGCTCTCGGCACGTTTGTTGTACTTGTCATGTAGTTGCTTTTATGTGTGCATAAAGAGAGATAGAGTGGGGTAGGATAAAGGAAGAGTGGGGTAGTACAAAGGAAGCTGTGTAGTATAAAGGAAGGCTCTAGGGCCAACTTAATTTTTGGGTGGTTGCAATGCAATAATATGAATTCTAATGTGTGCTTTTGAATGTATGGAATACAATTCAATTATCATAGCGAGGGACCCAATTCTTAAACTATATGTCCCCCAATAAGGACAAAAAGTGAAAATTCCACATTAATTAGTTCAAGGGGAGAGGTGAGGCTTAAGGAAAAAGCTTTAGCCACTCCTTTTGGGGATAGAATGGTTTGCACATTGCAATATGATGGGAGAAAATATTTGTGCATGGGTTCAAGGCCTTGTTGGATGGATCTTCTAAAGTTCTTAGTTTGCTTCATGATGCTAATATTGCTTAGTATCCATTGCATAAAAGAAACTTCATGCAACTAACCTTCTATTTGTCCCTCGAGAGACAAAATGGTTCACTTACTGTGTTGGAGAGAAAAGTGTGCATGTGTGGGTTCAATAACTTACATCAACTTTTCAAATCTGCCATAAAATTCAAAGTCTTTCCCCATGGCCAACATTTTGAATGCATTGACATATGAAATGATTCTTAAATAAAACAAGCCAATTGTTGTGGACAATAGAAGCACTAACAATTTGTTGAGTTGAGGTAAATTTGAAAAGGATTCCTTAACTAGATGGATCTTCTACAGTCCCTGGTTTGTGCCTTGACAATTAATCAGCACACATGTGTGCATGGTGCATATGCTTCTCTCTCTCTCTCTCTCTCTCTCTCTCTCTCTCTCTCTCTCTCTCTCTCTCTCTCTCTCTCTCTCCCCCCGAGATCACGTCGGATGAGTCAGAACTGGCTCCTTGGAATTGCTCCTACGACGTAAAAAGACTCTTCTTCCTGGTGTATAAGCCATCCTTCCCCATCAAGTTTTGTAAAACCCGCATGGGTCTTGGTGGTTAAGGCTCTGGTTCTTGTCGTTGGGTGTGTTGTGTTCGATCCCCCGGGATCACATCGGATGAGTAAGAACTCGCTCCTTGGGATTGCTCCTACGACGTAAAAAGACTCTTCTTCTTCTTCTCTTCTCTCTCTCTCTCTCTCTCTCTCTCTCTCTTTATGCCTATATTGCTAGGATGAGCCCTTGCATAGAAATAATTGCTATGTTGAAGGACTTGACTAGAGATGATTGCATTGCTATGTTGAAGGACTTGACTAGAGTTGATGTTTTACAATACTTTTCATAATCTTCTTGGGAGAACAGAAAAGCAAGGTTCATTTGAGTTGGTTTTCGCAATTAGAAATGTGCAAGGTCTATATTGGATACTAGCAAAATTGTTGGAGAAAACTCCACACTCTAGAGAAATGCCAAATCATATTCCTCATCAAAGTTGAATGGAAGATTATGCACAGTGTATTGCATGTCTTAAAAGATGATTGACTGACAAACAAAGTTTACATTGACACTCGGGATTTGAGAGAATTTGTAAATGGTATTGGTAAGGAGCTTGATTTGGGCAATAATCACGTGCCATGGGTGGCGTCAGTGGTTGGATGGCTAATGCTCCACGAGACTCTATGGCCTGACTTCTCAACTGCACCAATAATACCAGCATCATCACTTCTATTGTGCCTGGGGGCATGCCACAAAGTTAATCTATTTCAAACACCATGCAAGTTCCTAATGCAAAACACATGGATTGCACGTGCATCTTTGAAGCTGTGAATAGGATTCTTCGTGAAGGACTTAGGCTCAAAATTAGTCAAGCCAACAATTGCGGTGGCATGAATACACTTGCAGGGGCCCAAGTCAACCACCACGATGATCATGTCAACCAATGCAGGTATGGAGGCTATAATTATCTAGTATAACCACCGTGCTAGTTGGTGATACAAAACATGTGGCACTACACATTATCTTGGTGAGGAAATGGCATATATCAACCACTACAATGGGTGGAATTACGAAACATGTGGTACACATTATCTTGGTGAGGAAAAGTGGCATGCATATCTTTTCTCCCTTGAGATGGAAACTCACGCTTTTGGGAGACAAAGAATGCTTGAATCATACGGTGTGGGAAGCTTGGCAGGTAGTTAGACCAGTGGTGATTAGTTGCATTTGGAAATGCTGTAACCGGATAGTGTTTTAGAAGTCTTATGGGTTGGCTTGTTGGCATAAAGTGTTGGAAGTTTCTTTGAGGATGTGTTTTAGGAGCCTCACTCGTAGGCTTGTTAGTCTTAAATGGATGATTGTTAGATTTCCTCTTTGCAGAGATTGTCTTCCTTTTTCTTTTTTGCTATCGCCAAAAAAAAGAGTTGAATCATTAGCATTGTTTATGTTTGAGTGGTAAGCTTTTTGTTTGCCTAATGTAGTAAGAGTGTCATACAAAGAGGTATGCACTTCTCCAGGAAAAGCAATGCTGAATATCCAATTTGTAAAAAACATTCAAATACTGAGATTTGTAAATTAAACCTATTACTTGAACCAGAAGGAACCCAAGGATTCCAACCTTGAGACCTAGTAGAGGGGTCATGCTACTCGTCCTATCTACATTATGAGGTATGCACTCCTAAAGGAAAACCTTAAGAGAGATTCTAGTGGTCGTTTGAGTTTTGAAAGAAAACGCTAAACAGAACACTGCGGGCGCTAAATTTAGCACGAAGAGTAAATGTGGCGGCTCCGCTAAGGTTGGCGGAGCGATAACGGAGGGGTCTTAACGGTAGGGCACCGTTGGTATTCAATTTTTCAATCAATTCTAGAGTCGTCTTCTCCATCGTCTTCTCTGTCATCATCCGCCATAGCCACACCTTCCAACCTCTCACAGATCTCCCCACCTCTAACGCAACACTCTGCCCCAGCCTGCAGGCTCCCTTCTCCCTCTGTTTCTGTTGCTTCCTTTGTTATCATTCCCCATCCCTTGGAAATTTCCCCAATCCTTCCAATTAGCCTTGTCCTCACGTTTAACATGCGCGAAAGAGAAGAGGTGGCGGGCGTCCTTCCTCGGAATTATTCCGGTGAAGCTTCAAATTGGCCGTCCAGTCTCGTGAGGATTTTATTTCTAGAGGGGGAAGGTGTTGTTCCTCGTAATTATTCCGGTGAAGCTTCAAATTGGCCTTCCAGTTTCATGATTTCTTCCGTATGGTTTTTACATCCCCTGATACCTTCCATTGCTATCCCCCCAACTTGCTTCCGCTGTGCCCTTCTCCAATTGTCCTAAGCGCTGTAAAGCCATCTATGCTCTATGGTTATGTCAACAGTCCACCCTGAGTTTGTAATCTGTGTCGTCAATTCTTGCAAGCTAAGAGCCCAATTCGCAAGTGACCGGAACTTCTTGCCCGAAGGGCTTCGTTTTTGGAGCAAGACGCACGGTACTTCCTTCTTTTTGCCACCGGACAAGTGGAATGGCCGGAGTCAAAATTATACAAAACGGTGACGCCGAAGAGGAGAAATCCCCACCATCTTCTTCCTCGCTATCGGATGGCGACGACAGTGCTGATCGCGGGTGGCCGCCCGTGCAAGGGTAGGCTTTCTGTTAATAGCTAGTCTCGACGGATCCGTCGTACGCATCTCTCTGAAAGCTCGATTACTGATCCTTCATGATCACAGGCGAACAGGTGGTCCAACTCGGAAATCTTCCAAAGGTGGCTGGACGCCGGAAGAGGTGAGAATTGAAGGTGCCTTTGGGCTCGAGAAATTTCGTGAACCCACATGCCTGCTCATTCAAATTGAATTCAAGCGCAAGGATAGGCTGCCGAAATCTAACTGTGAAGAGCCTTTCATGACCAATCACGTGAAAGAAGACTTTTTTATTTGTCGGTAGAATCCAATCGCAGCCTAGTGATCGAGGGCCATTCAGGAAAGGACCGTGCTTTTAAGACATGGTGTTTTTGTTAGTCAATTGATTTCTGAAATCGACTCAGTACACGTTGAAAGGGGACTCTTTACGGCTGTGGCAGGATGAAATATTGCGCAGGGCTGTCCACCGTTATAAGGGCAAGAACTGGAAAAGAATAGGTACTCTTCTGCCATTTTTCCTGGAAATGGCTTTATTGTTAGAGAGCAGTTTCTGCACCCAGTAGGCAGCTGGCCCAAATGATAAATTTTTTTGGAGCCTCTAGAAGGGCATCTAGATTTCATAGAGCATGCATTGGAACTCTGAGATTGTTCTTGAACAATGCTTTGTGTAGCGCTTATGAGTCATTATATGTTCCTTTCCTTTCTCTTGTAGCGGAGTTGCTCAAGGAGCGAACGGATGTTCAGTGCCTTCATCGCTGGCAAAAAGTCCTTAATCCTGACCTGGTGAAAGGACCTTGGACTAAAGAGGTTTTTATCTAGTTGTAATTCAATCGGAATCCTTCGAGCATATATATCATAGTATTATCAGTCGTGGATGTTTGAGGGATCAGGCTGAGATTGCTTTGTCGTTCTTGTTCAGGAAGATGAAAAGATAATTGAACTTGTGGGCAAGCATGGGGCAAAGAAATGGTCTGTGATTGCACGTTCTCTACCTGGTCGAATTGGTAAACAGTGTCGAGAAAGGTCAGCAACATTCTTGGCTTTACTTGAGAAGCATAGTACCTTCATCTCACATGTTGTCATATCGTTCCCTGCGATCAACTTGTTGTGAAAACACAATGTTATTGTGGACCTATTCTGTTCACATTGAATTCTGCCTCACAGATGGCACAATCATCTGAACCCAAACATAAAAAAGGATGCATGGACTCAAGAGGAAGAGCTAGCCCTTGTTCGAGCTCATGAGGTGTACGGGAATAAATGGGCAGAGATTGCTAAGTGCTTACCAGGAAGGTACGTATTAACTGGTGTTTATCTGCTGTCTTGTTGTTTGAATTGCACTTGTGTTGAAGCTTATTTACATGCCCTTTACTTTACTTTCGTGGTCATGATTATGTTCAGGACAGACAATGCCATTAAAAATCACTGGAACAGCTCGATCAAAAAAAAGCTGGACTGTCTGATGCTGGCAGGAAGTGCTTTTGAGCAATCAATGGTGATGGAGGGCACATCCACGGGTGGGGATTCTGACACTGTATTAGCCAATATGCAGGTGAGAGGCATCCAGCCAGACGACATGGACTTGCAAAAGGAGCTGGCTAGTAGGTGTGCTGCTGCATCAAACTCCTGCACTCCATCAGACAGAGGGGGCATTTTTGTACAGGTGGTTAAGGAAAGGCTGTCAACTTTGAGTGATAAGAAAAGGCACATTGGGGATATGATCACAAAGACTCCACGTCTCCTACAAATGAAAGATGATATGGCATCAGATCAATCATCGTCAGCTTATGCAAGTGATTCAGACACAGTATTGCCCAATCCAACACTGGCATCACCCACAATGGCTGTGCAATTAGCATGTAGTAGCCAAGCAGTTCAGCAAGAGGCTGTTAGTTTTGAGAATGAAGTGTCTGGGTCCAGTCTAGATCCGGTTTCCTTGCCCCCGCAATCAGCAATAGGTGGCTCATCTTCGTATTATCCTATGGCAAGTACTGGTCCAGAAACAGCTCTTTTTGACTCTCGTATCTCTTCTTCCTTTCCTCAATCTCAGTCAACTGTTGGACCTCAAAAAGATGTGCAGGATGCATTTAGGGAATCCATGGATTCGAAAGCAATCTCTGGTTCTCCTCAAGCTGAAAGCAAGGAAGATTTTCGTAAGGGTGGTTGTCTTCTGCTCCGTGACATTGCATCTACCCAGCAATCCCATGAGGGCCACACAGGATTGATAGTTGCAAATGGGGAAAATGTGAAACTGCAAAATTTGAGCATCCATGGAGGTCTGACGGATTTTCCAAGCAAGGATCCCTCACTATTACAGCCAGAGTCTCTGTTTTATGAGCCTCCAAAATCTTCCAACAGTGAAGGTCCATTTGTCAACTATGACCTCACAAATATGGGTTTGTCTCAGCAGGCTTATAGTCCTCTTGGTGTGCGGCAAATGCTAATGTCAACAGTTAATTATGTCACGTCTCCTTTTTGTCCGTGGGGGGGTTCTCCTTTGTCTGAAATTAGTCCCCAGGCTGTACTTCGTTCTGCAGCAAGAAGCTTTGGTAGTACCCCTTCTATATTGCGAAAACGACCACGTGAAGTAGTTACACCAGTACAGCAAGTTCCGGAGAAAAGTAGAAATGTGGATGGCAGCAGATCCACAAGCAATGGTTTGCGGACACCAGATGCAGATGGGCTACTTGCTTCGCAAATAAGTGACCCAGCTCATACACCACTTGCCAGCCCTGCGCTAGCTTGCTCTTTTTCTCAGACTTCAGGAGAGAAACTGCTTGTTTCCATTCCTTACTGTTTGAAGAGCAAGAACTTTACAAAACTTGGAGGCAAAGAGTTTGATCTTCAGCCTGCAGTTTCATTCTCTCCAAGTACAAATTCCAAGGTGCTAGAAGGAGATCCAAGAAGTAATAGCATTGTACAAAATGTTAAGGACGCAACAAGAACGTCCAATAATTTGAGGGAGGTTAGTGTTGGAGGCTCTAACAGAGCAAGGTCCCTGGACAAAAGTGAAGATTGTGAAATACCATTTGTAGGTGATGTGGATCAGAGCAAAGGCAAGGTACGAGGGCCAATCTAACGTCTTTCTCAATGCAAAAGTTTTGTTTGACACTGCTGCCTTTTCATGAGTTTGGTTTGCTTTATATATGCACCTGGCAACTGAAAACCGTAGCATAGTTGTTTCAGCGTGATTCGTAGGAGTGTCACCTTTTGTCTTTTGAGTGTCCAAACTACATCTGCACAGTTAATCATACCGAGTATAAGCAATTGCCAAATCTACCCTGCCCTTGGGTAGTTTACAGCTGTCGATTGTACTATCTGTTTTGACAGTGAAGGGAAACTTTAAATATATGCTTCATTTACCGTATTTTTTGTGGAGAGTTTTGAAGGCCACAAATATCTGTATGTTTCACATGCAGGCTTCGCCAGTCTTGTAACAGAGAATATCTCAGACTGGAGGAAAATTTAATTAGAAAAGATAACTATGGAACTTTGGTTGGAGTCTCAAGGGTTACGGCAGTGAAAGCTGCCAGTGAAAGCAATGTGCATTGTCATTGTGGTGGTTACACATGTTTTTGCACAGTTGTGGTGTATTTATGGTACCAAATTTGCTTGGAGCCTCGAGAGTTTCTCCACTGAAAGCTGATAGTGAAATGAGTGTAGTGTTTTTTACATGTTCTTTTGCACGTAGAGGCAATTGCACCAATGGGGTTATTTGCTGCCAGAATTGCTGGAACGTGGGCTTGTGTAATGACATTTTCATCTTCGAGTCTCAGCCAGCTCAGCAGTATTCCTGTTTGGAGGGGCCCAAATTTTATATATATCACGACACCAGTCTAATCAGCCCAGCTAGTTGATAGTTTTCTTTTTTTTTTCCGTTTAGGATGAGGATATACTGATTTTGCTTTCGTGATTGATAAGCAAACTTCTCAATGGAGAATCCTGCTATGCCCAGAGGTGTAATCCCCATACTCCTTGACTCGGTACAGATACGTGATGACCTGAAATGCAGCATCTAGCTGTAATGGGGGTGACCCAAACTCTGCCCGAATGATTTGGTGAGGAACGGATGGCTTACCACGGATCATCCGTGATAACATGAGAACCTGTAGCGGCTCCACCCTGACCCATTCTGTATCCGACAAGTCTGGCCCCCAGCATGGACTGCCATACATCCCTGCTGAGCGGACCAAGGAGTCAAAAAGCAACCCTTTGGTCCATGGATCCTAAAAGTGAGAGCGGAAGCATTGCCTCTCTAGTCTAGCCAATGAAGCATATCCTCTACTTAGACGTGCATGCATCGTGGGTCTCATAGTGAAGATGGGTTCGAAAAAGACGATACCAAGATAAGTGTATGATGAAACTACCTCAACAGGGGACCCATCAAATGCGAACTACTCCTGGTGCATGACTGTTCCGGACAGGATCTGGATGGACAGATGAGATCATGAGCACTATGGGGTCAAACAAGGGTGTCCATTATCACCTACCTGGTGGTGGCCTTTGGTGTTAAGACAGGCAATCTCCAAATTCAGAGGCCAGGGCCAAACAACTGGCCAGAAAGGCCAAAACTGGCAAATCTCCAAACACCAAGGTCAGGGCCAAATAAATGGCCAAAAAGGCCATAACTGGCCGACCTAACCGACCAGATCTGGCCGACCAGATAGGTCAGGCCTATAAAAGGCTGTAGCCCCCTGGCTACTCAACTCACCTTTTCTGGAACAGGCTGCTGCACACCTGCGCTCCAGTATTGCTGCTGCCTCTGCTTCCTCTGCCTCCACTCCTGCATCCTCTCCAGCTTCCTCTGCCTCCACTCCTGCATCCTCTCCAGCATCCTCTTCCTCCACTCCTGCTTCCGCTTCAACATCTCTGCCTCCTCTGCCTCAGCTTCAGCATCTGTGTCTCCTCTGCTTCAGCTCCATCATCCTCTCCTGCTGCTGCTCCAGATCAGCATCGTCTTATATCTCTACTGCTGCTGTATTATTTCTCCAGATGTGCAGCAAACCTTTGCTCTTCTGGCAATAGGTTACTGACCCAGATCTGGTTCAGTTCCAGCTAGTGGAGCTAGTGCAGAGCCCACTTCAGTTGGCTGTTCTGGAGGACTGCTGTTTGCTCCCTCCACAGTTTCTTTCTCAGATATTTCTTATCTTGTATTGAGTTCCTTTGGTGATATATATTTCTTCTTCAGCTATCATTAGTCTTCAGTGTTGTTTTATTTGTCTCCAAGAACTTTCTTTATATGGTATCAGAGCAAGGTGTGCCTATCGACACCTGAGCCTTGACCTGGAAAGCTTGGAAGATAGATCATCAACTGAAGATGTTTCTGGAGGACTGCTGTTTGCTCCCTCCACAGTTTCTCTCTCAGATATTTCTTATCTTGTATTGAGTTCCTTTGGTGATATATATTTCTTCTTCAGCTATCATTAGTCTTCAGTGTTGTTTTATTTGTCTCCAAGAACTTTCTTTATATGGTATCAGAGCAAGGTGTGTTCTGGAGGACTGCTGTTTGCTCCCTCCACAGTTTCTTTCTTAGATATTTCTTATCTTGTATTGAGTTCCTTTGGTGATATATATTTCTTCTTCAGCTATCATTAGTCTTCAGTGTTGTTTTATTTTTCTCCAAGAACTTTCTTTATATGGTATCAGAGCAAGGTGTGTTTCTCAACAGAAATATGCTCTTCAACTCCTTGATCAGATCATTCCCCACGAGCCTAAGCTAGCTGCCACTCCCTTGGATCCCATAGTCAAGCTCTCAAAAGACTTGGAGTCTCCTCCCTTTGATGAACATCTCTATCGTCAGGCTGTTGGCAAGCTGCTCTGGCTCATTCACACTCGTCCGGATCTTTCTTACTGAGTTTCTATTCTCAGTCAGTACTTTAATGAACCGAAGCACACTCATTGGCATGCATGTATTCGTATCTTGCGGTTCATACGTGGTACTTAATCTTATGGTTTACATTTCAGACCAGGACTAACACTATAGGGATACACTGATTCCGACTGGGCTGGCGACTCGGACAATCGCCGTTCTCATGGCGGCTTCATTTTCTCGTTCGGCTCGGCACCTGTTTCTTGGTCCAGCCGTAAACAAGAAACTGTTGCTGGATCTTCTACTGAGGCTGAATACCGGGCCTTGTATGATTGTACCACAGAGGCCATATATCTCCGGCAGTTTCTAGCAGAGCTACACTTTCCTTGTACTGAACCAACGGTCCTCTACGCCGACAACAAAAGTGCCATGGCTCTCGCCGGTAATCCCATTTTCTCCAACTGCACCAAACATGTTGGTGTACACTTTCATTTTACTTGCAAGCAAGTGGAATTGGGTACTATTCGATTGATATATGTTCCAGCTACCGATAATCATGCTGACATTCTTACCAAGCCAGTTAACCGACCTATTCTTGAGCATCTTAGCCCACGGCTTGGGATTGGTGTACCGCCTTCTTCTCCTTAGTAGTATTTGTATACTTGTGCTTAAGGAAGTGAACAAATCCCTTGCGAGGGCACTCCTTAAGTACCTCTCTTTTTGTACTTTCTAATTGTACCATCACTTCTGGGCATTTAGCGAAGATGAAAACCTACTTTGTAGGCATCTCCATCTAAATGAAAACCCTCTTGTTATTTAAAAAAAAAAAAAAAAAGGGTTGATAAAGAAGATAGATCACCCCTAGAACCTTTTTTTACCCCTGGAACCATTCTACCTTGGACATTGAGAGGGGGTGTTAAGACAGGCAATCTCCAAATGCAGAGGCTAGGGCCAAACAACTGGCCAGAAAGGCCAAAACTGGCAAATCTCCAAACACCAAGGGCGGGGCCAAATAAATGGTCAAAAAGGCCATAACTGGCCGACCAGATCTGGCCGACCAGAACTGGCCGACCTAAGCGACCAGATCTGGCCGACCAGATAGGTCAGGCCTATAAAAGGCTGTAGCCCCCTGGCTATTCAACTCACCTTTTCTGGAACAGGCTACTGCACACCTGCGCTCCAGTCTTGCTGCTGCCTCTGCTTCCTCTGCCTCCACTCCTGCATCCTCTCCAGCTTCCTCTGCCTCCACTCTTGCATCCTTTCCAGCTTCCTCTGCCTCCACTCCTGCATCCTCTCCAGCATCCTCTGCCTCCACTCCTGCTTTCGCTTCAACATCTCTGCCTCCTCTGCCTCCTCTGCTTCAGCTCCATCATCCTCTCCTGCTGCTGCTCCAGATCAGCATCGTCTTATATCTCTACTGCTGCTGTATTATTTTCTCCAGATCTTCTGGCAATAGGTTACTGACCCAGATCTGGTTCAGTTCCAGCTAGTGGCGCTAGTGCAGAGCCCACTTCAGTTGGCTGTTCTGGAGGACTGCTGTTTGCTCCCTCCACAGTTTCTCTCAGATATGTCTTATCTTGTATTGAGTTCCTTTGGTGATATATATTTCTTCTTCAGCTATCATTAGTCTTCAGTGTTGTTTTATTTGGGCTGTTCAGTTAGTTCGATTTGTACTGGCTTTCTTAGAGCTTCCGCAAGCATCCATCTGCTTTGATGGTTTGCGATCCATCAAGGATTAGTAAAATGTTTGGCTGTAGCCTTTGCTCAGTTCTGTTTTGCAATGGGAGGCAAAGCTACTTTGCTGCTTGGGATTTGTCATTGATGTAATTTTCTTTGTGAGGCTGTTCAGATTGTTGTCATTAACTCTCCTTAATAATTGATGAGATGCTCACTGACCTAGATATCAGAGACAAGCATTGAAATCCTACAAATGATAATTGTTAACACCATCTATATCCATGTAATCCATGTAGAAGTAGGATCTTTGACATAGTTATCATTGGGCAATTTTTGTGTGGGGTTTGCACTTCGAACTAGTTGGTGAATATGCAATAATTCATTGTAGACCTGCACAATTGAAGTGCCATTCTGCTGAGAGCTTACGGAGCATTGTCTTCCCCACAACTTCATTGAGACATGCTTATGGATCAGGACGTGCTTTTGCAAAGCACATGGTGAAGGAGAGCGGAGTAAGGGGGACTTCAACGATCAGATTTAGAAGCAATTTCCCAATAGCTTCATTTGACACATCTCATGGATTGGGACATTGTATTGCAAAAGAATGGGAGCATAGTTACCCAGAAATAGCAACATTGTGCAGAATGGCAACCCTTGACCGAACGGGAATGGAAAAATAATAGCGAATGGGAACAGAACGTAACATAATGCCATATCATTATACATACACGCCATCACACATGTAAGATAGGTGGTACATAAGGCGAACTGTAGAAAGGATCCGGATTCCGAACACTCCCTCGTACACAATTGGCTAGGAGGACGAACATTAACAAATTTTTGTGTGCTGGAGCTCCAAAATGTGCAACTTCAGTCTAGAACGTTTTTATAGTGCAACTCTATGTGCTTGGCTAGTGGCACGCCTTTGTTCAAGAACTATGTCACCATATTCGCTTGCAAACAACTTAAATGCTCACCCAACCGTTTGTCATTAGATTCAATTTCATTGGTTTACATCCTTTGGTGCAAATCTTTTACCACAGTAGGTGCAATGTTCGGGGATCATCTGTGTTCATGTACTTGTGACTAAGTGTTTGACTTCCAAATAGCTGTGCATGATTAAGCCTGTAGGTGTGTGACTTTTGCAACACGGGTGCATGAGGACTTGTCCAAAGGCTAATGCCCCTTTTTAGGGCCGTGTGTATATGTTTGGATTGTCTGTTTTCTGGGCCCCTCATTGCAAGGAGGCTTGTTTAAACTCTAGGCCCCGTCCTGCTAGATCCAAATGGGTTGAAGGAACCAATTATAGATGTAAGGGAGTGGATCAATAGTAGTGTTAGACGATCTCCACCATTGATCTTGTAGAGCAGTGTGGGAGATTAGCAAACAGATTTCAAATTGTAACAAAATCTCAAACGACAGAGGGAAAATACAACTGCAATTTTAGAATTGTGCTGCTCCAAGCGTGGCCAATCGAAGAGAACAATACGGATAAGTGGTATCCAAGTTTGAGTTTACAACGTAGATACAAAAGATAAAGCACACGTCTCTTCTTAGTAGCTTGCTTAGTCACTTCCATGTAATCCCCATATGCTCCTCTTGTAGCCATTGCTTCTTTCATTATTTGCTGCTTCGCAATCCTATGTTGCACTCTTCCCTTCACCTGCTTGCACTCCCATTCACACCTTAGATGCGAATGCCTATTCTACATCCTTCCCTTTGCATGATTGAGTTGATTGCATGCTTCCCTACGTGCTTCATGGTGTAGTTATCGCCTCTAGCACTGCACTCTTACCGGGGTATAGTCAATTCAACTTAGTGCTTACTCTTAATTGTTTATATAATAATTTTGCACGGAATGGTCTGAATTAGAGGAGCTACACCTAACTCCAAGGGAGCAGTTCTCACTAGCCCTCGATTAAAATGCCTTGATCAAATATTGACTCAGAAAGGGTGGGTCAGCCTCAGCCTTGATCATGATAGGAAGGCCCCCTACACGAGAGATAAGAAGCTGGACTGTTAAGGACATGCACCTAGCAATGGGAGAGGTTGAATCTGGAACATTATCTTGAATAGCTGTTGCTCACAAATATGGGATGTGCCTCCTCCCTTGCTGATTGGTTGGTTGGACAGACCGACACTTAAAGGCAAGGCCTTGACCCTGTCCTCAGCCTTCTACTGGAGAATCACATAAAAGAATGGGTGGGATATGTGAGCATTCACGACTTGCGCAACCTCTGATGATCTCAAAGTGAAGGTGGTAGACCCCTATTTGTGGAAAGGTATTCCTAGAAGAGGGTGGTGGAAAGGCTTAAAACACTGCAGCCCCGGCCTTGTGCTAAGAGTGGATCAGGGCTTGAATAGGGATTGAGCTGCAAACTTGAATATCTCCCCCCTGGCAGTGTGTCGCTCGTGATCCCACACCAAGAGTATTTATAATATTGCAATAAGAGCATGAGCCGTTGATACAAAGTCACGTATTCATCTCTTGAATATCCCTTTTCCATACTTTTCTCTTGAGCATCCTTTTACCATACTTTTCTCTTTGTCACTCCTTTACTCACGTACTCATCCAAAATTACATGCCAAAAGTGGAAGGCTTGTAAGCACTCTCCCATATCAAAAATGTAATGACCCTTGGCCATTTAATACATTACATAGCATGCATAAAACCATGGCATTTAGCCTTTATTCCTTTGAGCTTGTTTACTCCCATCCGTCCATGTCATTTCCTGTACTCAATAAACCAATCCACCTAGGACTAGTGGGTAAGTTTTTCAACAAGCTTGCACTCTTGTATGGTATGCATAATTATAGTCCCAGTCTTATTTGAAATTGTGATGAGAATGGGTGCCAAGTGGGAAGGGTAGCAAGGATGTGGGTTTCCGCTGACAGTTATGTGCCGTGTCAACGAAGCATGTAAAGCCATTCAAAACTTGTATCCTTTTAGAGGGAACTATAAGGCAAGGAATTATTTAAAGGAATGCAAAGGAAATAGGTGCATGGGAATCCAACCTAAGGCCTAGATGGTTGCTTTCCTTTTTCATCTATGTTCAAAACAATTTTAGAACTTTGTTGGGAACCTCAGTCAACATCTTCTTGTGTTGGATTGGTGTAAGTTACGCCTTCTTGGGGAAATGGGCATGGAGATGGTCACTCTCCCCTCTCACACTAGACAGTAGTGTTTAGCATCCCATCCTTGCAATATGGCTATGTTGGAAGAGATGGAGATGTAGACCGTAATAGACTGACAAGTGCTGAAATGGGCTCAGAAATGCCTTCTATTGATAATTGTTCCTTCATCACTTGTTGAATGCATAAAAAAGGATGGGGGTGGAGAGGATGAGTCGAATTTCTTTGTAGAGGAAGTTCCTAATTATTTCAAGGATCTTTCAAAGGATGATTTGGTAAAAATATCAGAGAATGAGGAGGGCAATGACATAGTTGTTCAAAATGTGGGGGTAGCTGAAGAATTCACTGGATTTCTACCCATGCCAAGGTAGACAATCCAGAGGTAGGTGGCAAGGAAGACAGAGTCATACATAGACTTCTCGGAACCACAAATATTGACTCAAAATGATTTTGTCACTATCATGAAACGAGCTGAGAAAAAAGAGTAGTTAGAGAGGGCGAGAGCATTGAAGAGGCAAGAAGCAGAGGTAACAAATTCGGATTCCCTATACCACGCACTTGTTTCTGTATGGATGAAGATAGAATATGGGCTACAAATTGAATGGACAATTTCTCTAGAGCGCACTTCTTATTGTTTCGCCTGATATGCCGCGCCACCCTTGTGCTTTTCACTATCAAATGAAAACTCATGAGTGATAATCATAGCGTATGATCTCGGGGAATGAGAAATCCATGAAAAAAGATGAAGCTTCTCTCATTTTTGCGTTGCTGCAAACAATGGTGCTTTTCCAGCCCATGCTCAGCGCTATAAGCGTTTAACTTCTATGCTCAACCTTCATCACGATTCACTCACCTGACACAAGAATATGGACTGCTCTTGCTTGTGGCCAAGGGCAGGTCCGCTCTGCTCATTGTCATCAAGTGTTCATCGTCCTATTCGTCGCCGTTGCCTACTTGTTCGTTGTCGATGCCTATGCGTATCCATAGCTGCCTACCTTTGTGTTGTCGCTGCCTACTTGTTTGTCGTCGCCGCCTACCTATATCCACAGGTGCCTACTTGTTAGTTAGAGCTGCCTACGTGTTCGTCACAACTGCCTACTTGTTGGTCACAGCCTGCCTATGTGCTCATTACACTTGCCTACTTGTTTGTCATACCCGCCACCTTCTTTGTCATATTGCCTCCTTCGTAATAAGTGTAAATCAATGACGTGTTTCTATTGTGTGGCAATTGATTTCAAGATTACTCTTTCCAAATTCGATGTTGCTTTAATGCGCATTGGTATTTGCATGTCTCATCCTATATAGCCTACAGATAGCCGGCTGCAAGACTTAGATTGGATGATGCAAGCAATTTCTATTGCCTATAGACTTCTATAGTTACTACTTACGATAACTGAACTATTTTAAGTTTGAGGTGATTGCCCCTCCATGCCCTAATGCTCAATCTCCTTAGTGGAAGCAGGTTGAGATGGAATGCTGAAGAGCGGCTTGCAGAAGGATCATGCAAGTGGATGTGCTAATGTGGGCAATCCAAGACGGGGAGTTATGCTAGAGTACAAGCTCATCTGTCGGGAATTCAAAGCAAATGCATTGGTATTTTCCCTTCAGTGCTTGATACTATGCCCTTACGGTTGCAAGCCTTGATGGATGCACCACCTCCAAGCAAGAAATTGAAGAGGCGAGCTCGTGCTACACTAATTACTCGTGTATGTACTTTTGTTCTTCAATTAATATCAGTACACCGAGTTTTGCTAGAACAGGTTCTACAAGTCTGCCAATGTCTACAGTTGGAGGTTTTGTAACTTCTAGAGGAAGGAAGAGACCAAGTGGATGATGTAGTGGGCAAATTGTTTTATTAGTGTAGACATTGCTCTAAAGAAAGCCCATATTCCATGATTTTTTGGGTATGGTCAAAGCAATTACATCTTTCGGTCCCTCTTACACTCCCCCATCATACGAGGCCCTGAGAGCCAATATTTGGGATGGGGAGAAATAGAACATGTCAAAAAGGAATGGAAGAGCACTAGTGTGTCTTTGATGGGGATGGATGGAGTATCACGTGTAGGCAGTCTATTCAAAGCATTTTTGCATATTTGAAAGGGAAATCATGCTTCTTGAAGAAATTGACAACTCTTAAGGTGGAAAGACCTGAGAGAGAATGAAAGAGTTGAAATAGGGGCTAAAGCATGTCATTCAGTTCATTTCAGACAGGGAGAATGCTCATAGGGCAGCAGTTTGAATTCTTGAGGCATGGTATCCACTGCTCACTGTTAGTCCATGCATGGTCCATTGCTTGAATAATCTTCTAAAGGATATGGGCAAGCTTGGTTGGGTGCATCCTATAATTGGAGTTTCCAGGGATATCATCAGTTTGTTTCATTATTAGAAACCTCTACATCATGCTTGTAGTATATTGCAAGCTTGCAGCAAAGGATTTGTTGAAGTACTTGGAGACACTTTATCATGTTGGCCATCTCCAAGTGGTGAAATCAGCCCTAAGACAGCTTGTAGTTTGTAATGAGTGGGAGGGATGGTTGGATGCAGGGAGCAATGGAATGGAGATGGAATGCAAGGGAGCAACAAACAAGCTGAAGGAACTGCAATGCACTTGCAAATGTATAATGAGAAAGTGCAAAGGTGGCCTTAATAGGGCCCAAACTCAACTTAGGACTACAGGTCCTAAGTGAACTAGGCTTGTGTCCCAAGTGGACTAGATGTCGTAACCAGGCGTAACTAGTCTACAAAGCTATACCAGCAACAAATTCCTCTCCATTGTATGGCTGAAGTATCCATTCGTGGAAGCTAAATCATGGTTTCATATGTTCATCTGTGATGGATATAGCAAAATCTATGAGAGTACAAGGAGATAAAAATCACGTGACGAAAGGTACCAAGTGTAAAGCTTGTCGAAAAGCTTCAAACTACTGTTGCAGTAGAGCCTTCATGAAAAGTTATTCTCTGTAGGAATGTAGGACAACTTTATGTCTTTAGCCTGCAGTTGATCTCGAATAGTTGATCTCGAATATAGTGCTATATCGTACCTTTATGTGCTTCATACGTGCATGAAAGGCTGAATTACCCGCAACGGCCAAAGCACTCTGGCTATCAGTTTGGATTATGGTATAAGATGCTCGGCTGACATCAGGATCTGCAAGTAACTTGCGGAGCCAAACACACTCTACAGTAGCTTTGAAGGCTGCCCTATACTAACTTCACATCTAGAAGTAGCAATTGCGGGCAAACACTTGCCAATGTGAGACACACGGATGTTGTAACAACCAGCCCAGTCACTATCTGTGAAAGCATGCGTTATCAGTGAAGACATATCACCGTATATTTGTCCCAAATGCTGCAAGTATTGGAAGACACGTTTCACTGCTCGTGCATGAACCTACTTAACTGAGACACTGCATATTGCAGATCAGGCCTGGTGTGACATAAATAGATAAGGCAGCCCCCCAAAACCTTTTGGTAAAGGGTAGCATCAATCCCATCCTCAGAGGGGAAACGGAAGCCAAGCTCCAATACCGGTTTATAATCCTCGAACTAGAAGTGCTGTAAGAGCTACTTAGATTTGCTCATCATTATGTCCCCCTCTAAACTAGCGAACTGCATGCCAAGATAGTAATGCAACCAAGCGCATGTCTGCAATTATGTCGTCCACATAAATCAGAAATTCTGATTCACTCTTTTGTGGATAAAGAGTGGCCTTTGTGGGGCTGTTCTGAAATCCAAGGCATAACAAATGTGAATGTATTTTGGCATACCATGCCCAGGCTGCCCGCTTCAATTCATAAAGGGCCTTTTCCAGCCGGCGAACCTGATTTTCAGAACCTTCAACCTCAAAGACTGGAGGTTGATTGATATAGACTTCTTCAAGTAGACTGCCGTGAAGGAAAGCTGTCTTAATGTCAAGTTGGTGAAACCTCCTAATGCCTACGTGATGCAATGACAATGACACATCAAATGGTCGTGTGACGTTGGAGCAGAGGTCAATGCTGTGTTGTTGTGCATAGCCTTTCACAAAGAGGCGGGCTTTGTAGTGGTCTACGTTACCATCAGCTTTCCGCGTCACCCATTTTGCATCAATGGAATCAAGTTCACCTCCTAATGCCTATGTGATGCAATGGCAATGACACATTGAATGGTTGTGATGTGTGACGTGGGAGCAGAGCTCAATGCTGTGTTGTTGTGCATAGCCTTTCGCAAAGTGGCAGGCTCTACCATCAGCTTTCTACTTCACCCATTTGCATGAATGGACTTCAGTTCAGCTCTCATGGCATCCATCCATTCCTTGCTAGAGCAAATGCATCCTGATGGCATAAAGGTTCTTCGTTGCAAAGCAAGTGGCAATCCATGCGACATCAAGAAAATAATTGCCATGCATCTGTTTCTGACCATCTCTTGTGCAGGCAGCCAAAGGCTCAGCTTGCTTGCTGTCTTGGCAAGTTCCAAGAGCCACCTTGGGACTATTTTCTGCAATCTAAAGACATCCTTCTCTTCAACGGCCTGTTCAAGAGCATGATCATCAAAAGCTTAAACATTGGCATCTTGAGGAGGCTGTGAACTGCTAGAAGCGTTGGGCTTTGTACCCTGCAAAATCTGATCTGAATCTGTGTTTGACTGAAAGAGGCCCAGCAAGGAATCAATCACATATGAGGCATTACCGATGGCTGTTTTTTTACAGTGCAACCTAGGTAAAGCTGCATTCTTAGCAAAAACCATGTTTCTGCTGACACTTGTTAGGCTGATACAACATGTATCCTTTGCTCTGTGAGCTGTATGAATATGCATTTGACAGCCTTATCTTCTAGCCTGTACTTTAACTGAGAGGGAACATTTGCATATATGCCAAGGACCCAAACTGCCGCATGTGTGAAATGACAAGCTTCTGGCATGTCCATGCTTCATAAGGAGTGATATCTTCAATGCCCGTGTGGGTGCTCTATTGAGCACATTGTTGGCACATATAATTGCATCCAACCAAAACTTGTTGGGCAAAAACTTCCCCTTAAGCATGCATCTAGTTCTATCAATGCCCTATTTTTCCGCTTTGCGACTCCCATTCTGTTATGGAGATAATTGCATCCAACCAAAACTTGTTGGGCAAAGACTTAACCTTAAGCATGCATCTGGCCATTTCTATCAATGTCCTTTTTTCCGCTTTGCGACTCCATTCTGTTGTGGAGTGTTTTGTATGGTATTGTTATGCCCTGAGTTGCTAGAAAATCAAAAAATTACGGGACATTTACTCACCCCCCCTTGTGAGTGTGGAGACTCAAGAGCTTCTTTCCACTCTCATTCTCAGTGCTGGCAAGAAATGTTCTTGAAAAAAGGGAAGACATTAGACTTGGACTTGAAGGTCTGGTCTTTCGTTGATTGAAGGCGTGGTGGTTGGGGCTACCCATGGCCACTAACCTCAACATCGTAGTGGAAGCCGTAATATGAATCAGGTAGACCATCTAGATGAAGGTTTGGGCTTGCTGAAATCGTCTCCCCCCCCCCTTGCCTTTGCCTTAGTGATCCGTGGCAAAGGCTTGATCTGCATAATGGAAGGAGCCCAATTTTGATGACTCTCCTCCTGCAAGAGCAAGGAAACAAGTTGATTGAAGGTGTAGTGGTTGGGGTTACCCATGGCCCACTTATCTCAGCGTGGTTAGCGAAACCCTAATATGACTCAGGTAGGCCATACAATGTGATGGATACCGTTTGAGCTGCTCTCTAAAGTCCTTGACATATCTAGGAAAAAGTAAGCATATTTTGGCTAAAAGCAGGCCCAAGATTTTTTGGAAAAGCCTAGCTTTTCAGCTACGTGCCAAGTTTATAGATAGCAATCTTATGGATGGAGAATCCAAGTTGTATCAAATTCATGCTCCCCTGTGAGCAAGCTCTAAAATTGTATTCTATTGCAATAAAGACCTTCCGCAGGGGGGGCCCTATTTTAGGCCCATAGTGTGGCGCCCATAGTGTGGCGCCGTGTTTTTTCTCAGACTCTCTTCCTCTATTGCGATTTATGTTCTAGCTCCATCGTTGAGTTCTTCTTGTTGTACTGAGTTTCTAGCCAATATTGGAAGTAGTTTTTGATGTGCTAAGTACTTAGATTTGCTGCGATTGAATATTAAAGCTATGCTTTAGTTCGAGAAAGGTTTAGTGGACTTTGTTTCAAGGAGACACTGCCCATGATTGAGAAGCTTATGGAGCATGATATGCCAAAGTATTGGTTATATGGGTTTAATATATTGATCATTCGCTAAGTGTTTCTACGATTCTATGGCTCCCTTATTTTAGACTTTATATTTGAAGATGGATTTGGAGCTTTATGATCGTTCATACGACTGATGTGGACAAGTAGAAAAAAGGACTTCCAACGAAAGCAATTGAGGAGAAAGACAGAACCCTTGGAAGAGACATGCATTCTATTCCAGAATCATTTCATAAGGAAGACTGTCAAAAGTAAAGTATGCATGGGTTTCCACCACCAACAGTCTTCCAAGAAATCAAAGAGAATTTTCCAATACTTGCTAGCAAGCAGAAGAAGCCGGTGAGAGAGAAAGGAAGGCAAGAGAAGACAATAAAATTGAAATAAAAGAAAAGGGGAGCATAAAGGCAAAGGGGTTAGGGTGGATGGAGGGTCTAGCGGCTAGGGTGGATGAAGGATGCCCCTACCAAGGCGCTACAACTAGTTGTCTAGGTATTAGTGCAAGAGTTTCAAGTGGAGTGAACAATCCTTCTATGGCCAATGAAACATAAGGAAGGGATGGAAAAAGGGGAGGCAGGCTGTGAATTGCTTCTTTTACACGGTTAGAGGGGCAAGTGGTCGTGAGGGCACCCCACAAGTACATTTGGGGCTTGTGAGCGAACATCAGGGCTAGCAAAAAAGACACAAGTCAAGGAGGATTAGATTGATGACAAGGGAGGGAATATTAAGTAAGCCGTCATATTCAAACAAGGGAAGGCATATGAAAAACACATGTTAGTTGGCCTACAACTAGTGAGAGGAGTGGCAAGATAAGAAGAGGGAAGAAGCAAACAAGCAAGGGGAGCATTTGGAGAAGAAGAGGAAGAAGTGACAACATTGGTAACTCAAAGGAGTAGATAGAAGGGAGAGGGAAGAGGAGCGAAGATGGAGTTTCAGGAAGGCTATTGAGGGTGATAGAAGGAGTTTTAGGAAGCTTCAGGGGTCAACAAGATGTTGGCTTACCGAGGTCAATGAAGGGAGCTAGCAGTTTGAGGAAGCTTTAGGGGTCAGCAAGATGTCGCTTGAGGGGTTCTTTCATTTTAGAACACCCTGGAGTAATTGGAACATACCATTTCATTAGATGACATCTTAGTGTATCCTAAAAAGATATAGGTAATTTGTAGTTGGCCCCCTTAAAAGATGGTTCATGTATGTTTGTTTCCTTGAGTTGATGCCATTCTATTCCATGAGACAGTGTTGCTCAAATTATAGTATCTTTCATTGGAAGCCTATATGGTGAGCTTAATTCTTCAAATAATAATGGTTTGTTTGAATATGGGTCGGCATTTTGGTACTTTATGTTCTTTATGGCAAGGATGGACTTACTGTTAGATCTTAGGTCAATTTGAAAGATTCTCACTATGTATTTGTTTGCATACAACTTTTGCATTGCAAGTAACATGTTACATTGTTTTGAGAAAAAAATTAAGACTACTGCATAGTCGTGCATTTTATATTGATTTTGGACTCTTTTTGCATTTGTATATAGATATTTTAAAGGACTTAATGTTTTAGATTTTGAATTTCACACTCAAGATACATTTTTATGAATTGGGATCCAAGCTTACTTCGATTTTTGCCTTTGGGATTGTTGGATTGATATATTTAGATGTGTCAAACACTTCGGTCCACCTCAACACGTGTCAAACAATCATGATTTTAAACTCCACAAAAGGAAGGATCAACTATCTATTGAGATCAAGGTAAATGCTTAGATCATCCTATACTCTTTGATGTTGTTGCCTAGCCTTTGAGATATGGTCATCTATCCAAGGTAGAACATATTATGTAAGTATGATTTATTGTGGTTGCAGGAGTGAATAGGCAACTTTTATAAGTAGGCAAAAGGGAGCTTTAGCTTAGCTCACAAAAATTGTCGGATGTAGGTTTCATGTATGAGACGGGAATCCCAAGTGGGATGAATTGATTAACCTTGTAACATACTATGAAGGGATTGAATGAGGATTGCTCTCCTTCCAAGAATGAGATTTTGTGTGAATAGATGTGTCTTTATCCTTCAATTTTAGTTTAAAAAATAAATTAAAAGTTGAGATAAGTGGATTGTTGCACTCAATGTAAAGTTACTTTTATTGTTACTCTCTTTTTATAGGATCTCATTAAAACCAAAGCTTATTAATGTGTGTGGGTTAAGGAGGAGAAAGGTCTAAGGGGGGTAAAGAGGAGAAAGGTATATGTGTTGACACATTTTTGCTTGCTGATTGTTTTTTTCTTGCTTTTTGTCAATGAGCCTTTTTTAGTGCCAAGATCTTGCTCATTCATTGACACCTACATCCCATGCAGATTTTTAGGATAATCGATAAGGATATCCCTGTTATAGAAATTTCCAGTTTGTCGGGGGGAGAAATGAAAAAAAAAATAGAGGAAGGATTTTGATTTTTCAAGTCAATGTTGTCTCATTGGTGTTGGGATAAGTGTGATCAAGGGATTGCTCTATGGTGCATGTGTGCATCTAGGGGAGTCACGTGTGTGTGTGTGTGTGTGTGTTGTAGCACATCTAGTGCTATGATGTGTCTAGTGTGTGACCTAAGTGATGATGTAAGCCAAAGGCCCCCACATGGGAGGTTCCTTTGATTTAGGCCAGTCCCACTGATGTAGGGACTGATTGCCACTGATATAGGGAAGGTGCCTACACCATCCTCTCTTTCTATAAAATGGAGGTCATTCCTTCATTCTAATATAATGGATTTTTCCTCACTTGTGCTTTCACTCTTTGTGCCATGATGCATCTCTTCTACCCCTCACTCCTCTTCATTTGATATCAGAGTTGAGAGCTGGTAGGCTTTGTAGAATTCATTTTGATAGTGCCACCTCATCATCTTCTCCAACACCTCTTTTTGAGCTTTCTTCCTACTTCCTTCTCAGAAATGGCTTAGCTCTGTTCTCCCTATTCCTTGCAACTTTTGCCAAGCCCTTCCAGCTGGAGTTCCTACACAATGGGGCGCCCCTCTGGCCCAGAGCATTTCCCTAGATTTGAAGTATTCTACCCGCAGTGATTCAAGCAAACTCTGACGAAAAAATGCACGATTCTGCTTCTCTGCTTAACCATTGCTTGAGCCCTCCTAGCATAAGCTGGTCCATGCCTAGAGCCTGCTGCTGATGAGTTTTGAAGGTCAATGCTTGCTGGAGCAAGGAGAAATTAGAGAAAAGACAGTCAAAGAAGGCGCAACTCTCCCAGACAAAAAGGTGCACTATTTCAGCAATGCTTTGTGATGAACTTACTTTGATATTCAAGCTTTAGTTTTGTACAGAAAGCCCTCTCAATCTCTTCTTCAGTTGTGTGAATTGTGCCCTCCAAGTTGAGCTAGTCTACTGCAATGCATTTTTTACAGTTTTGGACATTTGATGCTAGAGTAAATGCTAGAGTGATGCTTGAGGATTGAAGTAATGCCAAAGTACAGTTCAAAGAATGTATTTTCAGTTTGAAATTGAGTTCGGACTGATCTTTTGTCCAAATGCCAAGCTCTGAGGGATCTTCAAATGCTTATCACTTGAAGAAGACTACAAGAAGGACAAAATTCAAAGTGAAGAAGACCCCAGCCAAGAAACTTTGGGAGAAACCAACAAGGTACGAGTATGCTAAACAATTAGCATTCTCTGAATTTATCTCTAGCAATCTACATTTGTATAGTGAGGGAGATTTCTTTGTTCCATAAGATTAGTCATTCTGTAAGAGAGTAGACACTGCCTGACAAAGTTCTCATGGATACTTATAAAATTGACAAGTTCAATGGCCAAGGATTCCATACTTGGCAGATGAAGAGATAAAGTTTATGCTTATGAAGGAGAATCTATGGGACTTAGTCAAAGAAGGAACTCAAACCTCTCAGGAAGGTGAATCAACTATAACAAAAGGTAAAGGAAAAGCCACTGACTCTACTTCTACACTTGCAGAGGCAAAGAGAATTGAGAAAGCCTATGCCATCATTGCATTAGGTTTGGGTGATGACTATGCACACCACATCTCAGATTTGGAAGATAAAGTTTATGCTTATGAAGGAGAATCTATGGGACTTAGTCAAAGAAGGAACTCAAACCTCTCAGGAAGGTGAATCAACTACAACAAAAGGTAAAGGAAAAGCCACTGACTCTACTTCTACACCTGCAGATGCAAAGAGAATTGAGAAAGCCTATGCCATCATTGCATTAGGTTTGGGTGATGACTATGTACACCACATCTCAGATTTGGAATTCCCTTTTGAAGCATGGCACAAGTTAGATATATTGTTTGGTGCTAGCTCTCTTACTTTCAAATTAAATCTAAAAATTAAGTTCTTTTAACTTAGAATGGAGGGAGATAATGTTGCTGCCCATGTCAACACTATGAGAAGTATTATGACACAACTAGCTCTCATACTTCTTAATTAAATCTAAAAATTAAGTTCTTTGAACTTAGAATGGAGGGAGGTAATGTTGCTGCCCATGTTAACACTATGAGAAGTATTATGACACAACTAGCTTCAATTAATTCCCCTGTCACTGAGGATGATGCTATGGCAGTGCTTTTAAAGAGCATGTCTGAGGATTTTGACTATGTGGTTACTACTTTGAAGAATCTACCTCAACCCTCATTAGAAGGCATCATTAGTGCCTTACAAGAAGAGGAAAGGAAGAACAATTCAAGAGTGGGCAAAATGCATACAGAGGCACTTGCAGTGAGGTTTTCAAAGAGCAAGTACAAGGCTTGTAAACACCGTGGGAAAAACAATCACCTTAAGAAGGATTGTTATATAATCAACTCTTACTCATATTGTGGAAAGAATAATCACTCTGAAAAGTTTTGTAATGAGAAAAAGAGGACTATGTCAAATATGGTTGAAGAGAGAACTCCATCAGCAAAAGAAGCATCCAACTTTGTGGTAGAAGACAAGGACTTTGCCTTTTGAGCAGCTTGTCTTTGAATTTTTGTTTATCATTACTTGGTCAAATTTTGAGGTTCTTTGCCTGGAGTAGTACTCCAAAAAGAATATCATATGTTTTGTCTTTTGTAAATCACCTCTGGTCACCATATGATGTAGGCCATGTGATATGTGTTTAGTCTATCCCATTTTTGTAAACCTTGACCCTTGGGCACCTTTGCTAGCATGAGATCCTAGACATAGATTTATCCTTGATCACCATGAGATGGCCATGTGTGACCACCATGAGATGGCATGAGAAACTATGAGACTAGATGTATCCTTGACATTGCAAGAGGCAAACCCTTGAGGGGGGGTATGTCACCACAATGTAAATATCCTAAGTCAAAGTACAGTTGACCATTTATTTGATCATAATTAAAGAGTTTTATATGTGATAATTATGGTCAAAGAGTTATTTTAAATGGTCAAAGGATTGACTACGGTCAAAGATACTTAAATCTAGTCAAGTAAACCTGACTTCGGTCAAGGAGACTTGGTTTATTACCAAGAGGGTTAACTGCGGTTAACCAGAGAACCACAGAGCTAACTACGGTCAGAGAGTGTTGACTTCGGTCAACAAGACTTGGCATACGCAAAGAGGGTTAACTCCGGTTAACCAAGATGTGCCAACTTAGGTTGGAGAGTTGTGCCAACTTTGGTTGGAGAGACTTGGCTATAATTAAGGCGCCTCGACCCTTGGTCAAAGCTCCTTAATTATAATCAAGAGTGTTGACTCTGGTCAACCAGAGAATAAATATAAATTTTTATATTTGTTAGATGTGCACATGTGTTCAGTGGGGACACCCACCGTGACTAGAATTAGTCCACAGTGTGTTATTTGCATGCAAAGCGCTAACAATTAATGGGTACCATGGTGGTGCGTTTTAATTAATTGTTGCAGGTACTAGGAAGGATTATTTTTCCTAAGCGTAACGGGAGCCTGACAAGTATCTAGGAGGCGGTTCGTGTGACCGAGAGCTTTGAAGACTCCAGAATAGCCCTTAGTGGCATGTAATAGGACTTAGTTTAGATTTTAGACAAGTGGCATATTGCCAATTTGAATTGAGCTTGAAGCTCTTGTAATAAATGGATTTTACACGTTTTGAAAAAAAGAGATTTCCAGACAGCTCTACGCTGAACTTCTGTAACAGATTTTCTCTCATGAATAAAGACCTTCGGGGGGGTCTAGCCCGACGTTTTGTCCTGGGCCCTAGTGCATCTTCAGAGAGAGGGAGTGAGGGAGAGCTTATGAAAGCATAATTTCTGTCGTTTATGAGTGGTAATGGCTGTCTTTCAGCAACGAGTCGGTTTCATTGGTATCAGAGCGTAAGGTTTCATTTTCTTCCTAGAAAGTGACGATCCAAGACTGAAGAGTGCAGGCTTTGGCCTAGAACACCTGATGGAAAGTAAAGGTCGTCATCGACGGTTAGCTATGCAAAAAAAGCAGAACGGCGTCATGATCTTCCGGGTATTTTTGCGAAGTGAAAGTGTGAGAAAATGATGGGTATTTGCGTTGCCTTGCAGAACACAATGAGCGACGTAGCTGCCTGGGTATCGCGTGAACGTGCGAGGCGATCTTTGGCTTCCTGTGTCAATTTGCATACTTCGTGAAGGCGATACCGCTCGAGGAGGCTACGCTATGGTGCGGGCTGGAAATGATTAGGCGTAATGTTTGAAGCGAGGTGCTGGCGAAGGCGTGGAGAAGGTGCGAAGGAGCGACGAGTCCCTCTATCGTCTGGTTTGGCCAGTGGACGGAAAGCTCTGCTAACTCCTTGACGCTGTATCCACGCGATCTTTGGCGATGCCCTCTACGCTAACGCTTCACGAAACTGCGAAGGTGACGCAACGTCCACGTGGATGCTGACGTGGCCAGGGTGCCAGCTAGGTGTACACGTGGCAGATGAGGAGTGGGCTTGATGACGTGGCAGTCCATGCTGGCAGACAGTTCAGCAGATGACGTGGCAGCCAGGTGGCATGCACGTGCAGGTGCTGACGTGGCACTGACACGTGGCAGACAGTGCAGTAGCTGACGTGGCATTGACACGTGGCAGGTGCTGATGTGGCAGGGCTGACAGAAAGCTGATGTGGCAGATGCTGACGTGGCACTGACATGTGGCAAACCAGTGGTTAAATTAACTCTGGTCAGAGGTCTAGTTAACTTGACCCAACCAGACCAGTCTGGTCACTGTAACCAGACTGTGACCAGTCCAGTTAGTCCAGTTGCAAACTAACCAGACCAAAACCAGTCAATCTGGTTAGAGTAACTAGCCAGTTACTCCATCTGGTTACTGTTCTTTTCAAAAAAAAAAAAAAAAAAAGAGAGAACAGTTGCAGAGACTGTTTCTGCTAGCAATTTTCATCTGCTTGTCAGACTTTTACTGTCAGAAAAGCAGCAGAAAAACAGAGAAAGCAGAGAAAACAGAGAAAGTAGATTTCTACTGTCAGAAAAGCAGCAGAAAAGCAGAGAAATTAGAGATTTGCAGAAAAAGAGTATGCATGCCTTTGAGCAGTGAAAAGAGGGAAAAACAGATGCCTTTTGAAGCCATCTGCAGCAGCCAGAAAAGGGCAATATAGTTGTTGATGCTTTGGCAACTGTGTGGGTATATGCCTTGAACTGACAGCCAGTACTGGCATAGATTGTGAATGCAAAACACCTCTTGTTGAGGTACTTTTTCTGTTGGAAAAGCAAAGGTAGTTGTGCATCAGTTACCTACACGGTGTGTGAAATCTGCAGATCCCAGAATATGGATCAATCACCTATCCAGTGGGATTCACAAGATAGGGATGTACATCCAAGACAGAGAAGTGTGCCGCAAACTCAACAAGAATTTGAACCGATGGTACGCACTCGTATACAAGAGCTGGAAAATCTCAAAAGGGATCCAAGGGCTCAGCATTTGTTTCAAGCAGAAGCTATGCCTAATCCAGTATATGACATGCCAATGCCAATGCCAGAGGCACACTCTCGTGTACAGTCTGAGAAAGAGAGATCTTATAGGAGACGGTCCCATAGTAAAAAGAGATCGAGGCATCATCACCGATCTCCCAGTCCATCACCGTCTACCTCGAGTTCGACTTCTGTGTCTTCTTCTTCCTTATCAGATAAACCATCCAGGAAAAGAAGAAAACACAAGAAGTCTAGAAAGAGAAAGATGTCCAAAGTGACCAAGGAATTTAAAGAGGGAGGAAAATCTGTCAAGTTTATGACCTACAATGGACAGTATGGTCATACAGACAAAGCATTGCAGTTCATCAGACAGTTTGATGCTGCATTCGGTACAGAAAAATTTTCAGAATCCTCCAAGTTAAGAATGGTCAGTTTGCACTTGACAGCAATAGCTAGTGCATGGTGGAGTGCACAGACCACAGATGGGTCAGCCCCAAGGAAGTGGAGGGACTTCAAGAAAGCCTTCTACCAGTAGTTTATGCCTAAACAGTTTAGAGACCATGTTCTTCAAGATTGGGACAGCTTGCATATGGATGCAGGAGATACAGTGGATGGGTACAACCAAAAGTTTTGGGATGCTTATTTGCAGGTTGCACCTTTCAAAAAGATTTCCAAAGGCACCCAAATGAGAAAATACAGAGCAGGTCTCACTCCAAGAATTCAGGCAGTAGTGAATGCTTTGGGGGCAAAGAATATTCAAGACCTTATGCATTCAGCCTCAATAGCGAGTCTTGTGTCGCTACAAGATCCATCTACAGTGCCATCCTTGCATACAGGACGTGCTGATAAAAAGAAAACTGATTTTTCAAAATCCGAAAAGAAAGAGTATCCCAAGGCTGAAAAGAAAGGGTTTCAGCCTCAGAAGCCGAGGGGTACTCAGTTTTCAAGAACTTATAAGGGCAAATATCTATTCACCCCTGAACAGATAGCGGAATTCCGTAGAGATGGGAAATACTTCAGGTGCGGTAAAGAGGGGCATGTGGCTGCCCAGTGCCCAGAAAAGCCTTCAACTTCGAAGGGAAAAGAGGCAGAGAAGCCACGAGGACCGCAAAAGCCAATGGCGGGGGGAATTCCTGACATACTGGGTCATGCTTTGAACCCAGAAGAACGAGAATTGCTGCTATCATGGGGCAAAGTTAGAGACCAGCAAGCGCTAATTTTATTTGATCCAGGGGCTACTGATAATTTCATATCAGAGGATCTAGCCCTGAGGCTGGGAATAAAGACGGAGGAGTTAGGCAGGGCTTTGGATGCCGATCAAATGTTCTGTGGGAATCCTGTGCCAGTCACTCCCTTGATAGGGAAGCTCCGTCTTCATGTTCAAAGTTATGCGGATCAGGAAGACTTCTTCATTTCTCCACTGAAACATTATGATGTAGTTTTGGGAATGCCTTGGTTTCACCGCAAGGCAGTGAAGTTGACTCTTCCTGAAAGAGTGCTGGAGTTTGTGCATAGGGGGAAAAATCAGCGTTTAATTGCCAGGAATAAAGGGGACACTATCCCCATTGTATCTGATGTTTCATGTGGTAAAGCAATAAAGTCTGCAATTTCTGCGTACATGGTTTTTGTTAAAGAAAAAGGGAATGAAATGCATGCTGAAATGAATGATGCAGACAAAGATAAGTTTTAGTTTCTTGTAAACTTTAAAGATTGCTTTTCTGATGCTTTGCCAGGGGAGTTACCCCCAGAGAGACCAGAAGATCATTAGATAGAGTTAATGCCTAGTAGTGAGCCACCAAACAAACCACCTTATAGAGTCAGTGCGACTCAGAGAGAGGAGATTATGACTCAGGTACAGGATTTACTGTCCAAAGGGTTGATTCAGCCCAGCTCGTCTCCTTTTTGTTCCCCTGTACTGTTAGTACAGAAGAAAGATGGCTCATTCCGTATGTGCGTCGATTATCATGCACTGAACAAAATGACCATCAAGAATAGATTCCCTATTCCGTGTATTGATGATGTCCTGGATCAATTAAATGGAGCTTCAGTTTTCAGCAGGATAGACTTAAAGAGTGGCTATCACCAAGTGAGGATACAGCCTCAGGATGTGCACAAGACAGCATTTCGCACTACATTCGGGTTGTATGAATACTTAGTGATGCCTTTTGGGTTGACAAATGCTCCAACCACATTCAATAGAATGATGGATCGCATCTTCCGGAAGTACAGGCATTTTACGGGTACTTTCTTTGATGATATCTTAGTTTGTTCTAAGACAGAAGAAGAGCACAGAGAACATCTTGCTATAGTGTTTCAAGAGCTGAGAAATCATCAGCTCTATGCAAACAGCAAGAAAAGTGAATTCTTCTTGGAAGAAATCCACTATCTGGGGCATATAATATCCAAGAATGGGATACAAATGGATCCAGCGAAGATCCGTGCCATTCAGGAATGGCCAGAGCTGAAAACTGTGCATGAAGTTCGAAGTTTCCTAGGCCTGTGTTCTTACTACAGAAGGTTTATCAGACATTTTGCTGATATTGCAGCTCCATTACATGACCTTACTAAGAAAAATGCAGCCTTCACATGGGGATTATCACAGAAGAAAGCATTCAATACACTCAAGGAGAAGTTGACTACAGAGCCTATTCTGGTAGTCTAGGATCTTTATCAGTCTTTTGATGTTGATTGCGATGCTTGTGGAGAATGTATTGGGGCTGCATTGCATCAGAATGGTCATGTAGTAGCCTATGAAAGCAGGCGACTTCGGGATGCAGAAAGATATCTAGGAATCTATGAGAAAGAGTTATTGGCTGTAATTCATGCCATCCATACATGGAAGCACTATCTTTTGGGTGCAGATTTTACTGTCAAGACAGATCACCAAAGTCTGAGATACTTTTTGACTCAGACCAAGCTTTCCGAGAAGCATATGAAATGGGCAAACATGCTGTCAATGTATCATTTTCAGATTGTCCATACCCTAGGAATTCGGAACAGAGTGGCAGATGCCTTGTCCTGAAGACCTAGGTCAATAATGTGACTATTGCTTATCACCAGGACCTGGAAGGCATGAGGGAGCAATATGCTCATGATTCAGATTTTGGTGAAATTTTACAGCAAATGCAAGAGGGGCAATTCCCCAATCACTATTCCCTGAAAGATGGGTATTTAATGAAAGATGATTGCCTATGCATCACCCAGGAGATGAGGAAAAAGATTTTGGAGGAATGCCATGCACCTCCCTATGCTGGACACAGAGGAATTACAGCAACAACTCTAGCACTAGAGAGGTATTTCTTTTGGCCAGGGATGCGGAAATATATACATCAGTTTGTTACTGAATGCCTTACGTGTCAGAAAGTGAAGTATGATAGACGGAAGGCACCTGGCCTACTTATGCCTCTTCTCGTGCCTCAGGCACCATGGGAAAGTATTACAATGGACTTTATTTTTGATTTGCCAAGATCAAAGTCAGGGAATGATGGGATTTGGACTATCATTGATAGATTCAGCAAGCAGGCTCATTTCATTCCAGTTCGCAAAACCATAAAGGCAGATCATATGGCTAAGCTTTTCATGGCACAAATTTTTAAACATCATGGTATGCCTAAGTCCATTGTTAGTGATCGAGATCCCAGAATGACCAGTCTATTCTGGAGAGCTTTATTTGATAACATGGGGACGAATCTGAATTTTTCTTCTTCTTTCCATCCCCAGACAGATGGTCAAAGTGAAGTAGCAAATTCTACAGTTTTGGATATGCTGAAATGCTACGTGGGTGACCAAAGTTCAGACTGGGAAAAGTACCTACCGTTAGTAGAGTTTGCTTACAATAATACAATACATAGCTCTACAGGGAAAGCCCCTTTTGAAGTCATATATGGGAAGGTGATTTTGCCACCTATATTGAGGACCAAAGATGAAATATTTGCAGCTGATCAGTGTGTGAGAGACCTCCAGACAGCTTACAACCAAGTCCGGACAGCAATTGAAAGGTCTCAAGAGAAACATAAAAGAGCTGCAGATAAGCATAGGAGACAGTTGGATCTTAAGGAAGGTGATTGGGTACTTTTGAGGTTTAAAAAAGCTAGGCTCTGCAAGTTTAAAGGCAAACAGAAAGTGTATGCAAAGTTATCTCCTAGATACTATGGCCCTTTCAGGGTTACAGAAAGAATAAATGAGATTGCATACAGATTAGCATTGCCAGAGCATTGGAGGATTCACAATGCATTCCATGTGAGTCTTCTAAAGAAATTCCAGGGACCAGAGCCTACAGAACTCTAGTATCAGACGATCCATCAGAAGTGGATGAGCTGGAGGAAGTCCTTCAACCAGAGCAAATTATGTACCATACTGTACGTAAAGGCCCTCAGGGTAAGCAATTTTACAGGTATCTTGTAAAATTCAAGAATTATACGGCAATTGATGCCAAGTAGATGGACGAAGACATGTTATCGGACCATCCACAACTTTTGGATGTTTACAAGGAAGCTTTTCAGTTGAGGTCAACTGAATAGAAGCCGAGGGGATGTCACCACAATGTAAATATCCTAAGTCAAAGTACAATTGACCATTTATTTGATCATAATTAAAGAGTTTTATATGTGATAATTATGGTCAAGAGTTATTTTAAATGGTCAAAGGATTGACTACGGTCAAAGATACTTGACTCTAGTCAAGTAAACCTGACTCCGGTCAAGGAGACTTGGTTTATTACCAAGAGGGTTAACTTCGGTTAACCAGAGAACCACAGAGCTGACTACGGTCAGAGAGTGTTGACTTCGGTCAACAAGACTTGGCATACGCCAAGAGGGTTAACTCCGGTTAACCAAGATGTGCTAACTTAGGTTGGAGAGTTGTGCCAACTTCGGTTGGAGAGACTTGGCTATAATTAAGGCGCCTCGACCCTTGGTCAAAGCTCCTTAATTATAATCAAGAGTGTTGACTCTGGTCAACCAGAGAATAAATATAAATTTTTATATTTGTTAGATGTGCACATGTGTTCAGTGGGGACGCCCACCGTGACTAGAATTAGTCCACAGTGTGTTATTTGCATGCAAAGCGCTAACAATTAATGGGTACCATGGTGGTGCGTTTTAATTAATTGTTGCAGGTACTAGGAAGGATTATTTTTCCTAAGCGTAACGGGAGCCTGACAAGCATCTAGGAGGCGGTTCGTGTGACGGAGAGCTTTGAAGACTCCAGAATAGCCCTTAGTGGCATGTAATAGGACTTAGTTTAGATTTTAGACAAGTGGCATATTGCCAATTTGAATTGAGCTTGAAGCTCTTGTAATAAAGTGGATTTTACACGTTTTGAAAAAAAGAGATTTCCAGACAGCTCTACGCTGAACTTCTGTAACAGATTTTCTCTCATGAATAAAGACCTTCGGGGGGGTCCAGCCCGACGTTTTGTCCTGGGCCCTAGTGCATCTTCAGAGAGAGGGAGTGAGGGAGAGCTTATGAAAGCATAATTTCTGTCGTTTATGAGTTGTAATGGCTGTCTTTCAGCAACGAGTCGGTTTCAGGGTATGTTGGGATAAGTGTGATCAAGGGCTTGCTCTATGGTGCATGTGTGCATCTAGGGGAGTCACATGTGTGTGTTTGTGTGTGTGTTGTAGAGGCAGATCTAGTGCTATGGACCTTTCGATGACAACTGTGGATCTGTGAATGCTTTGCGTTAGGCACCATGTGTTTTTATTAAGAAGGATGTACTCCTTCTTAGGAGTGACGATGGTGAAGAGGTTCACAACCCCAATGAATGTTAGTAGGAAAACTCACAGACAGCATTTTAAGGAGTGTAAAGAAAGAATACAAGATTGTGGGTTTGCAAAGGAGAGAGGTTCCTACTACAAGACTGTAAGTTTGGCAAAGGGGAGAGTATATTACATGTTCTTAAGGGTGCCAGGTTGAGAGTGATAGAGATATCATATTTCCTACTACTTGGTTAGTGGGGAGATGACATGATATTCAAGATGTAACACCGGTCGCTAGGCTAGGCCTCCTGAGTCGATAGTGGTTGAGGATAGAAGCTAACATGATAGCATGGCATACCTTGGTAGTGCATGGCAGCCTTGTGATGGGGAGATATCGCATTCAACTTGCTGCCACTCTTGTCAATATATGGACAAACATCATATGTACCACGCACTCGATCTAGGGATAGAAATCTAGGGCTTTCGGAAGAGCACTATTCATTGTTTCTACAAGTCTTGGCCCGTGGGTATTTTAGTTTAAGATGCGACTCGTTGGTTATGTAGTCGTTCACATTGGCTATTGGCACTTTCCTCAAGCAGTGAGCTAGAACCTTGAGGAGTATGGTACAAAGTAGCTCTCCTCGTCAGCACCCTCGCAGATTGCTAATCCCTATTTGCAAAGCATATTTATAGAAAGTTCTTTTATTTGGAAAAATAAGGTGTTGGGGTCTTTCCACGTTTCCCGAGTCGTAGCTCATCTCTTGGTAAGGACTTCACCACTTGAATTAACTTAACTCACTAACTGTTTCGCTAATCCCTAGGCAAGGAATTCATCACATGAATTAACGTCACTCACTATTTGAGTCAAGCAAGTTCAATGCATGTGGAAGGCTCTTTGCACCTCAGAACCATGAGCAAGCATAGTCACCTACCACAAGGGTCAAAGGGAATGAAATGCACCTCTTTTTCTCTTCACGCATGGACAACTTCACTATTCTCACATTCCCAAGTCTCATCGTGTTTGTTAGTCCCACTTAGTAAGGGATTCATGCCCTAGGAATGGTCGTGTACAATCGGCTAGACCTAAACTTGAGAGCATAAAAGGAGTCCAAAAAGAGGAGTGGAATTGACCAATTCTACGAACGATATTTCACATTCAGGGACCTTCACATGGGAGGACACAGCCCTCACATGGATCCTTACCTTCACTTCACAATTGAGAAGAAACAAAAGTGAGAGTCCAAAAAGAGGAGTGGTATTGACCAATTCCACGAACGATATGTCACATTCAGGGACCTTCACATGGGAGGACACACCCCTCACATGGATGCTTATCTTCACTTTACAATTGAGAAGAAACAAAAGTGATCTGTAAGAACTATTGTCTACAGCCTTGGACTGGACTCTTATTTCCCTTCCCCTTGCACTCGGTTACCCCCAATTGCTGCCTACAAGAACACTCCCTTCTGCCTTACTGCCCAAGGCTCTTCTTGTGCTGTTGCCTTCCCTCCTACTTGGGCTGCGCCAACCTCTTAAGTGCTTTTGCTGTTGCTTCGCCTCAGCTCTGTGCAGCTTCTCTGAATTTGTGCTCCTCTGCAAGCTGAGTGACCTCCAGGACATTCTTGTGCCTGTGGCCAGCCTCTCTGTAACTGAGCTCCTTGTGGTTTGTCATGCTAGTTAAATTTTTACTTGTACTGATTGGAGCTCGTAACTTCCCCGAGCTTTAATGATTAGTGGAGGAAACACTTACAGGCAGAGAAAGCCAACAGTTACCTGAAACTCTCCATCCTTCGGTACAAAATGGTACGTTTCTATTGAAGGGGGTTTGAGGAAACCAATTTGGGATATGAATGCAAGTTTGCATTTACAGTGGGATCCCCCTCATTGTGCGATTCGACACTTATTTTTAATTTTGTGTTGTTCTTCACTCAATTCTTATTATCTCACTTACTCAAAAAAGCTTTTAAATTAACCTAAGGATAAATCATCTCCACAAAGATTCATGATGACTCAGATGTCAGTTATCGTACAATAAAATTTCCCCAATCTCTTGGTGGTTGTGTGCTGCACACCAAGCTGAAGGTCATGAGGATCAGTATCTCTCTCTGAACCTCTAAGGTTAAGTTCCTACAGTAGTTTTTTTCTTTGTGCAGACCATTTTTGCAGTTATGATAGTTGTTTTCAATTCATTGCTAAGGATTCGAGTCAGTTAACTGAATTGAAGTGGAACTGCTACTATGCACAATTTGGCTTTCATTAGCCTTTTTGTTTTTTGCTTTTCACTTTTTAGCTTTCTGCTTTGAGCTGACCCTACAGGCTGGGTTATGAGTACGTGACCTTCACCCTTCTTAACTATCCCAAATGCACCTAGCCTTCTGGTGAATTCCGTTTTGTGTACTTTCTCCTTCTCTAGAGCTCCGGTTTCTCCACCGTGTAGCTTGAAGCTCTGATCATCCACTAGCCTCCTACATTATAGTATGTACCCTTGGAATAAAATGACAGCTATTCCCAACTTGCTGTAACAGCCAGATACGAATTTCGTTTTTGGCCTTAGAGCTTGAGATATTTACATAATGGCTAAATGTAAAAAGTTCTAGCACCAGCTTGGAAATTGATATGGTGGGAAGAGGCCAAGAGAACAGATTGACAGATAAGCCGGAACTGCTATGTTGAGAAGAGGACAGATTGACAGATCCTATGGTTCACACAGGTTTAGTTCCCAAAGGTAGCTCAATGTGGTGGGTTTTTGTGCGGGACAATAGCTGAATCTCAATTGTGAAGGAAAAACTCTGGGATCACGGGAGATCTCAGGTGATTCTAGGTGGTAATGTCGGCCTTTGGCATATGGGGAGTAGGTTGGTAGGTCTTGTCTTGGGCAGGGGTAGGGTGAGATAAGTCAATTCAGCAGCTTATAGAAATGAAGATCAACTGAATCGCAGTGTGGCTGAGTCCAGAGCAGTAGCATGAGGGAGTGCTATACTGAGGAGTCCAGAAGAGCACATCAACAGCTAAGATGGAGCAGACAGATTCTGTCTCTGGAGGACACTTTACGTGGTGAGAATTGTGTGTAGATCATTGGCTTGGGAATGAATATTTTTGGAATCAATGTGTGTTCCCAGGTTTTCTTTCATAGTTGTGTGCAGGTACAATGATTGTAGATGTTTATTTTTTGCAGTGCTAAGGGAGTAGGGCTGACATGTATCAAGGAAATGAGGCTGGAGAGATTTTTACCATATTTTAAAAGCAGTGTTATCGTGTTACACAGCTAAGCTGGGGCATGGAGCATGGATAAAAGACCATACTATCGAATTTCTAGAATCTCTTGGAGTAGGATGACTTGAATGCAGACTCAAGAGCCTTAGGTTTGCAATCTCTACTGTGTATTTTGTCTAGAAATAGCCATCTATTGACGTGTGTACACTGTAATATAGACATAACAGGACACTGTAAAACTGGCTGGTATAGGTGGATTGTGATTCTTGGCCATTTGTTGTGCTACTTGGCCTCTAATATGGATGTCGCAGGACACTGTAACACTGGTTGGTATAGGTGGATTGTGATTCTTAAATTGGTTTATGGCTCTGTTAGGGTTTTGAATGAAAAAGAAAGTGCCCGAAAACTTCCCTTGAACAACACAGTACATCATTCCCAAAGCATAAAAAAAGCTCATTCTCTATTGCTCTTCGTCTGTCCAAAATTGGGAAAATTGTCCAACGTATAAGTTCTTGGATATTCTTGGAAGCTTTCATGTTTTCGGGAATAAACTTGACCTATCTGAAGGAAATGTCAAACAGTGGTCCTCAGTCCAGATATATCCTAGTGATTCTTGGTCCAGACATATCACAAGCTAGATATCTACACAGGAAATGGCGTTTGAATTTTTTGGTACATGATTACCTTCCACGTGGAAAGTGCATATGTGAAGTAGAATTTTTTCTTGGCATAGCACAAGGTATCGACACAGTGAATGGTGTTTGAAATTTTTGGTACAACATAACCTTCCGTGTGGAAAGCACATATGTGAAGGCAGAATTTGTCTTGGCATGAAACTTTTTATTTGGCTTTACAAGATTACTTTCCTCTTTCCGTATGATGAGAATAGATGGATAGTGTGATTTTGTTGCTCTCCAAGGACAGTAAAAAGGAAATACTGATATTTTTTAATGAAAGGCATAGTGTGGCCACTGCAAGGTTGGCCTTAGGTATCGATCTTTCCAAATTCAGATGATCTGGCAATGGAGGCTTTCTTAGCAATGTCAAAAACAATTTTGTCATGGGAAACGTTACTAGTTTGTATCATCTTGCTGGTCTCAGAGAGGAAATATCAATGAGATATCACTGGATAATGAAGGAAGAGGGTGACACGTCATCAAAGACAGCTGAGATTTTTTGTCAACCCCTCCAAATTCAGATAATCTGGCAATGGAGGCTTTCTTAGCAATGTCAAGAACTTGTTAAGGGAAATGTTGTATCATCTTGCTGGTCTTAGCAGATAGGCAAGATAATAAGATATCACTGAATAATGAAAGGAGAAAGGAAACTCATCAAAGACGGCTGAGATTGTGTGTTTTCTTTCAATGTAGGAGCCAAGAATAGTTTGAATGCTTTAAAAGCAATGGGGAAAAACATGGCGAAACACTCTACTGGAACAAAGCAGTCTATGCAGAGCCTAAATTTTCAGTGCAAAAAACCACTTGCGTTGACCATGGCGGCTTAGAAGGTACAATTGACATAGGACAATATAGCAAACTGAGCCTGGTCTTGACAGCCTGTCTTTATGATCTGATGTAGATGATTGCAAGTGTTTGTTTTATGGTCTTATATTTTAAGTTGGATAGTTTGGGGTGGTCTCATCTAGGGCTTAAATGTTTTTGATAGATGCAAGTTGTTTGTAGATGCTTATTTGGTTGGCTACAAATACAGTCTTTGTAAAGCAGTTATCTTGTAATTCAACTGGAAACATCGCTAGAACATATGCTCTTGTTTTTACTGTCTTGAACAATGATATGACACATTGCTGAAAGACGTGTGGTGTAATCTTGTAAAATAAGGCATATAAAACTTTATGCAAATTAATCTATGCTGTACTGGAGTTTATTAGCTGTGCTCTGCTTTTAATAACACTTATGGTTATTTATGTTTGTGCAGCCATTGCAAGAGAACATCGCATTCTAATGTCCTTAAATTTATGGTTGGATGTCCTGTGGAGGCACCCGGCCTCGGCGTCTGTGTATATTGTGAGAGAATGCTGGTAAAGTACTCCTATTATTTCTGACTAGGCAATATTTTTTTGTCTCATGTGATTACATTCGTTTCTACTATTTTGTGGGAGAATGGGCTGCTTTTGATCTTGCTATCTCAAGCTAATTCGTATTGTGTGGGAATAATGGGAAACCTATTGACTGTACCTAGGCAGGTGATTAAGGTACCTACATGAAAAGATGTTATGATTAATTCACACCCAAGTGGGGTTTTTAAGTGCACTAATGAACGGGCTACGCCGCCTTGTTTAAAATTTACCAAGCATTAGTTTGAGATCAGACCATCAATCATTATCTCCTCTCAGCCTAGATTGTTTTGGTTGCTTGTTTCAACAAGTCTATTTGTAGGTCACTTCACAAAGAAAAGTTTAATTGGTGCTGCACCTGGGCTCTTCTTCCCCCTCCCTCCTTTGTGGGCTTTGAGAGGTGTGGTCAGGACTCTCAGTGAGGTCTTGCCTGCAGGGCATGTTGTGGAGTGCTCTTTGGGTGCAATTGGGGCCACTCACTAGGTCTTCTCCTAGCTACTAGATCTTTTCCTACCTCAAGGGCAGCTTGTCTAGCTTGTTTGTATTTGCATTTCATGGTGATTGCCATTTTCTTTGATCCCAAGGGCTAAATCTAGGTTTAGTTTTTTTTAATAAAAAATTTCATGGTCACATTCAAGGCGAGTTATAGTTTAAAGGCGAAGTCTTCTACATCCTCATTATTGGGATCATCTCCTCTCTTTAGCTTGTTTTACGCTAGGGATGACTCTTTCGTTTTATCTCATTCATGGAATCACTCGCTAAGTGAGCATCTTCGCTTAACCCTGAGGCTCGAGGTTTGCCCCATTTATTTTTGCATCTTGTGCTGATTTTTTGAGCATCATTGGACAGGGTGTTTTTGTCACTTTTGTTAGGCCATTGTGTTGTAGTCTTGTTGGCTTCATTGGTTGAGCTCTTTAAGTTGAGCATTCTAACAAGAGAGTGCTCCCCTTGCCTCTCTCTCTCTCTCTCTCTCTCTCTCTCTCTCTCTCTCTCTCTCTCTCAATTAGAGGATAATTTATTTCTTAGTTTTTGAAACAATTAACAAGGAGCCTCTCTCTCTCTCTCTCTCTCTCTCTCTCTAGAGGATAATTTATTTCTTAGTTTTTGAAACAATTAACAAGGAGATTGAAGAAAACAACCTTTTAAGTGTTTCCCTTTAGTGCATTGATTGCCAAACTATCAAAAGAGAAATTGAGACAACTCTTAAATGGTAAGTCTATAAAAGTGTTCCCAGGATACCAATGCATCACCAACATTGTATTGCTCTTTAGAACAATTTTTGTGTGTCTTGAATGTTTTTACATTTCGTGAAAAATTTGGTCTTTGGCGGTGTAGACTACAATGAGGGTGTTGTTAGATTTTAGATCATTTCAATACATCCCTTGCACCTTTGTATAGGAAAAAAAATTCTTGTCTTGATATGGAAGTTACATAGGATATGTTACCAAAGTGTACCTTATGCTTTTTTAAATTAAAATTTGAAACAACCTTGCATATTGTAGTCATTAGCAAAACAATGATTACTTTAGCCTATCAAAAGAAGATGAGGCCTATGTTCTGAGGTCAAAAGTCCCATAAAGTGGATAGGATTATTCAAAACAATGTAGCTTGTTGGTTTTAAAGCAAACTTTTTAGAACATGGTTCTATAGTGTTTTAGTTTCACAACATAAGTTATTGCATAGTTATGAAAGTAAGCATTGTCTTTGCATCAATCTCAATATAAGCATCACAAATAGAGAAAAGCTTCTATGATGTCTTTTAGCATTTGTTAATAGAAATGTGTGTGTCAACTAGGCATTTGTAACTAAGGAAGGTCTTAAATCCATAAATTTATGTGAGCGTGGCCACTAATCCTTTTATTTGAAACCAAATGGCATAAGATAATGAATAGGCAATTTGCTAGATCTAGTCAAGGTATTTCTTTGTGTGCTTGGTGGATTTTCTATTGCTTTTGTGGGCGTGACACATACATCATTGATGCTTGACCATTCATCATTAAATGCCTCACAATTAAGTATTTTTATTCTCTACCCATCAAATCTTGAATAGGTATTTTGGTTGGTTATGCTAAGTCCTTGCAGATCCTTTAAAGGTGTCTTCGTTATCTAATCTACATATCAATTCTTGAATAGGTACTTGTCTTTGTTTGTTATATCTTGTCATCTTGTTTGCCCATTCATCATTAAATGCCTTACAATTAAGTATTTTTATTCTTTACCCATCAAATCTTGAATAGGTATTTTTGTTTGTTATGCTAAGTCCTTGCAAATCTTTAAAGGTGCCGCACAATAATATGATATGCACTCGCATTTTTTTCTATCACATTTGTGATGGAAGCAAAGCTTGAATGGGCTTGTCTTTTTCAATAGCCATACGCTTTTAAGCTGCTGCGCCTTCATTTAAATTTAGTATGTAGGGCTTTGCAAATGGACCTTGACTTTTGGCATTCAATTTTATTATACATAGGTGGATTTCTCCATGTCCATTATCTATCCTTATATGCTTGTAAACTTATTACTTCCTTAGCTCTTGTGGGCTTAGACATGCACTTCTGATGTCCATATAGTACATAAATGCCTAAGATGAGATCCATGTTTTAGGAGCAATTTTACTTTCTAGAGTAACAATGTAGTTCAAGAAAGATCAAGTATCAATGGTAACAAGATGGCACCCACAAGCTCTCCCTTACTTAAGCTTGCTACAACTCTTAAATTTAAATCTGGTTAAGAGTAGTGCCCATTATTGTTGCCTTCTTACCCTTGTTGGGGCACAATCTCTCCTACATCTCCACATCCTCTCAAGCCCCTAATCTCATCCATTCTAACCGCCCCTCCTTCCCCATTGCTCCATTCCGTGTTTCCTCTAGTCTTACCACTAGTTCTCCCTTGCTCCTACACCTTGCCCTTGGGCCCCTCAATCCTCCTTCATGACCCCTAAAGCCTCCCTCTTCTATCCCATTGTTCATGCTTCTATCTCCTCATTCTAACCTCCCCTTCTTCCCCACTCTCCCACTGCCCCTTTCCTCTAGTCTCCCTTGCTGCTACCCCTTGCCCCTAGGCCCCTCCATCCTCCCTCATGCCCAAATTGATGACCTCCCCACCCTCCTCTCTCCTAGCACACCACAGGCTACCCCTTACTCAAAACCCTACTGTAGCCCTCATGTAACTTGTTTCCTCCTCCCCGCTACCTCTAGATATAGAGTTCATCTTCCCCCACTTACCTCTATTACCTCCTCACTAGTTACATAGTCAAAATAAATGACTAGAAGGTTGTGGTTAGTTTGGCTATCGACCTTTCTAGCTTCCTCACCTCTCACTCTCGCAATGTACCTTCTCTCCACTACCTCGAACACCTCAAATCCATCACCAAGAAGTTTAGGGACGAGTGCTCCCACTCATTTACATTCCCTTCTTATCCTTGCCAACTTCTTTAATGAAGGGATGTTTTTTACCCTTTCACTCAGCTATGGAGGTTGCCACATTCAAATCTCTTTACAAGAACCCTTCACCCTCCACCCCTCCACTCTCGTTGCACCTCCAACATCTCTCAATCTTGTCCTCGCCCCCCGAACCTCATCTTGTTTCCACATCTCCTTGCTCTTACTCCCTTGCTCCTACCCCCCTGCCCCTAGGCCCCTCCATCCTCCCTCATGCCCCCTAACTTGCCTCTTTCTGCCCCACTATTTTTTAATTCTCTCTCTTGCTATCATGTTACTTCCCTTGATTAGGTTGCCCACCCCTTGGAGCATATTTTTATATCGAGTGCCTCTCCTCCTTTATTAGATTGATGCCCCCCCCCCCCTCCTCTCCTACCCCGTTTCCCACCACACCACGGGCCACCCCTTGCTTGAACCCCTACTTTGGCCCTCATGTAACATGTTTCCTCCTCCTCGCTACCTCTAGATATAGAGTTGATTTTCCCCCACTTACCTCTCTTACCTCCCTCACTAGTTACATAGTCAAAACAAATGACTAAAAGGTTGTGATTAGGTTGGTTGCTGACCTTTCTAGCTTCCTCACCTCTCACTCTTGCAATGTTTCTTATGATCACCTTCTCTCCACTACCATGAACACCTCAAATCCATCACCAAGAAGTTTAGGGACATGAGTGCTCCCACTCATCTACATGCCCTTCTTATCCTTGCCAACTTCTTAATGAAGGGATGCTTTTAACCCTTTCACTCAGCTATGGAGGTTGCCACATTCAAATCTCTTTACAAGAACACCTAGGTAACCCTTCACCCTCCACCCTTACACTCTCGTTGCACCTCCAACATCTCCCAATCTTGTCCTCGTCCCCCGAACCTCATCTTGTTTCCACATCTCCTTTGCGGCCCCAACCACTTCTTAAGACCTTTATCCTTGATCCTCTTCTCCCCCCCACGTCATCTTCAACCCCCTTTGCCCCTTTGGTGCCCCTCCTCATCCCTTCTCTCTTGGGCTTTCCTCCTCTCTACCACACCTTAAAGCGGGTGGCTAAAATTTGTGCACCGTGTCCCTACTCATAGTTCACGCAATCTAGGCTTCTTTTCAAAATGTGAAGGCCAAATGTATTCATATACACGTGACAAAGCATTAGGTAAACATGATCTTTCTCTTGTTTCCTCTTTGAGCCCTTCCTTCCCCCTCTCCACCTTGACATCAATCCCCTGTCCTCTTTTCCCTCTTCATTGACTCCGATTCCCTTCCCCCTGCTTCATCTTCCTTACCCTTTCCAAAGACCAAGGATCCTCTCCCAATCGATGATAGCTACATCATGAAATCTTCTAGCACAAAGGGTAGTAGTAAAGAGGAGGTCTACTCTCGTTTGGATTCCCTTCCTTTTCCCCTTGATTTCATTTTCCCTAATGTTGGAGTTTGGGCATCATCATTTTAGGCATTTGGTGATCCTTTTGGTACTTTTTGGGGATCATTTTGATAATCATATATCCTTTCTTGGCCTTGGAGAATTCTCCATTTTGTTGTTTTATTATATGTTCTTAGAGGCTATTCCATTTTGTTCCAGTGATCTAGCTCTTCCCCCACTACCCATCTTGTCTTTATTGAGATAGTGAAGTGGTTAGGGTTGGTGCACCTGCAGATGGTTTTGGCTGTCCTCCTTATAAAGCTTGTAATTGTTGCTTTGTTTTCTTCACAATTATCATGATGTCCTTGCACCAATACCAATTGATTCTTGGATTAGCTTGGCCAAGCCCAATTTGATTGACCAGATGGAAATTAATTTGACATTACATAAATAAGTTTTCTTGAAATGAATTGACTTGATCAAGCTTGGAATTCTAAGTAGGGTTGGTTTAAATGGATTGGCTTCATTTGCTTATCTAGGGTGAGTTGGATGGCTTGTCTAGGGTAAGTTGAGTTGGATTTGCCTAGGTTGAGCGTGCTTTGTTCTAGTTGAGTTGGTTGTGTCCAAGTTGAGTTGGCACTATTTGACTAGATTGGTTTGGATAAGTTTGTTCCATATTTATTGGATTTGGGTCATGACCTAGATTTATCGAACATGGCTTCACTCGAGGGGACTTGGTTTGACACAACATTGCCCCAGTGAGTTGGCCACATCTTGATCCACTTGGTATGGCCTTGCCTTGAGTATCATGTCCAAGCAAGAATCTTGAACTAATAAGACAAGAAGAGAAAGATACGAACTACTCCACACGTGAGAGAAGGCAAATAATAAGATTAAGGAAGAAAAAGAGGGGAATGGATCCACATGTAATAAGATTAAGGAAGACAACTAACAAGATTAAGGAATGTCTCCATACACAAGACAAGACAGTGCCGATTGGCACTGCGCACTTGCAACCTTTGGTGTTTCCTAAAGCCTCTTGCAACTTGTATAACTCCAACTCAACTTGCAACATCCAAAAATAGATGGCTTGAGAAAGAAATGAGGCTCTCTTGAATCGAAAAGAGGTGAACAATTGGAAGCTCAACCACAGAGGGTGGAGCACAACCAAAGTGCATGCTTAAGGGAAAGTTCTCTCTTGACTACTCTAGCAAGCTTCAAGTTTGCTAGATCCCAATGGTTAGTCGTTTTGCCTCCCTACTTGTTGCTTCAAACATATGATGATGATGTGTAGTTTGCTTATAGATATTGGTTCTTTTTGATTATTGCATCTCTATTCTATCAGGCTCTTCTTTCTAGTAGCTCCATGGTCAACAACTTTGCCTACAATATTTCCATGTCCTCCTCCTGCCATTTGAAAGTATCAGGGGAAGTATAGGTAGATTGTTGCCCTACTATTGCATGATCCTCATGAATGTGTCTACCATGCATCAACCTAAAGGGATCTTTCTTCTTCATCTCTTGGAAGTTCCTTCTATTGGTATGGTGCCTTCTAGATTGTTTAGTTCAACTTCTACCTCCTATTTCCTTTGTTCCTCCTGTTGATGGCAATGTTCTTCTTTGTCCATCTTTTTCTTGTTCTCTTCTTGTGCTACCATTTCTCTTCTTCTTCTCGAGCCATGTATTGCTTTTCTTTTTGTTGCCAATTGGGAACCGATTTGGCTGCGTGTATTTGTGTAATCTCTTGCCTACTTTCCCTTTTCCCTTTCAACCATAACATATGCATTCATACTTCTCGTTGTCTTCCCCTTTTTTGGGCTACTTCATTAGCATGGATAGATTCACCCACCCCCTCTGCATTCCTTTTCTTGCTTTAATATCAATAGTGTGGGTGGTTTGTTACGTAGGAGAGTTGATCTCCTTTTCGAGTTCATCCACCAACCCATACATGGGTGGTGGGAACTTTCTATAATGGGACAAATGATAGGGTACAAGCATAATGATCATTAGGTTATGAGGTTGGTTGTTGTGGTACCGGCTTATGTGGATGATTTCTTGGTAGAAATAGTCTATTCAATTATGTCATTCTTCTTAGTAGTTAGATGAGCCATGAGATTAGGGAGGATGGCATTAGGGTGGTCCATAGCTTTCAATGTCACAAGGTCTTTGAGGGACCTTATAACCTTAATTAACCCCAAATCCTTGAGTCTTACCATAGTGCATCTCTTTCTTGTGCCAATTGTGGTCATACTTCACCACTTCTTTTGAGTTCCCACTTCACATTTCTCATATGCTTGAACTGCAAATAGATGTCCTATGTGCTGAGGTCTTGAAGCTAGTAGAAGCAAGTCTTGTCATCCATATCCATAAATTGAGTGAGCTTTCCCAACGGTAGTCACTCCCAATAACATAATTAATTGGTGGGTCTACGTTGACTAACGCAAATACTAAGAGAGATCACTTCCATTGCAAGATATCATTCTAGAGAAAATAAGTGGTCATGAGATGTATAGATTTTGTGATGGTAATTTGGGTTTCTATCAAATTTGGATAACAAAAAAAGATGTCATCAAGACCACCTTCACCACTCCTTGGGTGATCGTTTGTTTTAAGGTAATGTCATCCAAACTCACCAACACTCTTGCCACCTTCCAATGGCTCATGTAAATGGTATTTTCCTCATACTTCGGTAATTTCCTAGAAGTTCTCTTAGATGATTTTTATATCTTCTTCAAAAGAAAATAATATGCTTAAATGGTCAAATTGTTCTTTCAAATAATGGATGAAGAAAATGGAATTTGTAGCCCTAAAGAAAGCATCATAAGAGCCATGCAAGGAATAGTGTTTTGATGGAAGGTATGGGTGCCTGACCTTGAAAAAATGTCATCTGAACTGACCAACACTCCTGCCACCTTCCAATGGCTCATGTAAATGGTATTTTCCCCATACTTGGGTAATTTCCTAGAAGTTTTCTTAGAATGCATAAATGTCAAATTGTCCTTTCAAATAATGGATGAAGAAAATGGAATTCATAGCCCTAAAGAAAGCATCATAAGAGCCGTGCAAGGAATAGTGTTTTGGTGGAAGGTATGGCTGCCTCACCTTGAAAAAATTGAGGCCATCCTCAAGCTCTCTCCAGTGACAACCAAAGGAAAAGTAAGATACTTGTTGAATCTTATTGGCTATAACCTACACTTCATTAATCAATATGCTAGATGACATGTTCAATGAGTTCTTTGTTGAAAGATAGCATAAATTTTCATTGGATTGAAGAATGTGATTATTGTTCCAATCAAATCAAGGATGCAATTTCTTTTGCAAAACCATTCTTCACAACTCAGATGGGCCCAAAGCATTTTTCATTCTCTTATAGTAAGGAGAATATAGAGTTTAAGCATCATGCTTGACATAGAACAATGCTACTCTGAAGTGGATAAGCATGCATTTCCCCTGTGTTTTGTATTATAAATTTCCATTTTGAAGTGGATAAAATATGTACTTCCATTGTGTGTTGTATTGAAAAATTTAGCCTTGGATCGACGATTATTGTCTATTATCGATTGTATGGAAGTGTCCTAAAATTTTAGGCTAGTTTTTCTTTTCCCACTTAGAAGCACCAACCATGAATGAAAAAAGATAAGGATAGGAGACACTCTATCTTGTTTAATGGAAGCTCATATCACCAAGGCATTGATGAGCTACTAAGATGCAGTATTACTTCAAACAAGGCTCATAATTTTTGATGCATTATCATGACAAATTTGGAGGAGGGCATTATGCTACTGAATATACTCCGACAGTGATTTCACATGAAGATTTTATTATCCTTGCATGTTCAAAGATGTAGAAACATGTTGGAGAACTTGTGACTTTTTCAAGTTCTTTGAGAGAAGGATTTGTTGGGCCTAGCCAACATCATCTACTTTTTTCCATTTAGCCTTTCAAAAATGGGGAATTGATTTGTATGGCCACTTCTTGTGACTCCTCAAAGGAAAACGTATATTCTTATAGCCAATTAGTATGTCACTAATGGGCTGAAGTGTGAGTTGTACCTATTGCAAATGGGAGAATGTTGTGTGATTTATCTTTATCACATATGCATGCAATTTTTGAGTCTTATGGAGATTGTATCCAACTTTCTCAAAGAAGTTGTTGATGATTGAGTGAATGTAAAGCACCACATGTCCAATGTTTTCTATCCAACTTCAAATGGTCAAGTAGAGCATACGAATGGTATATTTTCTAAATCTATTGGGAAGCTTCATGTTGGACATCAAAGCTAGTGGTACCAAAAAGTTATCAAATCCATGTGGGCCTACAATATCACTCATAAAACTTCTACTACTAGTTACACCTCCTTTGAGTTGGTATAAGGGATTGAATTGGTACTATCTATAGAGGTTGAGATCCCACTTTAAGCTTAATAGATAATAAGTGGATTCTTGAAGGCAAGGAATCTAAACCCCAATTTTTGCAATTGGATAAGTTGGATGAGATGCATGACTTGCTTAGCTCCACATTCAGATCTAAAAAGTCATTAAAAGGCTCAACTAGATGCAAAGATACAAAAGGGGTGAGAATGCCATTTTGTAGAAAAAGATATATTGTTGCTGTTTGTGCCATCTTGCCAAAAATTTGGATGAGGTGGTAGGGTACTTGGATGTGCCACCCTTCCACAAAAATGGTCCCATGGAGGTAATAAATGTGAGTTGGTCCAAGATCAATGGGTGAGGGATTTAAAATTTGGGAGAGTGGCGAGCATATTTATATCAACCCTCCACTTGTATTCAACAATTGCAAAAGGAAGGAGGAGGTGGCAAGAGTCTTTTTGATAGCTCTCAATAGGCAAATTCAAAATTGAAAAGGATCCAAGTTGTATCCTAACCTAAGGGATGGATGCTTGAATTATGTGGAAAAATGAGGCCAAGAGCTTTTGCATGAAATTTGAGGAGGTAATAAATGTGATTTGATGCAAGATCAATGGGTGAGGAATTTAAATTTTGGGATAGGTGGCAAGCATATTTGTATCAACCCTCCACTTGTATTCAACAATTGTAAAAGGAAGGAGGAGGTGGCAAGAGTCTTTTTTTTTGTTGGAGGTCTCGCTAATTACGTGGCCTTTGCTTCCTTAGCATGACCTCTATCTCTCTTACAAAAACATTGCAGGGTATAAAGCTTACAAAAAACCAATGAACCTTAGTCATGAAAAACCTTAGACATTGTGGCTTGATTTATCCCACTTTCTTGAACGAATGCAAGAGCGCCAAGGCTCTCTCAGAGCACTTTGTAGAACTTAGAAGATAAGAGAACGAACCACCTATGAATCTCTCATGGAAATTTAAAACTAAAACAAACATATTTCACTCTCTGTAGCTCAGAGCAACTCAAATTTACAACCGACTTAGAAGCAGTAGTGCAACAACACCAAGGCTCACGACTGGACTCCATTGACATCAACATTGCCTTCCTAACACATAGTAGGAGCAACAACCATCAAGGCTCAGTGGCGGCTAGCAACCCAAGTGGGCAAAAGCACCACCATGTGTGGGGGTTAAAGGTCACTGTGCCTTTACCCCGGTTATGTACAATACTCAAACACATATATAAATGAATGAAAAAGACGATTAGGGTGGTTTTGCACCCACCAAAACTTATGTGGCTCTCTGTTTCTCTCTCTCCCTCTTCCGTTCTTGCTTCCGTTGAGAGCACTCTCAACTGGTATCAGAGCCCGGGTGATCTAGCTGAGTGTGCGTGAATGCTTGAAGCTGAGCAGCTCTGTGGGAGGAAGGAGAAACTCTGTGGGAAGCTTTGTGGGTGACTTTACTTGCATTCGAGTGTGTAGAGACCTTGGAGGAACCTTTGGAAAAGTCACTTTGTTTTTCAAAGAAAAAGTCATTTTTTGAGCTTTTCCCGAGACTCCGTATTAACTTGTAGAGGCAACTATTGCTTGCTTTTGGTGTCCACTTCACTTCAGGAGCTTGGAAACACCTTCATTCTTAGATCTGGGATCATTTCATTGGATTTCTGACTCACTGTGTCAGTTTTTGCGTTTTTCTACCTGGGTGTTGGAACTCAAGTTTAGAGCAACCATTTGCAGATCTGTTAATTCCGGTGGACTCAGGATGTCCTAAAACTTCTATGTTGCTCATCATTCACACTCCGGTGGAGTTTACAAATAGCTCTGTTTCCAAAAACTCTTTTCAGTCCGTGTGTTGGACCCAGTGATTGAGACCACGGTTTCTAAAACCGTCTGTCCCATTGCTTTCCGGACGCCCAAAAACGCCTACCTGTCAGTTCTTACACGATTCGGTGGAGGATTTTTAGAGTTATAGATCTCTGTGTATTCGATTTCGTCTCTCTGTTATGCATTTTTCATTCTAAGGTTTTGAAACCTTAGATTTATGCCACATGGCAGTGGATAAGTGTTGACTCCCATTTCTCACTCATCGGTTGGGATTTTGGAGTTCCGACAGAAGAGAGATATTTGTAGATTTTCTTGCTGAGTCCGATTATGCAATGGTACCCATGTTTTGAGGCATCTCAGGTTCTATTTTCAGTAGCGGTCATTACCGTGGGACTATGATTTCTTGAGCATACCTTATGCAGATCACTCTGGTTGCAGTTTGAGCAGTGTGCGCTCATTCATGGTGTGCATTGGGTTGCAGTGGATGATTTATAGGCCATTTGGATGCATTGCAGTCCTTATTGGATGTGCTGATAGGCCTAAATTGCCTTGTGGGATGCTATTTTTATGGACGCTTTGCACATGGATGCTATTTTATGCTGAGGGACAACTTTGACACCTTGCAAGTGATGCACTGATAGTGCTATGCTCTCTTGAATGAGATATTATTAATGCATATGCCAGTGGATGGTGTTTATGCTTGAGTCATTTAGCACTTATTGGCATTTTGGATTGCCATTGTAGTTGGCATTTTCTTTTGGGCGAGATTTGCTCATATGGATGCATAGAATATGCACATGAGTCAGATGCTTTGAGACATGAGTTTTGGTGATATTTCACTCTATTGTGGCATACACATTTGGGTGCACCTGGTATTTGGTGTGATTCTCTCTGGTAGGCACTAGCATTTGGGATTTTTGCTTCATTTGCATCATGGCATCCTCTTCCATGTCTGAAAAGGAGTTTTTTAGCATTAAAAAGTTTGATGGAACAAACTTTTCTTTATGGAAAGAACAAATAAGAGATGTGCTTATTCAAAAGAAGCAAATTAAACCCTTGGCAGGGATTGAAGCTAAGCCTGCAAATATGTCTGAGGATGTTTGGAATGAGTTGGATGCATTAGCAAAATCTACTATTAGACTTCATCTTGCAGAGTCAGTTTATTTCACAGTAGTTAATGAGCAGACTACGGAAGATTTGTGGAAGAAACTGTGTGCCACTTATGAACAAGAAACTGCCTCTAATAAAGTTTACCTCATGAAGAGGTTGTTTGAGCTGCAGATGAAGGAAGGGGTTTCCATTGCTTCTCACTTGAATGAATTCAATATTATTTTCAGCCAGCTTCAGGCTCAAAAGATGAATTTTGATGTGGAGACTAAGGCAATATTTCTCTTATGTTCATTGCCATCCTCATGGGATACCTTCCGTACAGCTGTTAGTAACTCTGCACCTGGTGGAGTACTGAAATTTGATGATGTTGTGGGTAGCTTGTTGGTCGAGGAGATTAGACGGAAGTGTATGGACAGCAACAAGCAGGATGCAGCCTTAAATGTGCAAAGGGGCAGATCACAGTTTAGAGGAAAGTCCCAAGAAAGAGGGAAGTCTCGTAGCAAGTCCAAGGCACGGAACATTGAGTGTTACCACTATGGCAAGAAGGGCCATATGAAAAAGGATTGCTACAAGCTGAAAAGAGAGCAAAAGGATAAGAAAAAGAATGCAAATTGGGGTGCAAATCAAAAGGAAGAGAGTCCAAGGGAGGACAAAGGAAAAGTGAAGATCGAGGAGATCAATGCAGTCACACATGATAGTGACAATGACGTTCTCTTCATGTCTACTTTATCTGCAGAGTTGCTTACCACTTCAGATGATGCATATTCCCAAGATTGGATTTTGGATTTTGGTGCTTCATTCAATGTTACTCCCCATAGGGAATGGTTCTTCACTTATGATAGTGGAAAGACAGGTTGTGTGCATCTTGGAAATGACTATGCATGTGACATAGTGGGAGTAGGTTTTCTTTTGCAAATGGGTCTGCATTTATTTTAAAACATGTGAGACATGTGCCTAAGTTGACCAAGAGTCTTATTTCAGTGGGTTAGCTAGATGATGCTGGTTTTCACACCACTTTTGGCTTTCAGAGTTGGACAATTCAGAAGGGCTCTATGCTTTTGGCCAGGGGTGCCAAGTGTGGGACTTTACATGCATCAGGGGTATTTGATCATGTTGTTGCAATAACCGAGCAACCAAGCACTTCTTTATGACATTACCACTTGGGCCATGTGAGCCAAAATGGGATGAAACTCTTATGCTGTTTGGGTTATGTACCGCATTTAAGTTTCTCTGATTTTGAATTTTGTGAGCACTGTCTCTATGGGAAGCCGACTAAATCAGCCCATAAAAGAAGGGGAAAGAAAGAGTTTGAAAAGCTTGATTTGGTGCATTCAGACGTATGTGGTCCCATGCCTACACGATGATTAGGCGGGGCTGAATACTATGTGACATTCATTGATGATGCAACTAGGAAAGTGTGGGCTTATGCTATAGCTCGGAAGAGTGATGTGTTCCAAGTATTTCAGAAATGGCTGGCCTTGGTTGAGAATCAGTCAGGTAGAATGCTTAAATGCCTACGGACTGACAATGGTGGAGAGTATCTCTCTCATGACTTTCAGCATTTCTGTGATACACGTGGGATTAAGAGGGAGCTCATATCCCCTCGTACTCCAGGAGCAAAATCCAGTTGCAGAAAAGATAAACCGTACCATTCAAGAAAGGTTGCAATGCATGCTTTCCAATGCAAGTCTTTCTGGTGGTTTTTGGGCTAAGGCAATGAAGACTGCAGTGCATGTGATCAGTAGATCATCTAGTAAGAGTTTGGATGGTGGTATTCCTGAAGAGGCATGGAGTGGCAAGAAGCCCTTTTACTCTTATTTGCGTATATTTGGGTGTGAGGCATATGCACATGTGCCAAAAGAGCTTCGAAAGGAGCTAGATCCTAAGTCTAGGAAATGCATCTTTCTGGGTTATGGTGAAAGTGGAGAGATGGGCTATCGTCTCTAGGATCTAGAAGCAAAGAAGATCATACGCAGCCATGATGTAGTCTTCAATGAGAAGAAGATGCATAAGGCACCCATGAGGGATGTGGAAATGAGGAGACTCACTTTCCAGGATGTGAATCCACCTGCATATGTTGATAGACAACAAGCTGTCCATGCACCAAATGTGCAAGAAATGGTACCACCAAGTACTCCCATAGGTATACAATCAAGGGTAGCTGATGGATCATCTATGGTGGAAATGATGAGCCAAATGTGGCTGATATGCAGGTGGGACAGCAAGTTGAAATGCCCTTGAGAAGATCATCTAGAGTGTCGACCGCCTGATAGGTCTGTTCCAGAGGTAGACTATGTGATGCTTACTGATTGCGGGGAGGCTTCTTGCTACAGAGAGGCTATGATGCGCGAGGATCAACGCAAGTGGGAGTATGCTATGCAATCAGAGATGAGTTCACTTATGAAGAATAAGACTTGGGACTTGGTTTCTTTGCCACATGGAAAGAAAGCATTGCCATGTAAATGGGTCTACAAAATGAAGGTCACAGGTGATGATGTGCCTAGGTACAAGGCCCGTTTGGTCGCTAAAGGGTTCAAGCAAGAGAAGGGTGTGGACTTTGATGAGATATTCTCTCCAGTTGTGAAGATGACCACACTTAGATGCATGCTTGGACTAGTGGCATCAGAGGATATGGAGCTTATGCAGATGGATGTCAAGACAACTTTTTTGCATGGGGATTTGCATGAGGAAATTTACATGGTGCAGCCGGAAGGCTTTGAAGAAAAGGGCAAAGAGCATTTAGTTTGCAAGCTGAAGAAGAGTCTCTATGGTCTTAAGCAAGTGCCTAGAGAATGGTATCAGAAGTTTGATGCTTTCATTCAGTCCCAGGGTTTTAGAAGGAGTGAAATTGATCACTGCCTCTACACTAAAAGGGCTAAGGATAATAGCCTGATAATCTTGGCACTATATGTGGATGATATGCTATTGGCTAGCAAGACAACTTATGAGCTAGATGCATTAAAGGCCAAGTTGCATGAGGCCTTTGATATGAAGGATTGAGAGTGAGTAACCGCCTAGCCCACATGGGAGACTTTTCCACACACACCATGCATGTGGGAGGATACATTAATGAGGAGAGACCCCCTCTTTTGGCTATAAAAGGAAGAGGCTATTCCTTGATGAGACACGCTCATTCTTGTAAAGCCACCTAGCTAGTATTTTGATATTTCCTCTCATCCCTTCTTTCAAATAAAGTATGGTTCTCTTCCCTTGATGTCTCCATCTCTACATTCCTCCTCCTACCATGTACATGCTTCTCTTCCCCCTCTCCTTTTCCCCTTGTGTCATAGTCTCCCTCTTCCTTCCCTCCATTTCTAATTCCTTTTTCCCTCCTATGACAACCGTTTGCTCTCATGATCTCCTTTTCTCCATGGCCCTTGAGCGTCGCCATGCCTAGCCTCTAGCCTCTGGTCTCGGTTTCTTTTCTGGCTAATAGATTTGGTGTGGCTACTGGGATACGAATCTCCACGGCTAGTGGCGAATCTTCTACTCGTACGGGTCACATCTACAAAACTATACCATCTGTGCTCTTTCTAAGCTACTGCGCGTGCATTCGATTCGCGCGTTTCCTGTGCGACAGTTTTTTTCGGGACTGCTGCAACTTCTGGTTGCGGACAGTTTTTTGCGTTCACCCACGCGACAGTTCTCTGGACTGCTGCAGCTTCTGGTTGCGGATAGTTTCTGCATTCACCTGCGCGACAGTTCTCTGGACTACTGCGGCTTCTGGTCGCAGGTAGTTTTCTGAGCTCCTGCAAAATTGTAACAGCAGATCCCGCGCCCCCCCTCTTTCGTCTCTTCTTCTTCTTCTTCTCTTTCTCTTTCTCTTCTCCTTCTCCTCTCCTCTCCTCTCTTTTTATTAAAGAGTAGGATTGGAACCCAAGACCTCCCCCTTCACAAAAGAAAGTCTTATCATTGGGACAACAAGTTGAAAGTGGTACAAATGTAATGATTTTTGTTCATATATTGAAATCGCTAGAACTGTAACTCTCTAACCGTAGGGAGTTTGCTCTTGCTATAAAAAGCAAAAATACTTCATTTTATGTGCTCTATCCACATCTCTTGCTAGATCGCCGATTCAGAACTTCTCCAAGCTCACTTCACGGACGCACGCCACACGAGAAGGGTGGACATTTATGTCACTTCTCGACGCATTTAAGGAGTTGGTGCCTATTCCTCCGCACCTTACGGCTACCAATGCACGAGATGTCTTCCTTGATCTTCATGTCGACCTTCAACGCCAGTGCATTATTGAAGGAGATGACGGGTGGAATGATACACCGTGGATGATTCATGGTGAAGAACTACTGATACGCTGGGAGGATTTTGATTTTACTTCTACTCATTGTGCGGTGATCGAACTACTTGCTGTGGGGGTTAAAGGTCACTGTGCCTTAACCCCGGTTATGTACAATACTCAAACACATATATAAATGAATGAAAAAGAAGATTAGGGTGGTTCTGCACCCACCAAACTTGTGTGGCTCTCTGTCTCTCTCTCTCTCCTTCTTCCGTTCTTGCTTCCGTTGAGAGCACTCTCAACTGGTATCAGAGCCCGGGTGATCTAGCTGAGCATGCGTGAATGCTTGGAAGCTCAGCAGCTCTGTGGGAGGAAGGAGAAGCTCTGTGGGAAGCTTTGTGGGTGACTTTACTTGCATTTGAGTGTGCAGAGACCTTGGAGAAACCTTTGGAAAAGTCACTTTGGCTTTACGAAGTGGTTTTGAGAGCCTGTTAAGTGGTTTGAAAGAAAAAGTCGTTTTTTGAGCTTTTCCCTGTTCCGTTCGATGACAGAGACTCCGTATTGACTTGTAGAGACAACTATTGCTTGCTTTTGGTGTCCACATTACTTCAGGAGCTTGGAAACACCTTCATTCTTGAATCTGGGATCATTTCAGTGGATTTCTGACTCACTGTGTCAGTTCCTGCGTTTTTTGCCCGGGTGTTGGAACTCAAGTTTGGAGCAACCATTTGCAGATCTGTCAGTTCCGGTGGACTCAGGAGGTCCTAAAACTTCTATGTTGCTCATCATTCGCACTCCGGTGGAGTTTACAAACAGCTATGTTTTCAAAAACGTTTTTCAGCCCGTGTGTTGGACCCAGTGATTGAGACCACGGTTTCCAAAACCGTCTGTCCCATTGCGTTCCGGACACCCAAAAACCCCTACCTGTCAGTTCTTGTGCGATTCGGTGGAGGATTTTCAGAGTTATAGATCTCTGTGTATTCGATTTCGTCTCTCTGTTATGCATTTTTCATTCTAAGGTTTTGAAACCTTAGATTTATGCCACATGGTAGTGGATAAGTATTGACTCCCATTTCTCACTCATCGGTTGGGATTTTGGAGTTCTGACAGAAGAGAGATATTTGCAGATTTTCTTGCTGAGTCCAATTATGCGATGGCACCCATGTTTTCAGGCATCTTAGGTTCTATTTTTAGTAGCGCTCATTACCGTGGGACTATGATTTCTTGAGCATACCTTATGCAAATCACTCTGGTTGCAGTTTGAGCAGTGTGCGCTCATTCGTGGTATGCATTGGGTTGCAGTGGATGATTTATAGGCCATTTGGATGCATTGCGGTCCTTGTTGGATGTGCTGATAGGCCCAAATTGCCTTGTGGGATGCTATTTTTATGGACGCTTTGCACATGGATGCTATTTTAAGCTGAGGGACAGCTTTGACACATTGCAGGTGATGCACTGATAGTGCTATGCTCTCTTGGATGAGATATTATTGATGCATATGCCAGTGGACAGTGTTTATGCTTGAGTCATTTGGCACTCATTGGCATTTTCTTTTGGGCCAGATTTGCTCATATGGATGCATAGTATATGCACATGAGTCAGATGCATCTTTTGATGCTTTGAGCTTTGAATTTTGGTGATATTTCACTCTATTGTGGCATACACATTTGGGTGCACCTAGTATTTGGTGTGATTCTCTCTTGAGGCACTAGCATTTGGGATTTTGCTTTATTTGCATCATGGCATTCTCTTCCATGTCTGAAAAGGAGTTTTTCAGCATTAAAAAGTTTGATGGGACAAACTTTTCTTTGTGGAAAGAACAAATAAGGGATGTGCTTATTCAAAAGAAGCAGATTAAACCCTTGGCAGGGATTGAAGCTAAGCCTGCGGATATGTCTGAGGATGATTGGAATGAGTTGGATGCATTAGCAAAGTCTACTATTAGACTTCATCTTGCAGAGTCAGTTTATTTCACAGTAGTAAATGAGCAGACTACGGAAGATTTGTGGAAGAAACTGTGTGCCACTTATGAGAAGGAAACTGCCTCTAATAAAGTTTACCTCATGAAGAGGTTGTTTGAGCTGCAGATGAAGGAAGGGGTCTCCATTGCTTCTCACTTGAATGAATTCAATATTATTTTCAGCCAGCTTCAGGCTCAGAAAATGAATTTTGATGCAGAGACTAAGGTAATATTTCTCTTATGTTCATTGCCATCCTCATGGGATACCTTCCGTACAGCTGTCAGTAACTCTGCACCTGGTGGAGTACTGAAATTTGATGATGTTGTGGGTAGCTTGTTGGCCGAGGAGATTAGACGGAAGTCTATGGATGGCAACAAGCAGGATGCAGCCTTAAATGTGCAAAGTGGCAGATCACAGTTCAGGGGGAAGTCCCAAGAAAGAGGGAAGTCTCGTAGCAAATCCAGGGCACGGAACATTGAGTGTTACCATTGTGGCAAGAAGGGCCATATGAAAAAGGATTGCTACAAGCTGAAAAGAGAGCAAAAGGATAAGAAAAAGAATGCAAATTGGGGTGCAAATCAAAAGAAAGAGAGTCCAAGGGAGGACAAAGGAAAAGTGAAGATCGAGGAGATCAATGCAGTCACACATGATAGTGACAATGACGTTCTCTTCATGTCTAGTTTATCTGCAGAGTTGCTTGCCACTTCAGATGATGCATATTCTTAGGATTGGATTTTGGATTCTGGTGCTTCATTCCATGTTACTCCCCATAGGGAATGGTTCTCCACTTATGACAGTGGAAAGACAGGTTGTGTGCATCTTGGAAATGACTATGCATGTGACATAGTGGGAGCAGGTGACATAAAGTTTTCTTTTGCAAATGGGTCTGCATTTGTTTTGAAACATGTGAGACATGTGCCTAAGTTGACCAAGAGTCTTATTTCAGTGGGTCAACTAGATGATGCTGGTTTTCACACCACTTTTGGCTTTCAGAGTTGGAAAATTCAAAAGGGCTCTATGCTTTTGGCCAGGGGTGCCAAGTGTGGGACTTTGTATCCCTTACATGTATCAAGGATATTTGATCATGTTGTTGCAATAACCGAGCAGCCAAGCACTTCTTTGTGGCATTGCAGGTTGGGGCACATGAGCCAGAATGGAATGAAACTCTTATGCCGTTTGGGTTATGTACCGCATTTGAGTTTCTCTGATTTTGAATTTTGTGAGCATTGTCTCTATGGGAAGCAGACTAAATCAGCCCATAAAAGAAGGGGAAAGAAAGAGTTTGAAATGCTTGATTTGGTGCATTCAGACGTATGTGGTCCCATGCCTACACGGTCATTAGGCGGGGCTGAATACTATGTGACATTCATTGATGATGCAACTAGGAAAGTGTGGGCTTATGCTATAGCTCGGAAGAGTGATGTGTTCCAGGTATTTCAGAAATGGCTGGCCTTGGTTGAGAATCAGTCAAGTAGAACGCTTAAATGCCTACGGACTGACAATGGTGGAGAGTATCTCTCTCATGACTTTCAGCATTTCTGTGATACTCGTGGGATTAAGAGGGAGCTTACATCCCCCCGTACTCCAGAGCAAAATCCAGTTGCAGAAAAGATGAACCGTACCATTCAAGAAAGGTTGCAATGCATGCTTTCCAATGCAAGTCTTTCTGGTGGTTTTTGGGCTGAGGCAATGAAGACTGCAGTGCATGTGATCAATAGATCACCTAGCAAGAGTTTGGATGGTGGTATTCCTGAAGAGGCATGGAGTGGAAAGAAGCCCTCTTACTCTCATTTGTGTATATTTGGGTGTGAGGCATATGCACAGGTGCCAAAAGAGCTTCGAAAGAAGCTAGATCCTAAGTCTAGGAAATGCATCTTTCTGGGTTATGGTGAAAGTGGAGAGATGGGCTATCGTCTCTGGGATCCAGAAGCAAAGAAGATCATACGTAGCCATGATGTGGTCTTCAATGAGAAGAAGATGCATAAGGCACCCATGAGGAATGTGGAAATGAGGAGAATCACTTTCCAGGATGTGAATCCACCTGCATATGTTGATAGACAGCAAGCTGTCCATGCACCAAATGTGCAAGAAATGGTACCACCAAGTACTCCCACAGGTATACAATCAAGGGTAGATGATGGATCATCTATTGGTGGAAATGATGAGCCAAATATGGCTGATATGCAAATGGGACAGCAAGCTGAAATGCCCTTGAGAAGATCATCTAGATTGTCTAGACCACCTGATAGGTTTGTTCCAGGGGTAGACTATGTGATGCTTACTGATTGCAGGGAGCCTTCTTGCTACAAAGAGGCTATGATGCGTGAGGATCAACGCAAGTGGGAGTATGCTCTGCAATCAGAGATGAGTTCACTTATGAAGAATAAGACTTGGGACTTGGTTTCTTTGCCACATGGAAAGAAAGCCTTGCCATGTAAATGGGTCTACAAAATGAAGGTCACAGGTGATGATGTGCCTAGGTACAAGGCCCGTTTGGTTGCTAAAGGGTTCAAGCAAGAGAAGGGTGTGGACTTTGATGAGATATTCTCTCCGGTTGTGAAGATGACCACACTTAGATGCATGCTTGGACTAGTGGCATCAGAGGATATGGAGCTTATGCAGATGGATGTCAAGACAGCTTTCTTGCATGGGGATTTGCATGAGGAAATTTACATGGTGCAGCCGGAAGGCTTTGAAGAAAAGGGCAACGAGCATTTAGTTTGCAAGCTAAAGAAGAGTCTCTATGGTCTTAAGCAAGCACCTAGAGAATGGTATCAGAAGTTTGATGCTTTCATTCGGTCCCAGGGTTTTAGAAGGAGTGAAATTGATCACTGCCTCTACACTAAAAGGGCTAAGGATAGTAGCCTGATAATCCTGGCACTATATGTGGATGATATGCTATTGGCTAGCAAGAATACTTATGAGCTAGATGCCTTAAAGGCCAAGTTGCATGAGGCCTTTGATATGAAGGATTTGGGATTTGCAGGTCATATTCTTGGTATGCGCATCACGCGTGATCGGAGTAGGAAACTCCTTTGGCTTTCACAAAAAGAGTATGTTACAAAAGTATTGCAGCGTTTCAATATGGAGGGGGGGAAGGTAGTGAGTACTCCATTGCCTCCATATGTGAAACTGAGTCATACAGATAGTCCCAAATCAGATGAGGAAAGGGCCATGATGGCCAAGGTTCCTTATGCATCAGCAGTTGGGAGTCTTATGTATGCTATGATAGCTACTAGACTAGACATTGCATTTGCAGTGGGAGTTGTTAGCCGGTATATGGCTAATCCAGGAAAGAGCCATTGGGAGGCAGTTAAGTGCATCATGAGGTACATGAAGGGTACCAAGGAGATGTGCATTTGCTTTGGTAAAGGAGACATGCGTACACTTGGGTACATAGATTCAGACTATGTAGGGCATGTGGATAGTAGGAGATCCACTTCTGGTTATGTGTTCACCTTTGCAGGTGGTGCAGTGTCGTGGATGTCTCGTGCACAGAAGTGCGTGGCTTTGTCTACCACAGAGGCTGAGTATGTTGCAGCCACAGAGGGTTGCAAGGAGGCTATATGGCTTGATCGGCTAGTGGGAGATTTGGGGATTCATACAGGTGTACCGACATTGCATAGTGATTCCATGAGTGCTATTCAGCTAGCACGGAATCCGGTCTTTCATGCAAAGACCAAACACATTGAGGTCAGGTACCATTTCATCAGGGAGGTACTTGAGGACAAGCGCATAGAGCTTGTCAAGGTTCATACAGATGATAACCCTACAGATATGCTAACGAAGAGTCTACCTAGTCAGCAGTTTGAGTATTGTCGTGTATTGATGGGCATTGGATAGTATGCTCACTAGTTGTTCTCTCTTAAAGGCACATTGTCCTTTAAGTGGGAGGTTACTTGCTGCTTTAGAGGTAATTAAAACAGTGTCCTTCATCGAAGGGTGGGATGCTCCCCAAGCTTGGGGGGAGATTTGGTGCATCTGCTTGTTGATTCCTGTGGATAAGCTCATCCTGAATGGTTTACTCACAATCTCATTACAAAGGTTTCTAGGCCTCGGCTATGGTTGGTAATGTTTCGACCAAGGAATCCATTTGTACCTAATCAACCTTTTGTGCCTCATTTCGAGCTTCAAATTGTAATTCTTTTTGGGCTTAAGATAAACTATCAACAAAGGATTGCAAGTTTATTTAGTGCTGAACGTTTGGCTCAAGTGTTGAATTCTCCCCACCCTCTCCTCCTACCTATCTTGGACTACCGAGAAACTTGGGATGTCCGAATTTTAGTCTTGGTGTGATGACATCTTGGATTCTTCAATTTGATGGAGCTTACAAACCTTCAACCAAGGCGGCTGGCGTGGGTGTGAAGCTCACTTCACCGAGTGGTGAGTATTGTTACAGCAAGTCTTCACCTGCAAGTACTTGCAATCAAGCTGAGTACTTGGCGCTCATTTTTGGGCTACAAAAGGCACAAGAACATCATGCCAAGCAATTGGAGGTGCAAGGAGATTCTCAACTAGTGTGTGAACAAGTTAGTGGAAGGTGGAAGGTGCGGAGCAAAGGCTTGGTTCCACGACATCAACAAGCCTTGGAAGTTTGCAACCAATTTAAAGAGGTAAAAATTCAGCATATCCCTCGAGCTCGAAATCTTGTTGCTGATTTCTTGGCACGTGAAGCTTGTACCTTCAATCACGCATGACGCGAGTGGAAGCGCCACCCCAACAAAGCCGCAAGCCACAAAGGAGGGTGATCATTTGTAAGGAATGCAAAGGTTGTGGTCATCATGAAACTAAGTGTTGGGCATACTTGATACGAGTTCACCGACTTCGGAAGATCATCAGGAGGGTTCTCAAGGACATTGCTCAAAAGAAGGATGCCAGACCGCACACCCCTTGAAGAAATAGCATGGCGACTACAAGAACTGGAAGAAGCTAAAGGTGATGTGCAAGCTCTCCAACTGTTGACATTTGTCATGGCATTCTTGTTTGCCTTGATGAACAACCTCATGCAACGCCGCGCCTCTAACCCTCGCTTGTAAAGATCGATGTGATATCATGAGGGTTGGTCCTTTTAAGATTGTCTATGTGCTATTCTATGCTGAAGATTCTTCTCGTGTAATATTTCACACTACACCAGTCACACCCTACCCTGCCTATGTGTGCTTTTTGGATGTATCTTCACCCGATTTTCAGTTCAAGCTTCCTCTTACTATTGTTCGTCCATAGATAAGCCCCTCTTTTCCATCTTCCAAGCATGGCTGACATTCCCGTGTTTTGTGGACGATTTTCAGTTCAAGCTTCCTCTTACTATTGTTCGTCCATAGATAAGCCCCTCTTTTCCATCTTCCAAGCATGGCTGACATTCCCGTGTTTTGTGGACGGGTAGAAGAAAATCCAAATGAGTATCTTGTGGCCTTTAAGCGCCGTTGTGATTCTCTCAACTTTCTTACTGAAGACAGATGGCTATTGGTTCTTTCCACATTTCTAGAGGGTTTGGCTCAAGTGTGGTATGAGAAGCAAGCCAAAGCCGTTCGCCAAAGCTGGCCAAGGTTGACAGCAGCAATGATTGAGTATTTCGGCAAAGAAGAGGAGCTAGAGAATGTGTACCTGCAGGTGGCAAACTTGAAGCAGTCAGAAGGTGAGACGGCATGTCGATATGTGGATCGAGTGGCCGTGCTCCTGGACCGTTTGATTGCCACACAGGAGGACAATGCCGGGTTTCGCTGGAATGACTCAGCATGTGCTGGGCTACCTTGTAGCAGGAGCGAGTGATGAATTCCGCCTCAAGCTTAAATGGGAGAATCCATAAACTATGGTGCTAGCACATGAGATTGCTCAAAAGTTTGATAAAGTTCAGTCTGACCCTGCTTCAAAGAAGATGATTGTCCCTCCGCAACCCCCTCAATTCCTGCAACAACAACCTGGGGGGTCTAACTCAGGGGCATACCCCCACCCCTCATCAGGGATGTATCCACTGCCTCCACCTCAAATGTATGGTCCTCCCTTAGATGCTTACCCTCAACAAGGTGGATATCCTCACCCTCCGCCTCGAAGATTTCCCCAGCCTCGCCCACGAGCCCCCCTCCTCTCTATTCCCGTGGCCCCTCCAACTAAAGAGGCCCCCCCTGCAACAGAACCTGGAGTCAATGACCTAGCCAAGGCCCTGAATGATCTTCGGCTTGAGATGGTGGGCATAAAAAATCAAGCCAACTGCCCTCCAAGAGACCGTGCTAATGTTGTATGCTACGAGTGCCACCAGAACGGTCATTATCGCACAGAATGTCCCAATATTCCAAGGGTGAATCTTCTAAGTGAGTCGGGCACTGAGGATTCTGATGTAGAGATCCTCGACCTCGGGAAAAGAAGTCGTGCCACCTCGGACCCCTCTCCAAACCGTGGACCGGGCCGCCCCAAGAAGAAGGTGTCCTTCTCAGAGCCCTCAGATGCTGAGATGGCAGACCCACCAACAGAGAAGACTAAAAGATCTCGCAGGAGTAAGTGGTCACCCTCGGATTTTCCCATCGGCTCAGGGCAAGAGGACTATTCGGTCGTTTAGGACCTTGCTCATCGGTCTTTGAGCATCACACTCCCTCAACTAATAGCATTAAGCCCTAAGGTGAGACGTGAGCTGCAGCAAGGTCTCTCAACAAGGAAGAGCAAGAAAAAGGGAAAGGTACGAGAGGTATCTTCTATCTCTGAAGAAATTGATCGGCACCCACATACAGTAGATGTCATCATAGATAATTGCCATGTCAAAAATGTGTGTGTTGATGGGGGAGCTGCATGTAATATCATGGTGCCCCGAATCATGAAGAAATTGAATTTGAAATGTACAAGGCGTTCCTCCACTCGAATCAAGGTAGCAGATGGTCGACGACTCTCCACCATGGGAGTCATCAAGGATTTGCCCATCACTGTCAATGGGTTGACCACCACTGTCAATTTCTATGTAGTGGACATTGAGGATACAGGCCGAAGTTACCCAGCCATACTCGAGAGACCATGGTTGAGAAAAAGTGATGCAGTCAGCTATTGGAAGACAGGACACATGTCTTTTGGTGCTTCGAAGGAGAAGATCCCAGGTGGTGCCATGGAACCGGAAGAAGAAGAGGAGCATGACAGTGATACTATCTCATCTTCAGTGTCTGAGTCCATGGAAGAATCAGACGGGGGGGAGGAATTCTCAGAGGAGGAAGTTTACATGATGGGGGTGTCTCCGACCTTGCCACCTGTAGAAAAGATAACAGCTAGTCCTCAACATCTTGAATCTATGCTTTCCCCAGATCTCACTCCAAGTGAGAAAGATGAGTTTCTAGAAATGTTCAAAGATTTCCCTGACCTCTTTGCAACTAGCTACCACCACCTTCGCCATGTGACTGCCATAGAGCACAAGATAGAGCTGAAGCCAGATGCGAAGCCTGTGGCTCAGAAGTATCGGAGATTAGGGCCCCTGCAGACCGATGCTTTGCGCTTAGAGTTGCAGAAGCTTGTAGAGGCTGGGTTTATTGTTCCGGTTCACAATACTGAATGGGTTTCACCAGTGGTAGTCATCCGAAAGAAAAACAACAAGTGGCGGGTCTGCATCGACTATAAGAAATGACGCCTTGCACTACACCAAATAGAGATCCAAAAGAATCGATAAAAGGCCCGATTGGATGCTAAGATTCGCAAGGGATGGGAAAGACACTTTGCTGAGGGGGATGTTGTGCTATGCTTTGATAACAGATTGGACCACCAAATGGATAAGAAGTTTCTGCCACTGTGGGCTGGTCCATACAAAGTCATCAAAGAACGTAGCAATGGGTCTGTACAAGTTCAGGAGCTACATGAACCATATGGCAAGAAGGTGATCAACAAGCGTTACCTCAAGCCTTTCTTTGTGCGTGATGGTCCCAGGCATGGAAATGCTGTGCATTCCCTGCCTGGGGAGGGGAACTGTTATGGATAAAATTGTCTAAGGAAAAAGGCATTAATATGTATGTGTGTTTGTATATGTGACAATAGTATAATAAAATATGGTGTGCATAGGGCCCAAGGTTGAGGTGGCAGGGCATGACCATGTGCCACCCTTCCATGTAAGAGGACCCATAAGGTGTGTTGTACATAATCTATGATAGTAATATTATAAAATGCAAGGTGGCATGGCTCCTCCATGTGCCACCCCTCCACCTAGGCTGCATTTAGTGAGATATGGCTCAAAGTCCATGGGAGAAGCAATATAAAATAGGTGGAGATAGATATTATATTGAGTTATTCCCTCCATATGGGATAGGCCCATGTGGGGGAGGTATAGAAGGACCAAGAGAGCTAGTTAAATAATGGGGAAAGTAGGATGAGGTGGCAAGATTCCTTGTGCCAACCCTCCACTTGTCCTCCTAGAGGTTTGAACCTAGGAATATGGACAACCATATGGATTCTTAGATAATTAAAAAAACAATTTAGCCACAAGTGAAGTTTAAGTCACAAAGTGGAGCCATACACTTTATCCCATATTTAGTTATAAAGGCATTCATTTATAGGTACTTACCCAACAACAGCTGTGAAGTACAACATGCTCAATTGTGGTCATGGCAAACTTTTCCCAAGATAGTTAAGCTAGTGCAAGGGCTCTCTCTCCCTCCCTCTCTTGCGTGCTCTTTGCGCGCATCCTCTCTCTCTCTCTCTCTTCTCCCCCCTGCCGCCCCCCCCCTCTCTCTCTCTCTCTATATATATATATATATATCTTCTAGCTCTTCTCTCTCTCTCTCTCTCTCTCTCTCTCTCTCTCTCCACGTGTGAGACACGTTATTTGTCGCGTCAGACTACCCATGCTTAGCTGCCACTTGGCACGTGTCATGCTGCCTTTCCGTCTGCTCAACCACGTCATCATGCATTGTGCTTTCTTCGCCACATCATCATGCACCATGCTGCGTCCACCATATCATCGCACTGCGTAGTGCTTATGGCCAGATTGTTTGCAATCCACTGCATTGTGCATCAACAGTGAGCACTGAGCAATCGTCGGGACGCGTGCGTGATGTCGGGTCCAATATTGTGATTGTCAATGGACTTCTCCCTTTGCCACGTGTCATCTACGTTGGTCCCATTTCTCACGACCGCGCCTCCGCTTTCTACACCCGCACCATGTGGCCGATCTCTCTTCTACAGTCTACGACGTTACGCGGGCCTCACCCCAGAACACAACTACAACCGTCGTGGCACATTTCTACATGTTCTCTACTCACGCGGACCCTCTCAAGCTCTCGTCGAAAGCTATAGAACCACTCCCCTCTTTCTCATCTCTCTTCTCTCTCTACAATGCATTTGCTCCACGGTTGTCAGTGCCGCGCATGTGTCACTGGCAAGGAGGTCTTGACAGTCTGCGTCTACGAGTGTGCTGGCTCAGCCACAGTCACCAAACTACACCCAAGCGCCATGTCGCTCTACTCGCACCACATCACGCCCACATCGCTATCTGTGCCATGTGGCAATCTCTGTGCCCCACGCCGTCATGAACTTCAGCTATCTGTCCTCTGCCTGCTGCCACATGCCCACAGCTCCTGAACCGCACCTCGAGCCTCCCACGACGCTCTTCTCGAGCCTCTAAATTGCACCACGTTGGTTGGGTCGGTAAACTTGCATCACGATCGAACGAAGCGTAAGCTCTAGAACTGCCGAAGCTCCTCGAAGCTCCAAATTCATCCCCGAGCCACCTTCTCCTTAAGATATATAGAGAATAGAAGATATATAAAGGTACCCAAAAAAAGGTAACGTGAGGGCCGTTAGATAACACTCGTAAGAATCAGTTTTAGGGATAGTAGCACACTTTTATATTTTGAGCAAGAGGTCCAAAATTAGACAATGGAGATCTAACGCGGATGTTAAGGCCACAATTGGATCTTTTACTTTTAATAGGGACTATTGACGATATACGCTTGAGAACTGAAAGTCAAAGGATGAATTGTTGGGAGGACCACGTGTAGCTGCTTTCAAGTTCCTCACAATGGAGCAAGATTATATGACGAAGCACCACCCCATTCGTAGCGCCAATCGTATTCGTTTAGGAGATCAGCTTCCAAGTCCAACTTTTCCATGCATAGGGTTGATTAAATACACAGGGTGGTGAAAAAACAGTTGTTACTATCAATTGGGATCCACATCACCGAGATTCAAAAATTAGCTTTTCAAACCATGTGACCAAGATAGGCGTTAAGAGCTATATGCGAAACATGTAAATAAGCTGTCAAATGTTCAGATGTACTGGCAGATCATGAAGCAAAGGCTCAAACCGGTACGACAGTGGTTGAAGCCTGTGATTGCATATTAGGATACTTCCAACTTTAGGACAGTTTAAAATCAAGGAAGACTGACACCTTCGGTTAGCTTTTCATCTTCCTTTCAGGGGCATTGCCTGCCTCTTTTATTGCAACTGTCATCTTAGATTGTGGCTTAGGTTTTAATTCATGAAATTTCTGCCCTTCTTTGTCTCAGTGCTGTTCATGAGTAATAGGTATTAGCTAGCCATCTTGGGCTTCTAATCTCCCAAGTACAAATGCTCTTTATGCCAAAGGGTTTCAATTCCAACATATCTTTTTCATTGGAAATGCAAATTTAACATACAATTTTTCCTGATGCTCTTTGTAATCTAAAGTATTAAACTTTTGTACTTTGAAGTAGAACCTTATGCCATGGCATTAGCATCTCTTGTCAGAATCTTCTATTTGTCCTTAAAACCATTTGCATGATGAATTTTTGCACATTATCTGCACTTTGAGACCTGCTTTTTGTGCTACCTGGCTCTGAGTTTTGAGACAGCCGTTCCTCCATTATCTATCATGCTGTTACTTTCTTTGTTTGATACAAAGTGCATTGTTCTTTGCAGGAGCCAGAACTCTGTTAGCCTTCATTGCTTAATCTAATGTGCACACACTATGACCATGACCATAATATCAAATGGGCCCATGACCGCCACACAATCAAACAGAGAACACATCCCTGTTGGAATGGTCACCTCCCCATCTGTGAGCCCCCAAATGAGGAGTGCATGGGGGGGGTGAACCCTAGGTGGAATGGCCTGCCACATGGACAACATCTTGGCTGTCGTGGGCAGGAGACTCAAGGTGGAGAAGGGGCTGCCACATGGGCAGCACCTCACAGGGAAAGGGCTAAAGGGGCTGCCATGTGGGCAGCACAACAGCCTGGAAGAGGCACAGCAAAGCGTGTGTGTATGGGCTGCAAACAGGCCCTGGACATGACACCACATGGCGGGTGACATCAGCAAGGGTACAGCCACTGTACGGATCAGTACGGACTGCTGCAGGGCAGTGTACAGAAGGTGTGCAGAGTGCGCCAGGGTCCGGACAAGGGCTGAGCAGAGGCGGAACAGTAGCAGCATGGAGTCGCACTGTTGCAGCAGGTATTGGGCAAGTCTATGGCCTGCAAACAGGGCTGGCAGGTGGCGGGGTAAGCAGTCCAAAGGGGCTGGGCCATGCATGTAACAAAGGGCCCTAAATAGGGCTGGAGAGGCAGCCAACCAGCCAACCATCTGGTTGGTTGGTTAGGGCTGCTACAGACCAGCCAGTCGGCCCAATTAGGGCTGGCTGGTCGGTTGGTTCTGGAGGGCCTTGTGCCCTATATAAGGAGGGCCTTTGTGCCCTAATATCTCCTCTCCGGACCAGCAGATTTACAGCAGACAGGGCTTCCTTGGGCCTTTTCCCAGGAGGTGGAGGAGACCTAAAGAGGGCTGCAGACTGAGCTAGTAAGTGCTACCTACCTAGGCTGATCTACAGGCAGTAAGGTAGAGAGAACCATTCTGGACAGAGAGTCTACAGACGCTCGAGGTGGAGCACGCGGGCTCGAGTCTAGAGATAGCCGGCAGATAGGAGAAGGATCTTGTGGTAAGGTCAGAGGACCACACCATTGGTGGGACTCTGGATCTATCTCTTTTGTATTGTGTCCATAGCTTTGGACGGAAATATATTATTTTGGTAATTTCTCTATCTGGTTGGTTCATTGTCTATTGATGAGTCTGCACATCTATTCTATGCACATTAGTTTAAGAAGTTTGTGATTCCACACCCCACACCAAACTGTGTGAGCTCCTGGGCAATTCTCTCAGTCTTCCGCTGTGCATACCCTCTGTTGGGTGATTTCTAACAATCCCCAGGCAAGAAAATCCCAATGGTACAGCGTAGAGTAATAATGATACAAGACAGAAGGACTCAGAAACCTAATGGTGTTCCCAATACCATGATTATTAGCTGTTACAAGGGAGACGACCAACTCATTGCCACAGACAATGTGCTCCCAAGGTTCCTCTTCTAGACTGCACAAGTTGATGTTGTGTGTATTTTAGTGCCTGAAAGTCAGTACAGAATGCCTTTCCGGCGCGTTGATTTCTAGCTTTGCTAATCTGCAACTATTCTACTTCTCAAGATCACCTTTCTGCAACATTTTCAGCCTGCCAGATGCAGCAAAGATGTTAGCTAACATCACGTAGGGTACTACATTGTCTGGCGCTAGTTCAAAAGCATATTTTGCAGCACACCCACCTTGCTCCACATCAAAGTGCATTCTGCAGCCACCAAGCAAGGTTGTCCAACATGTAGTGGTAGGTTGATGTGGCATGTTGTTGATTAAGTTTTCTCCCTTTTCTAACTGCCCTGCCCGCACAAGAAGATCAATCATACAGACAAAATGATCCATTGTTGGTTTCAAGCTATGATCTAGAATCATGGAAAGAAAGTAGAAACAACCCTCATCCACTAGGCCAGTATGGCTACATGCAGAAAGAATGCTAGCAAAGGTCATCTCATCTGGCATCAGGCCGTGCTTCTGCATATGTTGAAAGAGCCAAAGCGCTTCCTTGCCCTGACCGTTTTGGGCATATGCAGTAATCATGCCATTCCAGATGCCGATACTCCCCTTAAACTGCTCATCAAAAATCTTCCTTGCCTCCTCCAAGCTGCCACACTTACCATACATATGGACTAGTGCAGTCCCTATGGCCGTATCCTTTTCCAAACCATAAGCAACAACATGGGCATGCATTTGTTTACCTTCAGTTACGTCCACCTGATTGCCACAGGCAAAAATAATGCTAACCAATGTCACCTTGTTCGGTATAAAACCTTCCAACTGCATTCGGTGAAACAGGTAGAGAGCTTCATTGTTTTGCCCATCATCAGCATAACCTGTTATCATTGCAGTCCATGTAATCGAATCCCGCTCCTGCATGTTGTAAAAAACTCTCCATGCACCCTCTAAGCTGCCACACTTGACATACATGCCAACAAGAGCAGTGCCCAGTACAGCGTCTAGCTGAAAACCATTATCCAGCAGATAGTGATGCACCTGTTTGCCTTCAGCGAGGAGTGCGTGACAATTACATGCTTCAAGAATGCTGATGAATGTAACCTTGTCTGGACTCAGACCTTCTTGCCACCCACGGTGGAACAACCGGAGAGCCTCCTTGGACTGCCCATGCTCGACATAAGCTGTCATAATGACATTCCACGAGATCACATCTCGCTCGGACATTCTGTCAAAGATGGACTGTGCATCCTCCAAGCTGCCACACTTGCTGTAGAAATTCAGAATGGTGTTTCCCACTACAACATCTAACTCAAACTCAGAGCCCACAGTGCAGGCATGCATTCTTTTGCCTTCAGCAAAGATATCCAGGCTGGCACATGTAGAAAGGATTGTGACTAAGGTCACTTTATTAGGCATCACGTCTTCTAAATGCATTTGTTGGAAGACTTGTAGAGCCTCTTTGGAAAGGCCATGCTGAGTATATGCCGCAATTATGGTTGTCCATGAAACCACATTGCGTTCGTGCATTCTACAGAACATCTTCCATGCATCCAACAGGTGGCCACACTTGGCATACGTACTGACAAGAGCATTCCCTAAAGCAACGTTTGACTCAGATCCAGTGACGGTAGTGTAGACGTGGATCTGGGCAACTTCGGCCAAGCATTGACATCCATCAAGAATGCTAATAAAAGTAACTTTGTCTGGAAACAGGCCTTCAAGCAGCATTTGTTGAAATAAATGGAGGGCTTTCTTGCCCTGACGTTGCTGGGCATATGCAGTAATAATAGCCGTCCACGAGATCACATTTCGTTTATGCATGTTGTCAAACGTATCTTGTGCATACTCCAGTCCTCCACACTTACCATACATACTGACAAGGGAGGTCCCGACAAGTACTTCTGACTCAAGTTCAGTCCCCGTAATCAATGCATGTATCTGCTTGCCGTCAGGTAGGGCTGACTGGCTTGCGCATACAGGAAGTATGCTAAGGAAAGTGAATTTGTTGGGCGTCTCTCCTTCCAAACGCATTTGTTGAAACAGTTGGAACGCCTTCTTGCCCTGTCCCTGCTCTACATAGGCTCCAATCATAGCAGTCCAGGAGTACACATCCCGCTGATCCATTTTGCCAAACAATGCACGTGCATCCTCCAACGCTCCACATTTTCCATACATTTGTAAAAGAAGGTTGTTTAAATAGCTGTTTGCCTGGTGTCCTCCTTTGATAATGTGGCCGTGAACGAGCCTGCCATTTGCCAGGGATTGAGCAGTGGCACAACGCCATAGGGTAGAAGCGAAGGTGGCAGTTTCCTCCTGTATGCTGGGTTTCTTAAGGCCGTCCAAGACATCAAGACAAAGCCTATGGCACCAGTCCTTGTTCAGGTTATTAGAAGCCACGTTAATTTTCCCTTTGCTATTATTGACGCCGATCCCTGCCAGAAAATCTGCAGCTTCGTGTGTTAATCTGAACCGCTGAACCGGCTCATCTCGCCTAACTAAGCGGTAGTTCAAGTTCGAGATTCTTTGAGGCGCATATAGTACTCTACACTCTCTTACAGCAATTTCTGCTAAAGAATCAGTTTAGAATTTGAAGCTTATGAGTTGAATGCTTTGTTGTTGTTGTTTTTGGGCGTGGGCGGTGGTCTCTGTTCTTTATGCTTCAGGTGCAATCCCTTTTTCCTGCTTGCACCCCTTTTTCCTGCTTTAGATTGCAATCCTCCTGTTGTTGAGGGGCGGGCAGGCGGAAACGAGGTCTCTCCTTTATGCTTCAAGTGCAATCCTTTTTCCTCCTACAATTTGGTACTCTTTTTCATGTGCGTTTCCCATAAGGTTTGTTGCATTTCCCTGTGAACAAGGAAGGGAAGAAGGGGGGCAAGGAGTGGATGGAGAGGCTGGACGTGAGCATGGTGAATGGGAAGGGAACCAAGACGTAGTAGCAGACAAGGACAGAGATACTCCTTGTATTCAACAGAATGCATAATGGAGATCAGCCACCAAGAGTACTCTCTTTCAATCGTAGAAAGTTGGATGATCTAAAGCCAAGTATGAAGCATACATTGAACTAGGGTACGGTACACTGCCAAAGGGGAATGAATGAAGAGAGTGATCTACAATATGTTGGTTATAAATTAAAGATGAAGAAAGGATTACAGGTCAAATAAACTAAGTTGACAATAGCAGTCCCGACCAAATGGCGTATGTGTTTAAGTGTTCCCTTCTTGCGAACACCACGGCACACAAATAGAAAAAAGAAGAATTTAAAATATGCAAAAGCAAAAGAAAACACAGAACATGAAATGGAAAACATATATATATATATATATATATATGTATGTATGTATGTATGTATGTATGTATGTATGTATGTGTGTATGTATGTATGTAACCACACATAGTGTGGGCGAGGAGGCGGCACGCTTCCTTTCCCAAATAGTTATAATCCGAGAGAACGAGTTGTTCCTCGTGCATTGAGATTGTAATCGTCGTAAAAAATTAGCGCCAAGATTGAATATCACGAATATGTAAAAGAATGATATATTACCTAAATCTCAATGAGTGTATATGTATTCCAACTCGAGCATCGACCAAATTCTTATCATGATTTCTTCCGTCATCTACAGTGGAAATCCTTTCTCTATTTCTCGATGTGAGCAATGTTGCAGAGAGAGGGTAGCAGAGACCCTCAACCAGATGGGTGGTCGAGATCAAAGATGCCACTCAAAAGATCTGGGCACCTTTGACATTGCTAAAGAAGCGGCTTGTGCATACGATGAAGCCGCATGACGTTTGCTACAAGGTACGAACACTAGCACGAATTTCCTCCCTGTCGCCCAATGGTTTTGCTTTGTTGTCTAAAGCAACATGTCTTCTATTGATCTTGTGAAGAAGGATCAAGCCAACCAATCAGCTAATGAGTAGCACCACACTCGAGTTCTTGGATCGCATGTCTAGAGTCGAGAATTCCTCGAGTCTTCTCATTCCAACAGTGCAGCCTGAGTACTGTTTCTCCACAACTCGATTGTCAGCTACGTCCGGAGGAATTGCGACGTCAAACCTGCTCCCAATTCTAGATCTGTAGTGTTTGATTCAGGTCATGTGCATGACGTGATGGATTACATGGGCATGGGATTATAATTGTCCTGTTGTTGGTGCTTAAGATTATGGCACTGATCATAATTGCAAAAATTCTGGATTCATACTGATAATCCATGATGTTTGCTTCCTGAGCACCTCGTCTACTATGGGCCGAAGACTTTTCTTAAAGATAAGTAGATCCCAGTCTTTGGCACCTCGTCCCAAACCCTTTTGAGATTTCAGTTTCGCTAAGCCCTTGTGACTCGACTCTTCTTGCTGGAGCTACGAATACAAGTTGCAAAAGCCATTCAACCCCAATGCAACACCCACTAGAAACAACACTTCGGCTACTATCAATACAAGCAGTCTGTGCTACTTTGAGGAACCATCATAGACATTGCTACAATGTGGACGTATATCTTAGATCTCCAATTGAGTTAGTCTTTGAGCAAGGAGTTAATTTATTAAACAAAGTAATTTATAAACTCACGACTCTGAATATAATGGCATAAGAAATCTACCACATTTTATCCACTATAAAATAGAAAAGTAGAGAGCTCCAACACAATTTGACTCCATATTTTGAAAAACACAATTTCAAAAAACCAATCAGATTGAAATAAAAAAATTCATTCTACAGAGTGGGCTAGTCTATGGATTTAAAGCCGTGGTGCCTATGGAATTTCTTGTTCCAAGTTTCAACAATCCCTAAAAGATAAATTTGACAAAATCTTGCAATTGAGCAAGATAGAATTTAGAGCGCTTTGTTTTTAACTTGGCCAACCGACCTGATGGATATAACCATGAGCTTGTTGACGTTGTCTAGCTAGCCCATTGATTTAGGGACCACCTTAATGGTCAAAGCAATAAGCTTGTGGTTTGATATTTCATGTGTATTGTCGGCTTTCTTAGTGAGCTAATGTTCTTAAGCTTGCTAGCACTATCTAGCCAACCCATGATTTAGGAATTTGCCTGGTGGCTAAAACAATAAGTTCGCTAGGTTGACGAATATATTTTGTGTGTATAGTGAGTTTCCTTATAATGAAATAATGTTCTTAGAATGTTGGAATATTCATTTTCCTTAAGCTTTAACATAATTTTAAACAAGGATATTGCATAGTGAATGTAGATTGGCATTGTACTTTTTACGTTTTGTTGGATAAGAAGACAGAGTTGTACCTTATATTTATGGCTGAGAATCTTGAACAAAAATTGGGTAGGATGACTATGGGCATTGCAAACCTTGGTATAAGGCAAGAATGTGTGATATTACAAAACACACATACACTTTGACCTATATCAATAGGCTTTGAGTGACTTGATATGTCGTCATATTGGAGCATTGCTACATGGAGATAGATGCTCATGTCTCTAGGTGAATGAATCATCTATAGCTCAAATAGATGTATTACAAGGACAACCAAGTTTGAAAACCTAAATTTGATGTGGGAGCCAATGGTTTGTCCAAAGGGAGACTCTTATTGACATCACATTAATTGCATTAATGGATCATGTCCAAAATGTGGTCTGAAAAAGGCTCAATTGTCTACCCTAAATGGGTATACAAGCCTATCATTATACAATAGAGAAGATTTTACATGGCTGATATTGAATGAAAATACAACATGGCAATGCCATGTGTCCACCAAGGACCTCAACTATGTCTTCAAGTAGCATACTTACATAGTCTCACATGTTTTGTGCAAAAGCATAGCTACAACCTCCACATGTTAGGATTTAAGATAGTATTATTACTCTTTAGTTAATTAGTCTGCAGAGAAATGGAAGTTGGTAAAAGATTGAGGTGGGTTGGAAATCTAGGGATAATCATCATCCTACTAAAAAAATCTAGTGAGCATAATCTCGTGCATCTATTACATAGAATCATGAGGCCACTATAAATTTTGTAATCCCACCCACTAGTGCCCATCACAACATGCCCCCTACTTTCACGATTGGCTGCAGTTGATCATGCTTATACTTGTAAGCATGCATAAAAAAGGAATGGTTGCCTGTTTGCACTATAAAGGGATACTTGATATTAAAGGTCGATAAGGTGGTCCTTGATGGAAATTAAGTTGGAATTCTAGTGTGTAGTAAAAAGGAAGAGGGTTTGGGGCTATCACTATAGAGTTTGGTAAGATATCATGAAGGCATGGAATGAGTTAAATGCACGAAGGGTATGGAAACTCCAACAAATAAATGTATAAAGAAAGATAGTTTGTTTTGGATATGGGAAACTCATATACATAATTATGATTGACTAAGAAAGTTAGAGGTTTGTTTTTGTACAACGCATTGTCAATATCTTTCAAGTTAAAGAGGGACGTACATGTATCAATGAGAAGTGCATGGAACACAATTAGTTTCATGTTTAGTAATGGTGGTTTGATATTGGTATTGAAGTGGGTAATGGGAAGGGGACAAAATAATTGCATCTTGAAAAAGTATTAAATGGCAAGGGATTGAGCATTTTATCATATACACAACAATTTGGCAAGATATTCAAAGCAAGGTAGGATGAGAAAATTTTGTATAGAAGTAAGGTGAGAGGGCTTAGGGTCTTTCATCTGGTGTTAAAAGGTGATGGAAAGTGCGCAATTGTCCTTTCAAACTTCATTGATATTTGTGGTCCTATCTTATATTCCTTATTTTAGAGTTTGAGGTGTCACAGGCCTTAGCCACATGTCCTTCATTTAGCCTCTTTGCTCTAGCTTCCATTTAGATCAAATACATGCCATTGATGAATTAGTTGCATGCCTATGGTCGACAATTCATTTTGCTATGCACCATCAAGTACTTCGAGTCTCCTTTCATTTCTATCATGATTTTGAAATTCTAATGTCAATGTTCCTCTTGCATCTCTCCTCGAATGTTAGAACGATGCAGGAATTGTGAAAGTCGATTCCAAGATTGAGTTTCCAAAACCAAACTACTATGATTCAGACAATTTTGAAGATCAGTTTAGGCATCCATCCAAATGATGAATACTGAAGGAAGGATCAAGCAAAGGATTCAAGGTTGATTGTGCACCTGATGCTCCATAGAATGATTAATTGTCTAACTCTGTAAACTATTTCAATCCCTATGGAAGTTGTGGACTATTATGCCACCCAATCATAAACTTGTAAAACTTTTCATAAAAGGCACAGCGCAGACTTCTCTTCCATCCATTGCAAACTCTTGCACATCAATCTAAGGTTTCAGCCACAAGGACAAGGCTCTCCTTTACCTATCATAGATTATGCACTTCAGTCAAGTTGTGTTGATTTTCTTCCATTGAAATGGTCTCACCAACCACCTTCATAAAATTCCCTCTTGCATTTCAAAATGATTGAATAAGTGGCTATATCAAGATTGTGTCACTGTGTTTGTGTTTGTCTCGTTGTGTTTGTGTTTGCGTACTGCATGCCATTGTTCATGGCGATGCGAGAGTGTTGAGGAAAAAAATGGCCTCTCCATCTCTTGTAGAAATCATGAGCCAATGCCCCTCCTCCCTTCCACCGAGCACTTCTCCTTGCCCTTCTTCACACCAACCAGCCTCCATCATCTACATCCTTACCAACATCCTCTTCTTTGATAGACCCCTTGGTGCCACATCATCACAACCTAGACTAATGCCATGTCAACACCTTTGGCCACGTAAGCTAGCCATGTCATCATCAGCATGCCACCTCATCAATGCCACATGGCGTAGTCCCCCGCTAGGAAGTGTTATTTCTCCACATGCGCACAGTGCATTTGGCATGTGACCTCCACTACCACATCACCCTCCATGCCACCTTGTCATTTTGATCACCCTCTTGGGATCAAAATTTGGCTATCCTTCCATGAGCTATAACTTTTGTTCCAAGTGGAATTTAGAGGTGATCCAAAAAAGCAAAAATGATTACCATATCGTGTTCTACATGTTGAGCACCTCAGATCTACTATCTAACTTTCCCACTAGTCAGCACCATGCAATATTCATCATCGGAACCAACATCCTAATACATTGTAGCTACCCAGCACATAAAATGAATTCAGGTAAAATTCATATGCCATATTATTCGATTAGTCCCCACTAGTGTCAGTCCCATTGGATCTATCATCGGTGTACACATTCACACATCTAACATGAGCTCAGTCTCTTAACATTTGGCAGTTCAGTAATAGTGACACTTGGCAATCATCTTCTTCTCGGATTCAAGATTGTTGCGCACATCTTGCACACACATGCCACCCATATAAAGTCACACATTGTTGACTATTTTCTGGCATTGGTTCCTTCACACATATACATCAACGTTGTACAGCCTCTTGGCTGCTCCCGACACATAGTTGTCAACATCATATTACAGGCTTGATAGTTGGCATACACATGCAGTTCTTCCACCATGACTTGGTTTTGATAGTTTAGTGTAAGCTCCCTAGTGGCAGCTTACACACAATGTTCTCATGTGGTTAGATTCTCTCGTCAATACATGGGTAAGCCTCTTGCAGAGAGCACCAGACCACCTCCAACATGGAGCTCTTCTCATCACACAATTGATGATACACCAGTCATCACAACTTTGGATGAGATCCATGAGTGGAAAGAGGAGGGAAAGAGAACCTACTTTGACCATTCATTGCAATAGGCTATGTACCAATTTATGATGTAGACTCAAGCCTCATTGATCTTGAGAGATTGGACATAGATGCACCACATATTAGCATGGATTGGCCCACACTTTTGATCATGCAAATTCCTCGGTAAGCCATCAACATGAGGCACATTTGACAGTAAACCCTCAACATGAGGCAGTCCCATCTATCTTAGCATAGTTTGATTTCAGTGGTGTACAACCATCACCTTCATGCATGGATCCGACCCCATTTACTGTCACACCAGGATGCCGATACATAGTAGGACTTTAGTTATGATCATGCAATTATACACAGGTAAGTCCTAAGTATGAGCCACTCACATCTCTAGCAGCATGTGGAGATACATGCCATAGTGCATTCATCTTTCAGGTGAGTCCATTCTAGCATCCATAACTGATGCTTTCACCTCTGTTACGGAGCACATCATAAGGCTTGGACATAGTTTCCACGAGCAATTTAGATCGACACATTAGTATTTATGACATTCTAGCATCGACTCAGTCATGCCACATTGCAGCACCCTTCGATCCAATGATCACCACCTCTTTTGATTAACATGTTATTCCTCAACAGGAGGACATTTATGCATCAGTGCAGTCCTGCCCCAGTGCAGTAGACATCATCAGGTTTAGCCACAATGCAACCTGGGGAACCTCAATGTTTCAACATGCACTTATGGCCATCATATACAGTCCATACTTGATGCAGATTAGTGGTTGGATCTCGGACTAGAGATTGATCCCTACATCAGTATTCAGCACCTCATTCGCTTTAGGGACATCTTATGCATTCTCAATAGTATTTCAGGCTTCTAGGCCTTTACACTGTTAGCTCCTTCTTGACAAGCCTACGATAGATGCTACATCCCATGCCGACGGATGTTTAGCTATGCACACATCTCACGACCTTCAGCTCATGAAAGTTGAGCATACAGGTTTGATAGGTTATCGGGCCTATTCTTCAGTAGAGTAGCATATTATATTGGCACCTTTTGCCCCGCATTTTCAGCCCCTGGATCACTCTGTCCACACCGACTATGTGGTCTTCTTTGACCCCGCATCATATGACAGAGATTACTCTGAGCATACCTCCAACATTGCTGTCAGTTCTTTTGGGTTGGTGACACCCTCATATGTCACAACCTACCGGATCACATCTTCTTAGCTACATCGACTAGCCTCACATCCGCAGATGCCTCTTCTAAAAAGTAGCTACACTGGCCATGGTGACTCATGGCATGCTTAGCTTTAACATATTCAACATGCAACCATAAAAACAATTCTTCATGCAGTCACCTTTCGATCGACCAGTCTTTGATCCAGGTGGACTTTGCTTTCTGCATATTTCCTTCCTCTTCCCTTCGGCCTATTTTTTGGGTTTAATTCCCAAAGGCAAAGGATGAACCACAACCTAAGAGGGGAAAATCCACGTTATGTATAGGACCATAAGTTGTACTCATTGTACAGGCTTCCGCTACGTAGTCACTACTCACACATGCACATACTACTCTGATTTCTTTTCAGTTTTCTTTTCCAATTTTGGATGCTATCATATGCACCAAATAAAACATAAAAAGTTCTTGTACATGCACCATCTACTTACCTAGTGCAATTTAACGGAGGGTGTTAAGGTTGGTGTAAATGGCACTATTTAGAGGGCATATAGGGGCAAACCCTAACCCTAACCCTAGGGGGTTCACATCTATATATTCATGTTTATGTTAAATACAACAGAGTGTATAGTTAGTAATCTTGTGCGCACTCCTCTTTCTCACTTCCACTATCAGCCATGACCCAAAAGTCAAGCCCTATCTCAAAGTTGTTAGCCTAATGCCCCTCGTCAACATCTCTCCTATTACTTGGACTAAATTTGGTCACACAATTTATCAACAACTACAATCACTTGACCAAGTCACCTCTTTTATAGATGAACAGGGAGTCACACGACTTTCAACTGAGCATTGGCACCATCATGGTAGTTTTTGGGTTCCCATGATGACTGAACACTTTGTGAAGGTCCACCACTTGGAATATAAGATGGCTAGCGCCCTTGGTAGATTGGGATGGCATATGCCACAAGGGGATCCCATTTGATGACATCAAGGACCCCGCTTATGTCAAGCCAGCTCGCATGCTGAGGCTCCTCATTGACCATTATAATGTGGTGGTTGCCAGCATGCTTCTTCAACTTCTCGATCTAGGGGCAGATTATATTTATAAGGAAAAGGATATACAACACCACAACCCAAGCAAAATAAGGGAACCCTAGGCTATTTATGCCCATAATCAAGCACATCATGAAGCCAAAGCATTGGCTCACCAACCACTACGAGGTAGCACACTATACCGCCAGAAGAATTCCGCAAGCTTCAGTCCCACAGGCATCAAGAACTAAGGAACAAGAGTGACCGCACAAGTTGCATGAGGAGGCAAGGATAGCCTCGATATGGAAACATCATAAGTTGGATAAAGAACCATAAGGATAGGCCAACAAAGAACCATGAGCATAGGCCAACAAAGAACCATGAGGATAGGCCAACAAAGTGTAACAATGCCTCTTATGGCACCGCAAATGGCCACCCCCTCCACCGTGGCACAAGGCAAGCAACAGGAGCAACAACAAGGGGAAGACCACTTCGAGTCACATGCAGACCAGCTCTATGATGACATTCTCAACTTTGATGACCCGGCTAGACATAGTACGCAGTCCCCGACTAGCTTAGAGGTACTTGGTGTCAACCCAACTCGGTGTTGTGCTTGATGAAGATGCTCACTCTTACAATCCTAAGCTAAACGCATTCAGGTGCAAAACATGTGCCAACAAATAAAACATTGGAAGGTCAGGGCTAGCTATCATAGGAGAATACTGAGTCATGCACACACTTCTATCGCTTAAGACAATGGAGTATCCACAACAAAATTGAATACACAATCAATCAATCAATCACTTCTATTAAATCAAAACCTACTTAATTACAAACAAGCTGCCTTGGCTTGCAAGGGATACTCCTTGTCCTAGCAAAATCAAGTCAAAGGAAGAGAATTTGGCACACTACTCTCTTGTTCTCTCCTCTTCCTATTACAATCATTTCACTATCTAAAGAATCGCATTCCAAAAGAGTATGCGCTCAGTGTGCCAATCTTCATCTCCTGATTGGTTGAGACACCACGATCAATTGCAACTTTGCTACAAAATTGGTGTCAGCCGACTCCACCACTTCCAACCAAGGTTGACACTAGATGACCATGCACGATTGTTAGCCTAATTTAAGGGCTTACACAGTGGGTGGTCACATGCAGTGTGCCTATTTGGGGAACTATGCCTAGGGAGCATTGTGCCTACTTGGCAACTGGAAGGTGCCAAGTGTGCTTGAGGAGAGGCAATTGTGCTTGTGGAGGGGCTGTGTGCCACATGGCACTGATGATTATGCATGCTAATTTGGCATTGACATGTGGCCAATGATGTGGCACTTATCATGTGGTAGTACAATCAACTAATGATGTGGTAGTTGAGGAGTCTTGGACATGGCAGATGAGGTCAGTAGTTGATGTCGCACCTTGGCCAACTATGCTAGCATGTCATTGTTGAGATAGCAAATGACATGTCATGAAGTGCTCATGACGTCTCAATGCCAACATGGCCAATGGCATGGTAAGATAAGTCTGCTGATGTGGCACAGAGGTGGGGCTAGTAATGTAGATGACAAGGCTCCACATGGTAATTGGATAACCACACTTGGTCATGGTGAGTGATTTGCCATGTGGCAGGTAAGGGTGAGCCTAGATGTAGGAAAGACTCAAAGGAATCTAAAAAGATTTTGTCAGAGATGTTGATTTCGGCATCGTGTCCATTGCCTTTGTTCCTAGGCTCAGGGTGAGAGTGCTCTCAATGGAAGCAAGAACAGAAGAGGGAGAGATAGAAACAGAGAGCCACACAAGTTTTGGTGGGTGCAAAACCACCCTAATCTTCTTTTTCATTCATTTATATATGTGTTTGAGTATTGTACATAACCGGGGTAAAGGCACAGTGACCTTTAACCCCCACAACCTCCCACTTAAAGGACAATGTGCCCATCGCCTTTGTTCCTGGGCTCAAGTTGAGAGTGCTCTCAACGGAAGCAAGAACGGAAGAGGGAGAGAGAGAAACAGAGAGCCACACAAGTTTTGGTGGGTGCAGAACCACCCTAATCTTCTTTTTCATTCATTTATATATGTGTTTGAGTATTGTACATAACTGGGGTAAAGGCACAGTGACCTTTAACCCCCACAACCTCCCACTTAAAGGACAATGTGCCTTTAAGGGAGAACAACCAGTGAACATACTATCCAATGCCCATCAATACACGACAATACTCAAACCGCTAACTAGGTAAACTCTTCATCAGCATATCTGCATTGTTATCATCTGTCTGAACCTTGACAAGCTCTATGCACTTGTCCTCAAGTACCTCCCTGATGAAATGGTACCTGACCTCAATATGTTTGGTCTTTGCATGAAAGACCGGATTCTGTGCTAGCTGAATAGCACTCATGGAATCACTATGCAATGTCGGTACACCTGTATGAATCCCCAAATCTCCCACTAGCTGATCAAGCCATATAGCCTCCTTGCAACCCTTTGTGGCTGCAACATACTCAGCCTCTATGGTAGACAAAGCAATGCACTTCTATGTGTGAGACATCCACGACACTGTACCACCTGCAAAGGTGAACACATAACCAAAAGTGGATCTCCTACTATCCACATGCCCTGCATAGTCTGAATCTGTGTACCTAAGTACACGCATGTCTCCTCTACCAAAGCAGATGCACATCTCCTTGGTACCCTTCATGTACCTCATGATGCACTTAACTGCCTCCCAATGCCTCTTTCCTGGATTAGCCATATACCGGCTAACAACTCCCACTGCAAATGCAATGTCTGGTCTAGTGGCTATCATAGCATACATAAGCCAACTGTTGATGCATAAGGAACCTTGGCCATCATGGCCCTTTCCTCATCTGATTTGGGACTATCTGTATGACTCAGTTTCACATATGGAGGCAATGGAGTACTCACTACCTTCCCCCCCTCCATATTGAAACGCTGTAATACTTTTGTAACATACTCTTTTTGTGAAAGCCAAAGGAGTTTTCTACTCCAATCACGCGTGATGCGCATACCAGGAATATGACTTGCAAGGCCCTTTGCCTCAATTTTCCACATAAATCAAGCCCCATATCTCAAGTCTATGATACTCCCTTGGTCTCTTTCCAATTTTATAATATGTTCAAACCTCTAGGAGGACAAGTGGAGGGTTGGCACAAGGAATCTTGCCACCTCATCCTACTTTCCCCATTATTTAACTAGCTCTCTTGGTCCTTCTATACCTCCCCCACATGGGCCTATCCCATATGGAGGGAATAACTCAATATAATATCTATCTCCACCTATTTTATATTGCTTCTCCCATGGACTTTGAGCCATATCTCACTAAATTCAGCCTAGGTGGAGGGGTGGCACATGGAGGAGCCATGCCACCTTGCATTTTATAATATTACTATCATGGATTATGTACAACACACCTTATGGGTCCTCTTACATGGAAGGGTGGCACATGGTCATGCCCTGCCACCTCAACCTTGGGCCCTATGCACACCATATTTTATTATACTATTGTCACATATACAAACACACATACATATTAATGCCTTTTTCCTTAGACAATTTTATCCATAACAGCACTCATTCACTCCTTACTCCACTCGTGACTTAAACTTCACTTGTGGCTAAATTTTTTTTTTAATTATCTAAGAATCCATATGGTTGTCTATATTCCTAGATAAAGCGATAACAAGCCGGGGAAAATAGGCATTACTTGTCTACCCAAACGTAGCTATGATGTTCTAACACCTAGTTTGTTTGGATGGTGGCAGTAGGTAAGTGGACCTTGACCTCGAAACCTGGACTGCCTGAGGACGACATCTTTTTTCAATATTATGTTTATCAAACACAATATTATTAAAAAATTCTTAATTGATTGGAATTTTTGCAAACTCTAGTCGCATTTTTCAACTTAGTTGTCTCAAACATTTTTTCCTTATATGTTTTCCTTTTTTAACTTTTTCTCCCATTGATGGAATTAATTGTATGGCTCAATTATTGATGGGACTTTTTAATCTTCACACACACACACACACACACACACACACACACACACACAGAGGTAAGGAAGGCCCTAGTCCAGCGTAGACGGGTCAAGCTACTCGTTAGATTTGATGGCTTACAATACTCGGACTCACATCTCAATACTCTATGCTACCATATTTGAATAGTACTGCAACTCCTTGGGTTCTAATCCACTCATAGTATCCAAATAATCATAATACCATGAACCAAACTCTTCTTCCAGATTCCACCCTCAATCTAAATCGCCACAGATTTTGAAGCTTAAATTATGGTGACTAAAGCCAAAAAGCACCTTCTATTGGCTTGTTCTTTTAAAAACGAAACAACCCTTTTTGTCGCTGCCCATATATAAGGAAATCAAAGTTTCATGCATAAAGACTCCTCTTTTAGGTTCATTACATCCATACAAGTGACGATCCTAAAAAATGTTTGAGCAGTACTAATCGATCCATAGACCTATTGGGTAGTGCCCATTGAAATCCTAGATTCAACCCATTCAAGGGCTGAGTTCATCTCATCATCATCGATGTAGTTAAAACTATAAAGAGAAGTAAGGAATTATAAATTTTGTCCTGTATAGCACTTTGTTGATTCTGAATGGCTTGTGCTTCCTGGGGTGGAAATCTTCCATAATGAGCCACACGCAAAGTAACCTCACTTAGAAAGTCTGTTATCTCTCTCCTGCTATATGAATGTAATCTATCTATGTCTTCAGTAGACCTACTTATTTTTCCTCTCTCCTCCTTCTCTAAGCTCTTTTGACAAGCAAACTCATCCTTCTTGTACTAGGTTAATGGAGCTTGATGTCTCTTTCTCTCCTCCCTCTTCCCCTCATTCTCGGCGATCCATTCTTTGCTAGTGCTAATGGCTTCCTCAATGAAATCGATGACTTCAAAAAGATCCATGCAAACGAATAGATCATGGTGGCTTTAGTATATGACAACAAAGAAAATATCAAGAGTCTGTTGATATGGAGTGACTAATTTCCTAGAAATTTTTGACCCTCATGCCTTGGAAGAGGAATGTGAAGAACATGCCCCACTCACTTCACAAGCATTCTCACCCAACTGTGGAACATGGTGTACATCAAATGCTCATAGAGTCATTTTTCCACAAGAACCATTATGTTGTGGACGCGTTTAGTGATGTCATTGTAATTGATTAGGCAATACTTTTGAGCCACCATTGCATTTTTCATGTTGAATGGAGGAGGAGATGGATGCATTAGAGGCAACATGCTAGCAATGGTTGACCAAAGTTAGTACTTGTAAGGTTGCACAAAATGGTTGACCATAATGAGTGCTTGCAACATGTTGGCGATAGTTGCGTAGAATAGTACTTGCAACATTAGATAGACTTGGACAAAAACCCAATTGAAAACAAAAGAACCCCAAATGTTATATAAATTAAGAGCCTTATAGAATCAAACATAGACTTAAGCTCACCATGTCTCATTACTTGGCAAGATCTCTACGCCATGATGAAAGAACTAAAAAAATGAAGAAAGCTTCATCATTGACTATTGCATTGCAAAGTAATTTTCCAAAAACAAAGCTTGGAGGATAAAATTTGCTTTGACTCTTGCACCAATTGGAAGACTGGTGAAAAAAGAGAAAAAGGGAATAGATGAAGCCCTTGTGGAGATGCCATGGGGCATGAGGATTTAGGAATTGGTGCTTCATCCCTCAATTGATAGGCTGTGATTCCTTGGTAGCCCATATAATGATAAAAAATGGGGTGTACATGTTCAAAGCCCTTAGACCTTTAAGGTAGGGCTAGAAAAATATTTTTTGAATGAGTATGGAAGAAATGAAATTAGAGTTTTTCCTCTAGTTGGAGAGACTGTCTGGCTCACATACGGACATACATATTGAGAACACCTTTCTCAATTGTTTCATCTCTCTAAATGCACATTTCTGATTTGTCTCTTTTTGACTTTAGTATCAAGTTATATAAAATGAGAGCCTACTAGGTTTAGGATGAAGGACACATTGATGTACTGGGGGGTACCAAGGGGTACAAGTAGTGTAATCAAGTTTGGTGGTAGAAGGCTCCATTAGGTGTTATTGAGAGATTCATGGGCTTGATTGAGAGATCAGTGGTGGAGTGATTTGTGGATTTGGAGATGCTCTCCTTTGGGGCACATGCATTGTATCAGTTGCCCTTATAAGGGCCTCTCCTATCTTGAATAAACACTCTCTTCGCTTCATTTTTTGATCTCTTGCTATTGTTCCATCATGTGGTATCAGAGCCATGTTCACCCTTCTTGAGCCCTCTTTGAGTGCCATGTCATCATCTTTTTCACAATGAAGGATTTCTCCCCTCTCTTCCCACTTTTTTCCCTTAAACTTATTCTCCTCCATCTCTGAGCCATTTCTCATGCCCTATGAGCCCAAGCTTCCTTGTGATGGGGCAAATCCCTAGCTAGAAGGACTTGACAAGTGTTTGAGTCGTTTTCCCGTGCCGACATGCTTTTTGGTCGTTAAATATCTGTGTAATTCTCCACGTAGGAGCCACCATTCATCAAATGGTTCTAGCTACTATTTGGAGACACTACAAGGAGCTTGCTAATGAAGTTTGAGCAACAATGGTCTAGTAAACAAGGAGAACATACACAAAAACTAGACGAAAATGGCGCATCTCTCACTGACATTCTGACGCAACATTGCACCTCGGCTTCATGCTGTCCACTCTCCATAGTAAGGGCTTCCATTCCACTAGAAAGCCTTTTGTTTGCTACTCTTGAAGTCTTCAATTGATGCCTCCAACTTCAAACCATTCAATTTGGGGGTAACAGTGATATTTTCTTCTAATGGGAGCCATTGAATATGGTTAAGTGCTAGAAAGTTTCATTATTATGTCAGTAATCTTTGGGATTTTGGATGCTTGCTCATTTGAAGTGATCTAAAGCATTTTTTAACTTCACCTTTGGAGCATTGTCTTGAATTTGATAGTTTTTGGAAAGCTCATGGTGCATTTATGATATATTTTGAATTGAATGCTATCTTTGTAAGGGACTAGACACTACCACATCAATGGAGTAAGACCTTCCCTATGGCTACCAAAATTAAGATAGATAAGTTTGAGGGACAGTGTTCTCATACTTGGCAAACCAAACTGAAATTTATTCTCATGAAAAAGGGGATCTGGAATGTGGCTAATGGAAAAGAAAAGAAACCAACAACTACGGAAGGAGAAACTTTATGGCTCCCTAAGGAGGAAAAAGCACTATCCATAATTGCTCTTGGATTGAGTGATTCTTTTATCCACAACATTGATGGATGTGAGACTGCTCATGCTGCATGGAATCATCTTGAGCTTGTCTTTAGAGCACAGGGGAGGTGTTCCAAGTTTAGCTTCCTCATCAAATTCTTTGATCTGAAATTGGATAGAGGAGAATCCATCTCTTCATATTTAAACTCCATGAAGAGCATACTTACTCAGTTATCTGGCATCAAGTTTAATCTTGATGATGACACTGTAATTGCTATCTTACTTGAGAAGCTTAATTGAGGAATATGGCACTATTGTCACTACTCTCACCAATATACCAGAGATTAGTTTGGTCGAAATTGGGGCATCCCTCCTGGAAGAGGAAAGGAAAACCAAACAGAGGAATGACTACAAAGAATATGGGGCATATTTGGCCAAAAGAAACTTCAAGGGTAAGAGCAAGATGAAGTGCAACTTTTGTGGAAAACCTAGACATTTTGAGAAAGAGTGCTATGCAAAGAAGAAAAGTTCAGCAAACCTTGTAGAAGAAGCAGAGCAAGAAGAAGAAGAAGAAGAAGAACCAGAGGATGTTAAATCTCTCACTGCTTTCACCACCCAAGTCAATCTTGACAAGGGTGATGACCCATATGTTTTCTAAGTTGTTTGTGTGTGTGGTCAATAATGGTTCTTTGCCATGGATAGTCCATCCTTAAATGATTGTTAGTCCTTTGTTTGAGGTTTTACCTTGTTGGACCCATGAGTATTTCCATACATAGTCATTGTCCAATCCTCTAATTGTAAACCAAGAGTCCTAGGAGTGAGTCACAGGTTGGGGCCATGTGTGTTGCCACGTGATGGTGGGCAAGCCATGGAGCATCCCATGTACTACGACATGTAGGGATGAGGTCATCAATTTGTGGGGGGAAATGAACTACAAATTGATGTAATGGGGTGTACCAAGGGGTACAAGGGTTGTGTGTTGGTAAGTGTGACTAGGTTTGGAGGTAGGAGGTTCCATTAGGTGTGATTGAGAGATTCATGGGCTTGATTGAGAGATCAATGGAGTGATTTGTGGATCTAGAGATGCTCTCCTTTGGGGCACATGCATTGTATCACTTTCCCTTAAAGCGATTTGGCCTGTTGGACAACTTCCAGCCCTCCAAATCACTTTCTTAAGCACACTTTGCATATGTCTCTAGTTGCATATTCTATCTTGGTCTTCTTGCTCTACAGGGCCAATATGGACTACTTTTGATTTCTACATTGCTTGTTGTGTTATCTCTCATCTGGGTTGGACATTGGATAAATTTAGTGGAATGTGAGAGAGAAACATGTTGTTTGGTATAGTTTTTCAATAATGTGCTTAAGAAAGCGATTTGGCTTCTTGGACAATTCCCAACTTTCCAAATCGCTTAATCACATTTGTGCATATCCACTTGTTACAGGTTTTGTCTTGCTCTTCTTCCTCTATAGGGCTAATAGGGTCTACTTTTCTAATAAATCTCTTGGTTGCAGGTTGGAATACTATCATGGCAAGGACAAAGCAGATAGCCCAAGGTGGTTGGTAAGGGGCCTCCTATTGCTCAAGCTGCCACTACCCTTGCTGCTAGTGCTAGTGTCAGAGGATCTCATAAGAGGAAAGGGAAGTCCATGCATATCCTCAAACAAGCAAAGAAGAGGAGATTTTCTCAAAAGGTGTCATTGCTTAGGGAGATAAGGAAGGCATAAAATGCCATGGGATATGCAATACCAAAGGCTCACTTTCAAAGGCTTGTGAGGGAGATCTATAATGACAATCAATTAGGTTATTGATTGCATAGGTCTACATTGTTGGCCCTCCAAGAGGCATCTGATGATTGGATATTAGAATTCTTCCAGGATTGCATGATTATTGCTACACATAGTCATAGGTTCACCTTGATGGTGAAGGATATTGAGACACTTAAGAGAGTTCATAATAGATACGACAAACTCCTTCATCCTTGTGATTGGGTGTAACTCAAAATGAGGAATAATCTATTTGTGCCACTAGTAAGGAAACCAAATGATGAAGCTATAATTAAAGTGGAGGTAACACACATCAAGGATACAAGGGGCAAGGCTGCTTATGAGGAGGCCATGATAGAGTGAAGGGATGCTACCAATAGGCAATTCATCCAAGAGACTACCCTAAGGGACCTTAGAAATAATCAAAGGATAATGTAGTTATCCTCAAGTTTCAAGATGCCCCTTCTATGAGAGATTTAACATTGACCTAGACTGTTTGCGAGCTTTCCTTTTTCTATTCTTAGGTAATTGATATGCATGCTTAGGTGATGAATATGGTTGAGTTTCATGATTAACTGATGATATGGACTGAGTTTCTTATATAATGGACTGATAACAAGATTTTTACTAGCATGTACATAGGAGGGTTAAAAGAGTGGCAACAACTTGAGGTTCATGTACTTGATCCTTGCATATCTCCCTTACTAAGAAATCCAAAGGTTCCTACAAGCGATCTTGTCAAGTGGTTTAAACATTGTGACTTCACCTTGATCACTCTCATCCTGTTACCTTATCACTCTGAGTAAGTGAATAATACATTTTACTTCATTTATTCTATCATTTGTTGTGGTAATGTTGACTGATGTATTAGTCTTTTTTTTACAGTAACCATTGGAGCCTAGTGTGTATTGATCTTTTAAAAAAACAAGTCTTTCGTATGAATTCTCTCTATGGAACACATACGGACCTTGATCTGTATGTTTCCATTCTTTAATATAGCCCTATATAAATAAAGCTCTAAGTCGTTACTTTACCATTGGTAACAATAGGATTTTATCTTGCAGAGGCCTAAAAGGGTTATTGGATGTCTTGGATCATTGTCCTTCAAATGTGGACCTGTTAGATAGTGTTCAAATTTTTGACTTAAAGGTAAGGACATCTATGGATGTTCAATAATGTTTTTGTCCTCCTCAATTATATAAACCATATTCTAAGGTTGTTAATTTTGTGCAGGAGCCACAACAAGATGATCCCCATTCATGTGGGTGGAGAATAATGATCCATTGCAAGTATTTGTTAGATATTTACTTTGCAAATCCACAACCAGATAGGGTAAGTATATAAATCTATATATTCATAATGACTATTATACAAATGCCATTGTGAAACAAAATATAATCTAATATTTCTTGTTATTTTTCTTGATTCCAGGTTTCAAAGGATAGCTTTACATCAGTGTATGTCGATGGATATAGATCCATGGTCATAGAAAAGCTATTAACTTATGCTCATAAAGTATCCCAAGGGAGACACAGAGTGAGATCTAGAGCTAGTGCTTCCAGAAGCAAGGAGCTTTAAGGGAAGGAGCAGTGGGGTGAGGATACCATCATAGTTGAGGATCCCAAAGTGGAAGAGAAGCTTTTCAGTGATGAGGATCCATAGCAATCTGATGAGCAGCCTCATCCTTCACATCAGCCTGATGACCAGTCACATCCTGATGACTAGCGGCAACCTGATGATCAACCTCATCCCCTGATCTCAGTAGCCTCCTTCATAGCAACCTTCATAGTAGCCTTCGACTTCATCTGCATAGGAGTAGCTACATATTGTCATCATAGTTGGACTTTAGATTTTGATTATGACTCACTCATTATACTGATACAATACTTGTAATATGAATTTTTATTTATCTCAACAATCCCATTTAGGATGTCTCTGCTTATGTATCACTGATTTTTGTATTGATGCAATTGACATGTAATACGAGTTTTGATTTCTCTCAATAATTTCTTTACATAGAATTATTCATTCTCTTATTTGCAGTGCATATAACATGTAGCATTAGTATAACATGAATTCCTTCTTACAAGGCTTTAAAGGTAGCCTATGGAAAATCAGTAAAATTAACAAAGATCGAGACCTTATCACTTGTAAAAACCATAAAATTTCCATTATGAATAATTCACATACAAAAGTTTCATTCAGGATTAAAAACTCAGTTTGAATTACTGTTTTTTACAACAACTGAAGGAGGAATGTTACAACTCAAAGTATGTATATAGCTTTAGAGCTAGACTAGTAGCATAGCTTCTCTAGTATGTTTCCCCAATAATTAAGAGTACAGAGCTAGACTAGTAGCAAAGGTTCTCTAACTTCTTCTCGAATAGCTCAAGAAGAGATGATGATGAGATATTGAAGCAGACGTTAGAGGAGAAAATGGTACAGGAGGAGCTGGTGCACGAGAAGATAGGGGATCGTTCAAGTGCTCCAGCTACATCAAAGTCCTCCTGAGGAGTATCCAAGTATAGTGGAAGCTGAAAGTCTGCCGCCAGAATAAAAAATGCATGTAGAACAAGAACTAGAAAAGCAGTAGCCTGCAGATGAGGGATCAAAACCTTCTCTGTGAATTGGACCGTGGTAGATATCTACACATGTACACAATCACTAAGATCAGTGTGGCTATTGGTCACTAAGTCATTGAGAAGTACTATACATGTACAAAAGTCATGTGAAATCCTATACATTGTTTTTGAGAAGTAATATAAGCAGTCTCTCCAACGATGCTTTTGCATTGAATTGTGCTCTCCCTCCTATGCAATAGCTATTGTATGTTTAGTTAGTAAACAAATGAAGACAATGAATGAATGATGTAAAAATAACAAATGAAGATACTAAAGAACCAATTTGTAAACATTCTATGCACCTTTTTGTTGTTGACAATGAATGAGAATTGTTTCAAAATACTATCCTCTGTCTCCATACGAATGTCATGGCCCAATTGGGCTAGCGTACAACACTGTCCTATTGAGATTACACTTACCAATATTCCATCTTCATAGACCTTAATCTCCAATACTTTGTTTTCAGGGCCAAACAAGTTAAGCTCTTGGTCCATTGGAACTAAACACCTATTTCATTAATTTTGGACTTTTTGTGTTGTTTTTGGACGAAGCCCGAAAATCCTTCCCAAATGAAAACTTTACTTTGTGAAAATATCCTTCCCAAATCAAAATTTTACTTTCTGAAAATATTCTTCCCAAATCAAAAGTTCACTTTGTGGCACTATCATATTCACATAAATATATTGTTTTTTCAATCTATATTTTTGCACCAACATGCAAGAATTTGAAATAATCCTATATTAGAAATTCTAGCTATATCTAAGTTATTTGTTAATTTAAGTATTTTTAATATTTTTCCTTGGCGTTTTTCCTTGACGTGATAAATTTATAAATCCATGAAAATTTATAAATCCATGAAAGGAGACTTAAATATTTCATGAAAATAACATTGTCACTCGCAATATGCACAAAATTTTTAAAACTTTTAATAAATAGAAAAAAGACATGATGCCATAAGGCCCAAGTTTTGTATTGAACCAAAGAGGTATAATAGCAATTATAGCTATTATTATATGATTACATTGAGAGACGTTGCTCTCAGCTAGAGTCTTTATATCCAAAATGATATAGATTGAACATATGTTTACTATTTAAATTGTTGCTCTTAAAGAGCCTCAATTCATGCCATCTGCATAATTTGACTCCCCATTGTCTTATTGCTCAATGTCACGACAGTCCCTTGCCAGGTGCCATCTGCATAATTTGACTCCCACTTGTCTTGCCAAGCCTTGCCTATTGGGAGCATTGACTCCCCATTGTCTTATTACTCAATGCGATAGTCCCTTGCCAGGTGCCATTTGCATTAACTCCCTATTGTCTTGCCAAGCCTTGAGCCTTGGGTGACATCTAGTGCAAAATACAGGTGCCATCTGCATTAACTCCCACAAGTTATCTTGCCAAGCCTTGCCCCTTGGGTGCATTAACTCCCCATTGTCTTATTGCTCAATGTGATAGTCCCTTGCCAGGTGCCATCTGCATTAACTCCCTATTGTCTTGGCAAGCCTTGATCCTTGGGTGGCATCCAGTGCATATTTTGACTCTCATTTGACATAGGAGGTGATGACTCTGATTATAATTGTCTTGGATTGGCTTCTTGCCTAGTACCCAAATAAAATCCTTCAATGGACTTCAATACAAAGCTTTAATCATGGACATTCTTCATTTGCGTTGTCTCCTTCTACTTCCTCCATGGCGAGCATCCTTAAAAATTCGTGTATATGCAAAATAGTTTGCTGTGGTATTTTTATTTTTCCTTCTACCTCATATCCCATGTGCTTCTTTGATTTCTTTGCCCTTGAATGCCAAGACACTATGATTGTCTCCGTCAAAACTTGAGAGACCGCTTCATCATTTGGGACCCACTCCTTCATTATACAATTAGTATACAATGTGTTGTTATCCATATTCTCCTTCCTGCCCTTTGGCTCATACCATACCGCTGTGAATGTTGTAGCTCTCCCTTGGTTATCTCTTTGCATATCAACTACTTTTGCAACCCAAAACTTCACATTCTCATATTCATCATCCGATGGCCGAACCACAACAAAACAATCAACCTCTATATCTACTTGTGGCATAAACTCTCTCTTCTTCGGTCCACAATATGGATGTGGGAGTAATGATACAAATTCATTTTCCAAGACTGGAGCTGGGTGCAAATCGTTATGAACATTTGGCCAAAACATATTGCATTCTTCCTTGACATTCTTTGAGCCTCGCATTCTCTCAAGGTCCTTTATTAAATTTCGTGTCTTGTTAATTACAGTGGTAGTGTGTTCTCTCCAAGTAGGCTTCGAATCAGGATATCTCCGAAGCATTTCCTCTTTATATGTAATAAATGCTTTTAATCCTTCTATTTCACAATTAGACCTCTCATCGAATTCTTGTATAGGAGCCCATGTTGGATACCTTTCCTTGCTGGGAATTGAAGTTAAGAGACTGTAAGGTTCTTCAGGTTCCCATTTTGTATCATGAGAATACTGTTGCCATTGCATTACGGGTTTTTCATCTTTAAAAAAAAAACAAAAGTAGTGTGGATTGGTATGACCTGTCAATGCATCACCACCCATTTGTATGAAAGGTAGAATGAAGCTCTTCCAATCATACATTCTTTCGAGCCTCTCACATACTGTACTTTCCTTACGACCACCAACTTGCCTACCACATCTTCTTACCAAGTCATCTATTGTCTCCACATCCTTGCATTTAAGCTCCCTTGAGACTGTGCTAAAAACCTAATCGATATCCTCATGTGTATGCCCAACATACAAAAATCCACATTTGACCTCATTGAAGATTTGATGAGCAACTAGCATGGAGCAGAATGCAAACATGAGTACATTCTTATTTTCTTGCCAGCAATTATCAGCTTGTATTCTCAAAGTCGGTGGTAGGCGACCTTTTTCTACATGTACATTGCGAATTGCCTTCATAATAGATGTTACAACTTGATTGCTATCATGTAGATGCAAGGAATCAATCCATATATCTGCAAAGAACTTAATTCCATGCACTAACACTCCACATAGATGTGTCTTTAGAAAGTGCTTTCCTTGTAATTTAGGTGGAGTGGCAACAAAACGAGGCAACGTTGTTGTATTTTGATCCATGCCATCTGCAATAAGGTACATCTAGTCATCGGGATGCGAAATAGCTTGCTCCTTCCAAAATGCATATTTTTGTCTGGAATGTCGAATAAGGTCATGATGAGATTTTTGGTTTTTTTTGTATAATTCCCTTTGATTTGGACATGTTGCACTCTCAATCGCTCGCTTTAAATCATCACAACCATTGCACTTTGACATTTTTTGCCTCCTTGGGATTTTAACATATCCAAAGTTCTTCTTCCAAAGAGTATACAAAGTATGAGAAGAAGCTACAGCATCCCCTCTTTGCCTTTGCTTTTCTGCAATAGAGTCAAATACTTCGAGCTTTGTTAAGCCCATTGGAAGGTGCATTTTAGTGATCGCGTCACCGTTAGGGAGTTTGGTAGATATATGGGGTTGAGGTAAAGCATTTTCATGTATGAAGTCTTGCAAAATTGCTGCTCCCCTGACAGTTGAGATTCTTAATTTGGACCTTCCTCTATTACCGTGAATGCTAAATTTGTTGCCGCCCTTTGCCTTGGTGACTAAATCCCAATATGTACCATGGGATAATCCAGTAATATTGTGATATGCCTTATTACAAATCCTTTTTCCATTTACGAGATGTTTTACCTTTTGTCTTAAACTTAGCCTTTTATTGCCATTCTGAAGAAAGCAAGAGAGACTTGTGAGAAGGTATTCATTTCTTTCGCTTCCTCTTCTTTGCCACACGTGTCCTCTACATTCCTTGATGTCTACAAGATCAATGAAGTGCATACATCTTCGCTTGCAACATAGATATCCCAATGCATTTAACATGTTCTCCTCCTTCATTACTCTCTTCCTCTTTGGTTGCTTTTGTGAATCTGCCTAGATTCGCTTTTTCTTCATGCATATGTATGACCATTTTCGTTCATCGTGCACGTTGTTATCTGTATTTATGCACTTCTTCTCCTCACATTTGTTTGTAACCAAGCATCCATGATTGGTCGTTGCATCCTTGTCCATATCACAATCAAAGTTAAATATTGAATAATCCTCTGTTGATCTCATCCTCGTTTTTAACATACTCTTAGGACCATTCAATGAATTCAATATTCTACGAGAGGATTGAGAACCTTGAAACTCTTCCACTCCTGAGTTCTAGAACATCACTCATTGGGACATCTTGCATGGCTTTCACAAATCCACAAGCTTGATTGACACCAGGTTTGTTAATATGCATGAACTCATCCACACTTGACAAGACATCGCTATTGAAACCTTTGCCCTTCTCACTGTGCAAGAATTCATCCACCCCAGATAAGGCTTCACTTCTAAAATCATTTTGTTTCTCGGAACCAATGAACTCATCCACTCCAGATAAGATGTCACTTCTATAATTGAGTATATTGAAATCATCCACATTTGAAGTGATAGAGCCTGGCACATGGGCACGCTTTTTAGGTCCTTTGATATTGTAGTATACCTTGTCTTTATCATTGAAAACCACGTGCCTCTTTCTCATATTTAAAAATTGCATGCTCCATCTCATATTCTTGCCTACCTCATAGTAGGGATCACATAAGGATGTTATGTTATCAACCATACCATCATCAGTGACTTTTAGAATCCTCATCTGTGCAAATGACCATTGCTCCACTTGTTCAAATCCCAATACTTCACCTTCTGCTACAGTCTTATTTGCAAATGATCTCATTTGTAAAATGTCCCCTATAGTAAAATCCAAGGTGGTGCACTTTATATTCTTGATGATGTCTGTTGCATAAGTCTCATCTTTGTCCCATGCTATAAATGATTTGTTGGATGTATTGTAGGGCATAACATCTCCAAGTGTTTCCATATCTCCACATTTATACTTTAGCTCAACATGTGCGCTAAGAATCTTTGATACAGTAACTGCCACCTTATCTTCGCCGTCTTTGAAAGTGATAAACTGAATTGGGATCACTATCATGGATTGTAGCAAATGCAACTACTTCTCTTTTGCTACATAAAATCACATCCATCCCTGGAACAAAATCTATAGCCATCTTTTTTGTGAGATTCCTTTGCAAGCAAGCTGCAGTAGCAACAATTACATAAATATTAGTCTCTTTTTAATAATCTACTCATTTATTATAATTTTTAATTAGTACTTAATTTATTGGTGGGAGAAGTTATCCGATCAAGTACTCATCAGATGGACATGCCAAGTTATCCTTTGCATGGTCGATCGAGCATTAAATACTATTTTTGCTCTAGTGTCATGCACATCCGTAAAAAAAACATGCTGCTAGGTGTGTTATCCGATCAAGTACTTATGCGATGGGAATGACACTTTGCATGTGAGTCAATTCCACCTAGTTGAAGGTGTGTGCAAAGTATTGTGCCCATCGGATATGCTTTGCATTGTCGATCAAGCATAAAACAACATTTTTGCCTTAGTGTCATGCACAACCATGAAAAAACACGGTCCTAGGTGTGTTAATCAAACAAGTACTTATTGGATGGGGGCTCCACTTTTCACGCAAGTCCCTTTCAACTACAAAAAGTGTTGTGCCCATCGGATATCCTTTTCATGGTCGATCGAGCATTAAATACTATTTTTACTCTAGTGTCATACACATTCGTAAAAAAACACGCTGCTAGGTATGTTATCCAATCAAGCACTTATGGGATGGGCGTGGCACTTTGCATGTAAGTCAATTCCACCTAGTTGAAGGTGTGTGCAAAGTATTGTGCCCATCGGATATGCTTTGCATTGTCGATCAAGCATAAAACACCGTTTTTGCCTTAGTGTCATGCACAACCATGAAAAAACACGGTCCTGGGTATGTTATTCAAACAAGTACTTATCGGATGGGGGCTCCACTTTGCACGCAAGTCCGTTTCAACTATGTTGAGGTGTGTGAAAAGTATTGTTGCCATCGGATATGCTTTGCATGGTCGATCATGCCTTATACACCATTTTTCTCTAGTGATATGCACATACGCAAAAAAACACGCCCTTACGTGTGTTATTTGACCAAGTACTTATCGGATGGGTGTGCCTCTTTGAGAACATTTCAATACCACCTAGGTTGAGATGTACGAAAAGTGTTGTGCCCATCGGATATCCTTTGCATGGTCGATCGAGCAATAAATACTATTTTTGCTCTAGTGTCATGCACATCCGAAAAAACACGCTACTAGGTATGTTATCCGATCAAGCACTTATGGGATGGGAGTGCCACTTTGCAAGTAAGTCAATTCCACCTAGTTGAAGGTGTGTGCAAAGTACTGTGCCCGTCGGATATGCTTTGCATTGTCGATCAATCATAAAACACCGTTTTTGCCTTAGTGTCATGCACAACCATGAAAAAACATGGTCCCAAGTGTGTTAATCAAACAAGTACTTATCGGATGGGGGCTCCAGTTTGCGCACAAGTCCGTTTCATTTAGGTTGAGATGCGTGCAAAGTATTGTCATCATCGGATATGCTCTGCATGGTCGATTACGCATTATACAATGTTTTTCCCGTAGTGATATGCACATCCGCAAAAAAAATGCCCTTAGGAATGTTATCTGACCAAGTACTTATCGGATGGCTGTGCCTCTTTGAAAACATTTCAATACCACCTAGGTTAAGGTGTAGGAAAAGTATTGTGACCATCGGATATTCTTTGCATGGTCAATCGAGCATTAAATACCATTTTTGCCTTAGTGTCATGCACATCCGTAAAAAAACACACTGCTAGGTGTGTTATCCGATCAAGTACTTATGCGATGGGAATGCCACTTTGCATGTAAGTTAATTCCACTAGTTTAAGGTGTGTGCAAAGTATTGTGCCCATCGGATATGCTTTGCATTGTCGATCAAGCATAAAACACCGTTTCTGCCTTTGTGTCATGCACAACCATATAAAAACACGGCCGTAGATGTGTTATTCAAATAAGTACTTATCGGATGGGGGCTCCACTTTGCACGCAAGTCCGTTTTAACTACTTTAAGGTACGTGCAAAGTATTGTCACCATCGGATATGCTTTGCATGGTCGATCACGTATTATACACCATTTTTTCCCTAGTGATATGGACATCCGCAAAAAAACACGCCATTAGGTGTGTTATCTGACCAAGTACTTGTCGGATGGGTGTGCCTCATTGAGAACATTTCAATACCACCTAGATTGAGGTGTACAAAAAGTGTTGTGCCCATCAGATATCCTTTGCATGGTCGATCGAGCATTAAATACCTCTAGTGTCATGCACATCCGTAAAAAAACACGCTGCTAGGTATGTTATCTGATCAAGCACTTATGGGATGGGCGTGCCACTTTGCATGTAAGTCAATTTCACCTATTTGCAAAGTATTGTGCCCATCGTATATGCTTTTCATTGTTGATCAAGCATAAAACACCGTTTTTGCCTTAGTGTCATGCACAACTATGAAAAAACACGGTCCTAGGAGTGTTATTCAAACAAGTACTTATCGGATGGGGGCTCCACTTTGCACGCAAGTCCGTTTCAACTACGTTGAGGTGTGTGCAAAGTATTGTCACCATCGAATATGATTTGCATGGTCGATCACGCATTATATACCGTTTTTTCCCTAGTGGTATGCACATCCGCAAAAAAACATGCCCTTAGGTGTGTTATCTGACCAAGTACTTATCGGATGGGTATGCCTCTTTGAGAAAATTTCAATACCACCTAGGTTGTGGTGTAGGAAAAGTATTGTGCCCATCGGATATCCTTTGCATGGTCGATCGAGCATTAAATACTATTTTTGCTCTAGTGTCATGCACATCCGTAAAAAAAACACACTACTAGGTATGAACATTATCCGATCAAGCACTTATGGGATGGGTGTACCACTTTGCATGTAAGTCAATTCCACCTAGTTGAAGGTGTGTGCAAAGTATTGTGCCCATCGGATATGCTTTGCATTGTCGATCAAGCATAAAACACCGTTTTTGCCTTAGTGTCATGCACAACCATGAAAAAACACGGTCCTAAGTGTGTTAATCAAACAAGTACTTATCGGATGGGGGCTCTACTTTGCATGCAAGTCTGTTTCAACTAGGCTGAGAGGCGTGCAAAGTATTGTCACCATCGGATATGCTCTGCATGGTCGATTACGCATTATACAACGTTTTTCCCGTAGTGATATGCACATCCATAAAAAAACATGCCCTTAGGTATGTTATCTGACCAAGTACTTATCGGATGGCTGTGCCTCTTTGAGAACATTTTAATACCACCTAGGTTAAGGTATGGGAAAAGTATTGTGTCCATCGGATATGATTTGCATGGTCGATCTAGCATTAAATACCATTTTTGCCTTAGTGTCATGCACATCCATAAAAAAACACGTTGCTAGGTATGTTATCTGATCAAGCACTTATGCGATGGGAATTCCACTTTGCATGGAAGTCAATTCCACCTAGTTAAAGGTGTGTGAAAATTATTGTGCCCATCGGATATGCTTTGCATTGTCGATCAAGCACAAAACACCGTTTTTGCCTTAGTGTCATGCACAACCATATAAAAACACGGTCCTAGGTGTGTTATTCAAACAAGTACTTATCGGATGGGGGCTCCACTTTGCACGCAAGTTTGTTTCAACTACATTGAGGTGCGTGCAAAGTACTGTCACCATCAGATATGGTTTGCATGGTCGATCATGCATTATACACCATTTTTTCCCTAGTCATCCGCAAAAAAACAGGCCCTTAGGTGTGTTATCTGACTAAGTACTTATCGGATGGGTGTGCCTCTTTGAGAACATTTCAATACCACCTAGGTTGAGGTGTACAAAAAGTGTTGTGCCCATCGGATATCCTTTGCATGGTCGATCGAGCATTAAATACTATTTTTGCTCTAGTATCATGCACATCCGTAAAAAAACACGCTGCTAGGTATGTTATCCGATCAAGCACTTATGGGATGGGCGTGCCACTTTGCATGTAAGTCAATTCCACCTATTTTAAGATGTTTGCAAAGTATTGTGCCCATTGGATATGCTTTGCATTGTCGAGCAAGCATAAAACACTGTTTTTGCCTTAGTGTCATGCACAACCATGAAAAAACACGGTCCTAGGTGTGTTATTCAAACAAGTACTTATCGGATGGGGGCTCCAGTTTGCACACAAGCCCGTTTCAACTAGGTTGAGATGCGTGCAAAGTATTGTCACCATCGAATATGCTCTGCATGGTCGATTACGCATTATACAACGTTTTTCCCATAGTTATATGCACATCCGTAAAAAAACATGCCCTTAGGTAGGTTATCTGACCAAGTACTTATCGGATGGCTGTGCCTCTTTGAGAACATTTCAATACCACCTAGGTTAAGGTGTAGGAAAAGTATTGTGCCCATCGGATATGCTTTGCATGGTCGATCGAGCATTAAATACCATTTTTGCCTTAGTGTCATGCACATCCGTAAAAAAACACGCTGCTAGGTATGTTATCCGATCAAGTACTTATACGATGGGAATGCCACTTTGCATGTAATTCAAATCCACCTAGTTGAAGATGTGTGCAAAGTATTGTGCCCATCGGATATGCTTTGCATTGTCGATCAGCATAAAACACCGTTTTTGCCTTTGTGTCATGCACAACCATATAAAAACACGACCATAGGTGTGTTATTCAAATAAGTACTTATCGGATGGGAGCTCCACTTTGCATGCAAGTCCGTTTCAACTACATTGAGGTGCGTGCAAAGTATTGTCACCATCAGATATGCTTTGCATGGTCGATCACGCATTATACACCATTTTTTCCCTAGTGATATGGACTTCCGCAAAAAAACACGCCATTAGGTGTGTTATCTGACCAAGTACTTATCGAATGGGTGTGCCTCTTTGAGAACATTTCAAGACCACCTAGGTTGAGGCATAGGAAAAGTGTTGTGCCCATCGGATATCCTTTGCATGGTCGATCGAGCATTAAATACTTTTTTTGCTCTAGTGTCATGCACATCTGTAAAAAAACACGCTGCTAGGTATGTTATTCGATCAAGCACTTATGGGATGGGCGTGCCACTTTACATGTAAGTAAATTCCACCTAGTTAAAGGTGTGTGCAAAGTATTGTGCCCATCGGATATGCTTTGCATTGTCGATCAAGCATAAAACACCGTTTTTGCCTTTGTGTCATGCAGAACCATGAAAAAACATGGTCCTAGGTGTGTTATTCAAACAAGTACTTATCGGATGGGGCCTCCACTTTGCACGCAAGTCCATTTGAACTACATTGAGGTTCGTGCAAAGTATTGTCACCATCGGATATGCTTTGCATGGTTGATCACGCATTATACACAATTTTTTCCTGAGTGATATGCACATCCACAAAAAAACACGCCCTTAGGTGTGTTATCTGACCAAGTACTTATCGGATGGGTGTGCCTCTTTGAGAACATTCCAATAGCACCTAGGTTGAGGTGTACGAAAAGTGTTGTGCCCATCGGTTATCGTTTGCATGATCGATCGAGCAATAAATACTATTTTTGCTCTAGTGTCATGCACATCCGGAAAAAACACGTTGCTAGGTATGTTATCCGATCAAGCACTTATGGGATGGGAGTGCCACTTTACATGTAAGTCAATTATACCTAGTTGAAGGTGTGTGCAAAGTATTGTGCCCATCGGATATGCTTTGCATTGTCGATCAAGCATAAAACGCCGTTTTTGCCTTAGTGTCATGCACAACCATAAAAAAACACTGTCCTAAGTGTGTTAATTAAACAAGTACTTACCGGATGGGGGCTCCACTTTGCACGAAAGTCTGTTTCAATTATGTTGAGGTGCGTGCGAAGTATTGTCACCATCGGACATGATTTGCATGGTCGATCACGCATTATACACCGTTTTTTCCCTAGTGATATGCACATCCACAAAAAAACATGCCCTTAGGTGTGTTATCTGACCAAGTACTTATCGGATGGGTGTCCCTCTTTGAGAACATTTCAATAACACCTTGCTTGTAGTGTAGGAAAAGTGTTGTGCCCATCGAATATCCTTTGCATGGTCGATCGAGCATTTAAAAATACTATTTTTGCTCTAGTATCATGCACATCCGTGAAAAAAACACGCTACTAGGTATGTTATCCGATTAAGCACTTATGGGATGGGTGTGCCACTTTGCATGTAAGTCAATTCCACCTAGTTGAAGGTGTGTGCAAAGTATTGTGCCCATCGGATATGCTTTGCATTGTCGATCAAGCATAAAACACCATTTTTGGCTTAGTGTCATGCACAACCATGAAAACACACGGTCCCAAGGTACTTATCGGGGATGGGGGCTCCAGTTTGCAAACAAGTCCGTTTCAACTAGGTTGAGATGGATGCAAAGTATTGTCACCATCGGCGGATATGCTCTACATGGTCGATTACGCATTATACAACGTTTTTCCCGTAGTGATATGCACATCCGCAAAAAAACATGCCCTTAGGTATATTATCTGACCAAGTACTTATCAGATGGGTGTGCCTCTTTGAGAACATTTTAATACCACCTAGGTTAAGGTATAGGAAAAGTATTGTTCCCATCGAATATGCTTTGCATGGTCGATCGAGCATTAAATACCATTTTTGCCTTAGTGTAATGCACATCCATAAAAAAACACGCTGCTAGGTGTGTTATCCGATCAAGTACTTATGCGATGGGAATGCCACTTTGCATGTAAGTTAATTCCACCTTGTTGAAGGTGTGTGCAAAGTATTGTGCCCATCGGATATGCTTTGCATTGTCGATCAAGCATAAAACACCATTTTTGCCTTTGTGTCATGCACAACCATATAAAAACACGACCGTAGGCGTGTTATTCAAATAAGTACTTATCGGATGGGGGCTCCACTTTGCACGCAAGTCTGTTTCAACTACATTGAGGTGCGTGCAAAGTATTGTCACCATCGGATATGATTTGCATGGTTGATCACGCATTGTACACCATTTTTTTCCTAGTGATATGGACATCCATAAAAAAACACGCCCTTAGGTGTGTTATCCTACCAAGTACTTATCGGATGGGTGTGCCTCTTTGAGAAAATTTCAATACCACCTAGGTTGAGGCATAGGAAAAGTGTTGTGCCCATCGGATATCCTTTGCATGGTCGATCGAGCATTAAATACTATTTTTACTCTAGTGTCATGCACATCCGTAAAAAAACACGCTACTAGGTATGTTATCTGATCAAGCACTTATGGGATGGGCATGCCACTTTGCATGTAAGTCAATTCCACCTAGTTGAAGGTGTGTGCAAAGTATTGTGCCCATCAGATATGCTTTACATTGTCGAACAAGCAGTAAATACTATTTTTGCCTTAGTGTCATGCATAACTGTCAAGAAACGCGGTCCTAGATGTGTTATTCGACTAAGTACTTATGGGATGGGCACACCACTTTGCATGTAAGTCAATAATACCTAGGTTGAGATGTTTGCAAAGTAATGTGATGATCGCATATGCATTACATTGTCGATTAAGCATAAATCAGTGTTTTTGCCTTAGTGTTATGGACAACAACCAATAAAAAACATGGTCCTAGGTGTGATATTCTAAAAAGTACTTATTGAATGGGCCTTCCACTTTGCATGGAATACCATACCACCACTTTTAAGGCACGTGCAAAGTATTGTGCCCATCAGATATGCTTTGCATGGTAGATTGAGTATTAAATACCGTTTTTGGCCTTGATGTCATGTACAACCGTTAAAAAACACGATCGTAGGTGTATTTTTCAAACAAGTACTTATCGGATGGGGATGCCACTTTGCACACAAGTCAATACTACCTAGGTTGAGGAACGTGCAAAGTCTTATGTCCATTGGATATGCTTTGCATAGTCGATCTCACATTATACACCATTTTGTTCCTAGTGTTATGCACAATCATCATAAAAATACGTTTGGAGGTGTGTTATCTGAACAAGTACTTATGGGATGGGTGTACCACTTTATATGCACGTCAATATGACCTAAGTTGAGGTGTGTACAAAGCTTTCAATTCAATGTAGAGGTTACGGTAGAGTCTAGAAAGCTTGTGAACTTCAGGGGAGTCTCAAAAGATGACTTCTTCAAGAATGAGTCAACATGGGATAAGCCACAACTATTCTTTATCAATGAAGTTTCTAGCGATGATATCCATAACTTCATTGATAGAATAGTATATACCACCATTAGCAAAGTGGCAATTTGCAACATTGTCATTTTTATTGATAAAAAAGACAAAGAATCCATGCAGGTCTCTCTAGAGCGAGCATATTCATCAAATTTGAAGATCTATAGTGGTGTTTATGCAGCAAAGAGAGGCAAGAGAGAATGTGGCATAGCGATTCAATCTCTTGAATCATTCTTTTTGTGTATGCAGAGTCCTAACCCTGATCACTCCTTACAAAAGAACATAAGAGGGAATTCAAATAATTTGAGATTGATGCTAGAAGAGCAAGATATTCCCGGATCCATACATTATCAAAAAAACAACTATGGAAGTCCTACAAAAAGTGGGAGTCTCTTGCTTACCATGATGGAGAATTTGCTAGTGGCAAGTTGGGAGGTCACCTTGTGCAGGATGGGATATCTATTTGAGGATCTCCTCAGAAAAGGCAACTCCACAAATATTATTGAAAATAAGCATTTTATGGCTTTTTTTCAGCTTCAAGCAGATCTAACCACAGGCTATGAAAAAGAGATAGACCACAAGGACACTGATGACATGGATGATTACCTTGAAGATCATAATGTCCCAGTTGATGATGATGAAAAGATGGACTTACATGACCCGTTCAGAGAGAGGTTGGTGGATGAAAGACAAACATGATGATGCCTTCTTTGATAATTATGGCTCGCAGGGTTATGAAAAAAGGCCACTACAACAATACTTAGTGGTATGAACTCTCTATTTCTCAACTAAATACAATTTTTTAAATAAGATTTAAATTTAAAGATAATGAATCTAATCTCTCATATTTGTTTATAGGCAATAGAGGGAGAAGAAATGGATGAAGTCAATATGGAGGCACTCCCTTCTACTTCAACATGCAACCACCTCTAAATTTGATTGAAGAATCCCATGAGCACAAGCTTTAAAGACACAATGGAAAAGCAGAATGACCCCAAACATAGAATACAAGCTATGATAGAGACCCATTCTGCAAATTTAGCTGCATTATTTAAAGTTAGGATCGTTTTGAAACGAGAAACTCAGCATTTGAGCTTTGGTAGAGAGGAGGTTTCAATCCTCTCCAATCCTTTAAAAGAGGTTAATGACAATGTTATCTTGGCCATTCTCACGTAATGTTTGTTTATTTGTTGCTACTTCAATGAGCTAACATTTGTTTATCAGTTTCCTAGTGCAGAATGCAAATCAATTCTATGAGCTAATGTTTGTTTATTTCTTGGTGCAGTGTAGTTATTTCTCAGCTTCCTAGTGCAGTGCAGCATCGTGTCTACATGCTCGATGCTCTCCTTTCTTCTATTCTTAGCTCTCCTCAAAAGACTATAGAAGATGTTTGTACCTGGTTAAGCCCTTTGAATTTAGATGGGGTGCGAGTCATCTTAATGCCTTATCATGAGGCGTAATTATCAACTCTAACCTTATTTTTACTATTTCTTTGGCAAGTTTGTGTAAAACAATAATCATTTTTATTCTGATCGTGTAGCTCACATTGGAGTCTGATCGTCTGGGACCTTGAACTCATTTGTGGTTTGTGAATTCAATGGAAGGCTATCATGCCAACTCCCCAAGGTAATTATTCTCTTAATATTTTTTATACTTTCTTATTTTGTATCTTATGATCATGACATATTAATATATTTAATATGTCAAGATGGACAGTGCTGCATATCAGCTAGTATCTGCTATCAGAACAACCACGGAGCAACAAGATCAAGTAGAATTCAAAAGACGTCTGCCAGTGGAGCAAAAAGATGGGCACAGTTGTGGGTGGAGAGTTGCCTACAATTGCATGTTGTTTCTTAGAGAGATTTTTGATTTGGAGTTACCAGTCAAAATGGAATCATATACATAAGCCGATCTGCTAGCATTTCGGGCTGAGAGTATTCAGCATCTAATTACTACCATTGGGAAACAACCTGAAAATATGACTACATTGCAGCATGTATAAAACCTTATCTTTATACTTGTATGCTTGTTCAAGCCTTTAATTGGGATGTGTAAATCTCATAACTTTTTTATATTTTCTTCCAAGAGGAGAAGAGACTGAGTCTAATGAAAGCATGCTATCTTTATACTTCTATGATTATTTAAACCTTTATTTTTATTTAGGATGTGTAAATCTCACAACTTTTTAAATTTTTCCTCCAAGAGGAGGAGAGACTCACTCTAATGAAAGCATGTATGAAACCTTACTTTTTAAATTTTTGCTCCAAGCGGAGGAGAGACTCACTCTAATGAAAGCATGTATGAAACCTTATCTGCTTGTTTAAGCCTTTATTTGGGATGTGTACATCGCATAACTTTTTTATATTTTTATAGAAATCCTTCCAACTAGTAGATGCCACACCATCCCTTTGCTGTTTATCTGCTGCCTCATTAAACATGTGCGTGTCCTCGCGGATTTTCTTCATGTCATTCTTGATTTCATAAATGGCGAAAACCTCTTCCCATTTGTACATTCAGGCTTCTTTGACATTAGAGCTACGGTTAATCATCCGACCATAATACTGAATCTATTGGAGCAGATTGGAAGTTCATTCACCGCTATCTTGTTAATTCGATAACAACCTCATTTTTTTGAATTTGGTGAAGAAGAGATTTCAATCCTCTTGAATCCTAAGAAAGAGGTTAATGTCAAAGTCATTACAACCATCCTCAGGTTTGATGCAGCCTTTTCCTTGGCTTTATACTTTGCTTATTTTGATTAAACCCAAGAAGCTAATACTTTTTTTTTAAATATAGTAATGTTATAACAAATTTTTTGCAAAATATACAAAGCGTTTCATATATGCTCGATCCTCATATTTCGGAAGTGCTTAGCAACAAAGAAGAAACCATAGAGGATGTTTGCAAGTGGTTGAAGCACGTTCCTATGAATGATGCACGAGTTATTTTTACAGCATATTATGAGAAGTAAGCATCAAACCCTACTTGTTTTTTCTATTGCATTGCTAGAATTGTCTCAAACACAGTAATTATTCTTTATTGATAATGTGGCTCACATTGGAGTCTGGTAGTCGTGAACATCTTTGCGAAGAAGTGCTTCTTTGCCAACTCAATGACATCCGTCCATGGCACTGTGTTAGAGTAAGTATAGGCTACACTTGTCATCACTTCTTGACATGTAGATTGATATGCAATGCACATATTCACTGTTGTTATATGTTTTGATGTGCAGATCAGCTCAAAAGTTAGTAGGTGCTATCAACACAGTAATGTGGCAATGTGACTTGGCACAACAAATAGAGTATATAACATGTCAGGTATCACATCAAGAGAATAGCCACATCTATAATTATGGATGGAGGGTGGGCTACAATTGCTTTTTGGTACTTGGTCAAATTTTTGAGATACAAAATGACACCACACTGTCAACATATACGGATTTGCATCTCTATGCATTTATAACATGTACCATTCGAGCAATCATTAAGGGTGACATTATGGACCCTCCCACAAGGCAAATAGATAATGGCTCAGAGGAGTATGAAATTAATGCCGTCAAAGAGTCAAAGGGGATAGAAGACCTCAACTCTACAAACATGGCTTCATTGGAAGAATTGGGAAGCTCTTTTAATGTTAGGGTTATGATTCAACATAGACCTCAGTATCATGAATTTGGGGGAGAGGAGATTTCAATCCTCTCTAGAGCTTCAAATGAGGTCAATAACAACGTTATGATGGCCATTCTCAGGTTTGATACAAACTTTTTCTCTGCTTGATAATTCAATATTTTGATTAAATCTAATAAGCTAATATTCATTTATTTGTTGGTGCAGTATAGTTATCTCACGATTTGGTAGAGCCGTAGAAAACCGTGTGTATATGTTGGATTCCCTCCTTTCTCCTATACTTAGCGATAGCAGAAAGACAATAGCCGATGTTTGTAAATGGTTACAGCCTTTACATTTACATGGCGTGCGAGTTCTATTCATGGCATATCACAAGATCTAAGTATCATGGCAACCTTTATTTTCATCTTATACTGGCAACATTGTGTTAAATAATAATGGTTCTTAATTATTCGTGTAGGGAACATTGGAGTCTGGTGGTTTGGGACCTTGAAGACAACTATTGTTGGTTTGTTAACTCGATTGCAGGCTTTCATGGCTCAGTGCAAACGTAAGTATTCTATTAATCTGTTGTTACTTCTATATTATGTACCTTATGTAATAGACACACTAAGTTTTTTTAATATGTCATGATGAGCAGGTCAATTGAGAAGTTGGTATCTGCTATCAGAGAAATAGGACAGTACAAAGATTCGGTAAACTTCCAAAGGCGTTTAGTAGTAGAGCAGCAAGATGGGCATAGTTGTGGGTGGAGAGTTGCTTACAACTGCATGTTTATTTTCAAAGAAATTTCATCACTTAAGCCACAGATCTCATCGGAAGACTCTTTGGAGCTCAAATATTCAGAGGAGGATATACAATTGTTTAGGGCTGAAATCATTCGAGACCTAATTGCTGCCATTAGAATACAACGTGCAACTGAAGCAATATCAAAGCTTGCATTTAAGGAAGAGGAGACCGAGTCTACTGTGAAAGCACTGCACACTACAGAAGAAGTAGAGACTCAGTGTACACCTACAGCACCACAGCCTCCACTGGAAGCATCAGAAGAGTTGCCACAGCCTCCACTTGCATTTAAGGAAGAGGATACTAAGTCTACTCCGAAAGCACTACATACTACAGAAGAAGTACACTACATACTACAAAAGAAGTAGAGACTGAGTGTACATCTAGAGCACCACAGCCTCCATTGGAAGCATCAGAAGAGTTGCCACAGTCTCCACTAGAAGCATTAGAAGAGTTGTGATGCATGTATGATGTTGTGTTTGTATATATGCATTAGGAGCATATTCTCATGATGTTGTTTACTCCATGAATATTATGGTTGACATTTATTTGTTGCAATGTATGAATCATGATGTAGTTTTTGTTGATTATACACCAATTTTTGACTTATTACTTAAGTGGCATTTAGTCATGATATTTATATATTTATTTCATGCACACAATTTTATGATATGAATGTGTGATGATGTGATTATTAGGAAATATAACCTTCTGTGATGAGAATTTTGATATGAATATGTGATGATGTAATATTTGTAATATATTTCATGGCAAAGTATCAATTCCCAATGCTCCACTCACTTAAAGTACAGCATTCCCAATGCTCTGCAAAATTTTATTCAGTTGGACAGTCTCCACTCACTTAAAGTAGAGCATTTCCAATGCTTCTCTCACTTTATTCCAACCCTTATCCTTATCATAGCAAACACATCGTGCCTTAGTGCACTTGTAATCTTCCATCGTAGTCCTTCCACAAACACTCTCTTATTTCTTACATCCTAGTCCTTCTGATTAACTTGTATTCATCTTTCACTTTACGTCTTCCCTCACTTTCTATCACTCTTGAAGGAGGGGCAGCTCACTGTGCATCCCTCGCTATTGCTCCCTTAGTCTCCTTCTCCCACTTTCCCTCTAAGACAATGACTAGTTACTACCTGACTTCATTTACTGAACTCAAATTCTGTCTTAGATCTCTTTTGTATGGACCAATGAAGGGAAAATCATTCGAGGAGGATATGTTACGCACATGGCTGCTTGATTTGAACTCAGCAGAAGAGGTGAATATCCTTAGCTTTCTTTTTCGCTTCTTTTAATCATGTACTTCTTATGCGAACGAGTTAAATTTTCGTACAGGATATGGCGGTGGCTAGAAGATGTATTGAAAAAAATGGTGAAGATAAGGAAAGCCAAGAGAGAAAAGAAGAGTTGTTGAATGCTTACAAGTTGGCGGAAGATTCAAAACAAGTTGTGAGGAGAGTCTGTGACGAGATTTGCGATGCCATCCCTGGTTATGCATGGTCTGCAAGTTTAAAGTCTGCTTGTTTTCATGAAGCCAATGCCATAGTAGGCACTTTCGAGGACATATGCTCTCTCTAATGACTTAATAGCCAAGTGATGGAAATTTAATTCCATAGAAATTTAAAGTAACTGTGAAATTTAATTCCATAGACTTATGTGTTTTCTAAAGTAACTGTAATAGACAAGAAATGAAACTACAGTTCCACAAAGACTTTTTAGTTCTCTAATGTAAAGTTGTAATAGACAAGAGAGACAAAGATGACATCTTCTAGGCTGAGCTAATGGAAGGTGTTTTTTAACACCACATGGCTTTGAGTTATATGATCTACTTCTTGTACAAATGTGTCCTGCTTTTTTTTAAATGTACTCTAGTTTTTTAAATGTACTCTAGTTTTTTTTCTAATTTGATTTTTTAAAATCTTACTTTTTGTCTCTTTTAACAACATGAAGTCCTCTTTTTTTAATGTACTCTAGTTTTAATAACATGTCATGTCATTTTTTCTAATTTGCTTTTTTAAAATCTTACTTTTTGACTCAAAGTTTTGTTTTATAAGAGCCTCTTTTTTTGAAATGCTTTATCCAAAATTATCTCACAAAATGAATTTGGATAGTGCACTAGTCCAAAATTAATGAAATAGGTGTTACTAATTTATCCACAATGAACCTACTGCATTTGTAGTAAAAAGAAAATATAAAATTATGGCTTGCAATCTTCTACTTAATGGTAACCGTACTTGGCACCACCTCACAGTAGACCTTGTTCGATATTGATTTATCCCAACCATCATCCAAGAAGTCAAGATTCTTTTCATTTCCAATTGCTTTGTAGGTGAGCATTGTTTTGCATACCTTGAATGGATACTTGTTAAATAGGTCAACAAAAACCATGATTGGCATGCATACATTGATTTTTACAATTCTTATAGCAATGCTTGGATGTAAAGATCATTGAACTCTCATTGAACTTCTGTGAATAGCTTAGCCCTATATGTCTCTGTCACACTTCTAGGGGGCATTGTCCAATCTATTGTATTCCATGGCATAAGATCTTGTTTCCTCAACACACCGTCAGTGTTTGCTTTGTCTAATAATTCATAAAAATGGTCATAGAATAAGATACATATCTGTGCTAATTGAGTTGTAGATCTGCCTTGATATTGTTAGTCTCCTATTGCTCCATGTAAGACATCCAAGAATCCCAAAATGGTCATTGGGTTAGCAAACAAATCATAGCACTTATTTAAAAATCTTGATATTTATATAATTTTTGAAAATTTTAAGATATAACAGTAGCAAGCATAGTGGTTGGCATGGTCATATGTGCTCCACCAAGAATCCCATCCATAGCTTCAAAGATGTGCGAGCAGTGGCACCAATGCAGTAGTCGTAGTAGCTTAAGTCCATGCGGTATGCCGCTATCACACAATAGATTTGATGACGCTTCCAGCACTAGTACAGTAACTTGAGAAGATGGCAACTTGAGAATTAGGGGCCTCCATTTCATGCCACACAAAATTCCAGTGAGTGCATGTGCACATCATTGCCCAATAGTGCATTGACCCTTCAAAGAGATCTCGAATAAGTTATCCATTAAAGTTCTTATGAACATAATTACTCTATGTTCACGACCTCTCCATGAACATTGTTTATGAATTTGTTTTTATCATTTATTGTCTTTCATTAATTATTGTTCATAAATTTGCTTTATACTTAAAGGGTACATGCATTTTTACACCAAGAAGGTGTATACATACACCACCTCTCTAAGAGAACAAGTCATCTATTGATGCTCTTGTATATGTACACCACCTCCCCAAGAGAACAAGTCATCTATTGATGTTCTTAGGAACATAATTACTGTACGTATGTACACCCTCTCTAATAGAACAAGTCATATATTTAAAAACATAATTACTCTATGGAATTGGATGTCCAACTATGTAATAAATCATACAAAGTATAGTATTCATGGCAAGTATTTGGTTATAGTGAGAATAATTTTTCTTTTCAAAGATAGCTTAATCATAGCAATTATAATTGTGTTTGAAAGATAGCTTAATCATAGCATTGTTCATAGAAGTATTTAGTTAACCATAGGGAGTACAGTAGTCATAGCAAGTATTTGGTTAATCTTAGCAAAGTGTTTTGCTATTTCAAGAAAATTTTGTTTTGAAAGATAGAGTGAAAACCATAGAAGCACAATATTAATCATTTTGAGCTTTTCTTTGGGCCAATTCTAAAATTGGACTTTACACAAGTCCAAATTTCCAATTTTTTTGAAATGTGTGCTATATACTATGTGGGATTCCACAAGGATTAAATTGACATGTTTTTCTTAAAGAATGGGCTAAGTAAGGTAAGATACTCATGCTCACCCATTAGCTTATACAATGACTAATTATGGATCCCTTGATTTGTTTAATTCTACAGCTCAACACTCAAGATCCCTAAATGTCTACTTTCAAGTTTGGAATAAAGCAAATATTTTGTGAGCCTTTGATTAAAGTTAAATTTGTTAGCTTCCAAGAAATATTATAATAATTATTATTAAATGGATTTCTTATCCTAATCCATAGTCAAAGTGCAATTTGTTACAAATTGATCTACATATGGGAAGTATCTTTGAAGTTTTCGCATACAAGATTCTCATAACTTTTGTAAAGTTCTTCTTCTTGTTTTGTTGCCATGATGCCTGTAGTTCCCATATTTTATAGATTGGATTTGCTTTACTAGATGGGTGCAACATGCCTACTCCTTTAAACAAGTCTTGAAGACAGCTTATATAAGATGGTGACAAAGATCTTTCCAAGTACGTAGAAATTTTCTTGTAATATATAATACTGCATATGTGATTTGTTGTGATGATTGGTCTTCTTTTCAATCTTTTTGGGATATGTTGTAGTGTATTGTGTGTCAAAGTTTGTAACTTTCTCTCTCTCTCTCTCTCTCTCTCTCTCTCTCTGTGCATGGATCACCGACGTCCGTTTCTGAGCCTGGACGTCCGTTTCTGAGCCTGGAGACGCTTTGTCTTAGTGCTCTCGATTGCGCCAGATGACACGGAAAAACCGTAAGCCGAGTTGACATAAAGCGAGAGTCGGACGTCGAGGCGTCGCCCATCGAACAGTAGAATTTTAGTCTCTCGGAAGGTGGGTATTCCACTTTGAACATTTCCCACACAACCGTATGATTTTTATGATTTTGACATGTTTGCCAATGCAGCTCGGTTCGGCCCGGAAAGAAATAGTTAGAGTTTGATATACAACCAGCTGCCAAAAGTCAAGATACGTAAGCCGATTGAGTATTCCCAACGACAAATGCAAGAAAGCTGGATTGCCAAAGCCGTCAAGGCCGGGAGTTTCCGAGAAGCATTATAAGACTGCTCTTTCGATCATTGCTGAGGAATCAGGATGAGCATCGGAGAGGAGATGTAGTAAGGTACTACGACTCATAAAATGAAGAGAATAAAATTTGCATATGGGAACTACGTCCACGCATGGCCGTAAGTCAGCATGCGATAAGTACCCTTTCGTTTTCAGCAGCGCTCTGGGCCTCCTAAGTAAAACGGAGTTGGAGAGCGCTTTTGCAATATATAGAGGACCCAAACGGAAGGGAACTTACCATTAGTGATCTGAAAGAAAGGTATTCATACAAAACAAATTGTGTGAGTCTCTGTGAGAGAGAGAGAGAGAGAGAGAGAGATGGATTCACGGCGTGTAGGTGTTGCTCTAGATTTCTCTGCATCCAGCAAATACGCTCTAGATTGGGTTCTCAATAACATTCTTCGCGACAAAGATCATCTGGTTCTGCTCCTGGTGCTGGAAAGGACCAAAGAGAACTCCAACCAGGCGAACCTTTGGAAAGAAGAAGGATCGCGTGAGTCATGATTTTTTATCTTGCGCAAAGTAGCGATGTCCGGGTGACAGGAAATTTTTCATGTTCAGATTCTTAGTTCTTAAGATTCCGCGTTCGATAACATGAAAATTTCTGGTTGTTCCCAAAACGCAGCTCTCATACCTTTCGTCGAGTTTAGGGAGGTGAAGCTCTTAGAGGATTACGGAGTGAAACAAGATCCCGAGGTGTTCGATATGCTGGACACCATCAACAGGCAAAAGGAGGTACTTGCTTTATGATTTGATCCATGAAATGGAGATTCCTGTTGATTGCTGTTCGTAGCAAATCTGTAGCCCATTTGTTGTTTCGCCTTTTCTGCAGCTCGTGATCGTTGCAAAGCTTTATTGGGGAGATCCAAGAGTAAAGTTGCACGATGCAATCGCTGACATGGAGCTGGATTTGCTTGTGATGGGCAGCCGGGGTCTCGGATCCATCAAAGGGTACTCACTCGCACCCCTGAATTTCATTATCGTTTCTGCTTGCGCCCAGAAAGTTCTTAGTTCCTGCTTCTTTCACAAAGCTGGCTGTTGATACTTGCAACCGCGCTTCATGGGAATCCCAAATTCCAATCTTCATCACGTCTCAGCACTCATTGACAACGCACGCTCAGTCAGGCCATATCTGAAAGGACATGCAGAGATTGTCCAACCGATTACGCAAAGGCTTACATAAGCAACAAATGTTTGGTCAGGAGATGCCAAACTTTATCTGCATCAATATAGATCTAAGATGCGTGATATTCTCTTGTGAAGTCTTAGCCAAACTTTACGCACAGAAAATATAAAGGAGTTCATGATGAACTAATTTATGAAGTTGTTGGTTCCATTGCAGGGTTCTGTTGGGAAGTGTGAGCTCCCACGTGGTGACTTACGCAACATGCCCTGTGACCGTGGTGAAGGTTCCCCCTCCCAAACACCAAAGTTGATGCCCTTGGATGAATTTCGTGGAGCCCCCTCCTTTTGTGCTTCTGTAACGTTCTTGTTTAAGGCATTGTTTCCACTTTACTACAAAACATGAGTCTCGAGATTATGGCGGGCTTTTGCCCTAAATTTATGGTTTGGAGAATCTTTCACAAGGGATCATTTTGTAGAGTGTAAGAAATCTCAAAATGTACACCTTTCTAAACCTTTCTAACCATTTCCTCTTTGGCAATCGATGTTTGATTGCACTCTCAATTCCATTTCTAGTCAAGATAAAGTATCTCTATTCTATTGGGGATTGAGGTTTGTGTAGTTCTATTTCTAACTCAAACCAATTCACAAGATTTAACTTGGCTACATGTCCTTCTAGATAACTTAGGCTTTGTGCAAGTGTCAATGGGTGCACTAATAGCAAGTTGATTCATATGGATTAAAGGTAGATCATTTGTCTTAAAGGTATGTGGGCTATCCATTATTCATGCATATTAAAGGTGGTTTAGAAGTAGATGTGTCCGTTGGTAAGATTGGATTGAGCGAGCTTAATCTTCAACAATAGGACACATTGATTAATCATTTTGGTGATCATAGTTTGATGCTTATAAGTCCTAGCTAGTAAAGTGACAATCAAAACCATCAACAAATGTAGAATCTTATAATGTATAAAATGCACCTATTTTTCACATTTTGATTTCCATTATTAAGAAACATACAATGTACACATCGAAGAGTGTGGTAGCACATTTTTAAGTTTGACAACTCATCATGTATTGGACACTCCACAAGCACAAGAGTAAATTAATTTTCAACCCCATGAAAAGAAGATCATGTGAAGGCACTGACAAAACGTAACTATGTTGTTAATAGAACTCCTCTTCTCCACTATGAATAAAGTATGGTAGAAACTTTCAATGAAAGAAAAAGCAGACAATTGAATGGAAGAAGAATAATCAAACCAACAACCCGATGAAGAAGCATAAGTTAAAATAAATAATTACTTTCTTCCGCAATATGTTAGAAACTTTTGAGAAGATAAAAGATGTGATCGCCCCTAAGCCTAGTGTACACAAGATCATTGGAAGAACTAAGGAGGCTCAAAGGACACTAAACAAGACATGAGAGGGAGACAGAAGTAGGCACACTCAATCTATTGCAATATGGATGTACTTCAACAATACAAGAAGGCTTCTTATATAGAGAGAGCCTTTAGAATAGTCAACCCATGTCGTATCCTATGATCCATATATCTCTAGTTGTAGCCCTTAATCCACATCATGTTCTTATGTAGTCCACATCCTTGGGTGGCTACTTTGATTCACACTAACACCATACCTTAGCTCATACCTTTGCTTCTAATTATGTACACATGGCACCATATCTCTCAGCACCTCCCCTTGGTGCCATGATGCATTGGCTACTCCAAGGTGGTCAAATGTGAGTAAATGTCCATCACCTCTCCTTAATGCATACTTGCTACTTAAGGTATCGTCCAGTGTGGTGTTACAATATGATCAATGTTTTCTAGTTCGATCAAGACACAGGATCTTTGAAAAGCTGAACAAAAGACATGGCAGGAAGATAAGGAATCTTTCTCTAAAGAGACTATGAGTGCCAATATATATTTCTATACATAATGTGATAAAACCAAACACACACTAATCTAAAAGGGGTTCATGGCCAACCTAAGCTATGATACCATGAGGAAAATGCAAGATGGGATTGCCACTAAGCCTAGTGCACACAACATCATTGGAAGAACTAAGGAGACTCAATGAACACTAAATAGGACATGAGAGGGAGATAGAATTAGGCACATTCAATCTATTGCAATATGTGTGGACTTCTCATGCACAATACAAGAAGGCTTGTTATATAGAGAGAGCCTTTAGAATAGTCAACCCATGTGGTATCTAGCAAAACACTCAACAAGAAAATTTTAAAATAAAAACTTAAGTGCAATAGAATTTTATTTGAAAAAAATAACCATGAAGTTATCTTGATTTTTGTACCTTAATACTAAGGAATAGAAGGCTTGTGATGAAACTAGGACACATGCAAAAATGAGGGAATCTAAAAAATGGTAGTGGTGGCTTAGCCTAGTTACATTATTGCTGCATGGCACCAAAAGCCAAATTATAATCTAACATACAATTATGACCATTCTAGAAAGTACATTTCAAGAAGGATCACCATGGAATTTTGATTTCTAGGCTTCAACAATGCTTATAAAATATGAATCTTTGTTAGTATAGCTTGATGTATGAAGTTGTGGATTAGGCTATCAAGACAAGAACTTGTAGGAAGACAAAGTAATGTTCTTGCAAGAAACATGCCTCTTTCTTGACTCCTTAAGGCTCAAATCTTCACAATTGCACCTTGGAAGATGCAATAAATAAGTTATATTATTTTCAATAGACATCTAGTGTCAAATAAAGATATGCTTGCCATTTTGGATGACTATGGTCTTGTGCACCACCTCTCAAACCATTGTAAGAGACTTATACTTTTCTCAATTCGGAGTGCCATCTTATGAGCTTGCAAGCTCATCTATTTAGGTGTGCATTATGCTACCCCTCTACAAATGTAGACATGATATATTGATTTAGAGTTACATGGCTAGGAAAAGCCCATACTTTTTAGTGATACTCTCTCTTTGGAAGTAAGTTATAGAGAAGTTATGTAACCATGTACACCTACCAAAACTAGGGGCATGACCAGGTTCCCAAAATACTATTGTCTAGATTTCACATATGGGAAACATCATGGTTGCAAAAACAAAACTTATTTTTCAATAATACCACCCTAATGCTTTGAGATAACCAAAGCATGTTAGTGTTACATGCCTTTGTTCTCCTAAGTGCATGGATGCTACATTCTTGAATGACTTGTGTATTTGCTTCATCCATTGCATCATTGAGTCATTTTTTCCATCTCCTAGGATTTCACATGGGTTCTCACATTAACCTACTAGGTTTGTGACTATCTATCTTTCATATCTGATCAATGCTCCAGTTGAGTCCCTCTCGAAGGCCCATGGTCTACAAAATCATCTTGTCACCTTGTTCAACCCAGCAAGCCCAAGAACACCCTCCATCCATGAAATACAATCAAAGCTTCCTCGTCCGCCTTTGCTGAAATCAAGGAAGTGCCCACACCCTTCAATGGAAATACCATCACGGCATTAAGAGGACAAGTAAAGGGTCTACTAGTAGTTTTACCTTCCACATCAATAGTCCCTTAATTTGCATCTTCCTCCAAGGAAAAGGAAGCCTACCGGACTCCAAAAGGAGTCTCCAGCCCGTACTCTGCAATCTTCAGAAAATCAATCTCAACAAGCAACTTTGCTTCTGCCTCTACTCCCCACTCTGTTTTGATGCAAGCTATGAGTCCAATGAAATCTTGGGCAAGAAGACACACATCAAAAGGAAAAAGAAAATGAAGCTAGCCCCAAGGGAATTCCTTTAAGCGGCTACTTCAAGCTCAAGTTTACTACGAGGGTAACGAGCATATCTGGGTGCTAAGACTTTGCCCATCCACCTACTCTTAGAGTGCCTATTGAGACTGGGCCCATAGGATCATTCAATGGCAAGGTGGCAATAGTATCCACAAGAACTTGAACCTAACATGGGGGTAGAATCACAAGAATCTACTGCTAGCCCATCCAGGAAGACTCACACCAAGGCAACAGTGTAAGCGACTCCACACTACCCATGAGTTTTTATGTTATAGGCAAGGCCATGCCCACAACTCTTAGCAGTGACACATCCTAAACAAAATAATCTATTATCAGAATAGGGGAAACTGAAGGCCATGCCCCTAATGTGTCCTGATGAGGGCCCAAGAGAAAGCCACTAAGAACATCCTCTGCTTCTACTCCCACATCGACAATTGTCGTGATGGATACACAAGAACCTGCTAATAAAAAGGGAGCAGCACCACAAGAACCTACCATTGCCCCTATACAGGGGTACTGGCTACAAGCACCAACATTTCCACAAGTGCTATGGAGTCCCAAGCAGTACCTCAAGTTTATCAGGACCTTCAAGCCATACTGCATTGATAGATGCCAGTGCCCTACCCACGCAACTCAACAAAGGCAAGCGAAGGGTGCCATCCGTTCATAACTCCAAGGCACAACTCTCCATCATCTTTGCTTGTGCACTCACAAATATGTGGCTTAGAGAGATGCCAGTATGCTAAATCCTCGCAAGATTGAGTCCACTCGTGTTCCTTCGATCTATGTGACAATAGGTGGTTCGCAACGTAGGTGAAAATAGGAGTCCCTTTTGGTAGAGTGTCATGCCCTAGGTTAATATAGCACCATTTGCACCCCCAAGAGTCCACACTTATGGAGCACCTTAGGTGAATAGGCCTCATCCCCCTATCAGTCAGCTTTAGGGCACAGTCATCTGCACTATCAGGGGATCCCCAAATAATTACCCCCTCACTTATTTGTCCCTTGCACACTTGGGTAAACGTCAAGAAATGTCTAGAAATGGCCAAAAATTTAGGAAGAACTCCACAACGACCCACAAGGAAAAAACGTCACATTAAGTGTAACCCCACAAACCTATTTTGAGATAATAATGCAGCACGCATTGACTTGCTGACATGGCATAAGCCGGGTTGCTAATGCAACACATGTGGGGATATCAAGGTCGCACATGTCAGGTTACTAAGGTCATGCACATTGGCTTGCTCACACAACATCCATCGGGATAGCTAATGCAGCTTGCGTCGGGTTAATTTTTTATAAAAATAGGACCCCTAGGCAAAAATCCATGCTGCATTAATGTTTGTAAATAGACTTTTGCAAAAAATTTCCAAAAAATTCCCAGCTGCCTAATCTAGTTCCAAACCAACCCACCTGCCTTCCAGCTACCCAAGCTCTCACTTCCCACATGAGTTACTCCTCAGAAGCTCTAACAACTCCCTCCGTGATCTTTTGCAATCTATTATTCCTTTAGCCCCAATGGGAGATATTTTTTTGCGAGCTTTGCATGTAAGCTTTTTTTGAGTTGTGAATGGAAAAGACATAAAAAGGAACACTAAAAAATACACATTTGTGAGCTTAAGGGTTTTATTGCTATCTTTATTTAAGCCTCAAAGCAAGAATTTCGTGTAGTGAATAAAAAAGAAATGAAAGTGGGGGACCCACAAAGCTCCTTGTACCAAATTGCCTCTGAAACAACTTTCTATAGCTCGTTGAATTTTTGCTATACATATGATCAAGGAACGACTAATAAATATGATAGTAAGGATAATTAAGGCACTTGAGTAAAATGTGTAATAATATAGCCAATAAATCATTGATCACCTTATAACCATTACGAACACCAATTATGGATCACCTTCATGTCACCATGAGCAAGAATAAACTTGTGTGATGGAGCTCCTAGAGCTCAGCTAGGGATTGTGTTGGTTTGGAGCTCCTTTTTTTGTATTTGTTTAGGACAATCTTCCCCTTCACGTGAAGCTTATAATGATGCCCTTTTGGTATCATTGATTATGATTTTGTTGAAATTATTGATTATTAATAACTATGGAAATTATTGATTATTAATAACTACTAAGTATATATGTTCAAACTATTGATATACAGTGATGGTTGGCAAAACATTATGTCCATGTGTAGCATGATAAGTTCAAGCTCTTATGAAACAAAAACTTTTTTAAATATATAGAATTTTGAAACTCTAACATGAGAAATGATTTTGTTCATATTACACCGATCATTTTGACTACAAACATGACCATGTTTGGAGTCATATTGACCACATTATGACCAAAATAAGATTGGTTATCCAAGCCCCCCAAGCCAAGCTAGGGGTTGCACTAGCCCTCAAGTGCTTCGAGGGCTTGGACAATGAGTCTTATTTTGGCCATAACTTAGTCAATAAGACACAAAACATGGTCATGTTTGTAGTCAAAACGATCGGTGTGATATGAACAAATCCATTGCTTGTGTTAGAGTGTCAAAATTATACATACTTAAAATGGCTTAACTTTTCTATTGAACACTTATAATTGGCAGTTTTCAACTAAAACTTGGATAAAGGTTAGCTTCTTGTCTATAGAGACCTCAAAGAGTATCTTTATAATTGTCTTGTGAAATGGTTTAGAGAGCCTAAAGAGCTAGGTGGGCTAGGACACCTTGTTGGCATAAAGGCTTTCATCGACCTTATCTTCATGATTTTCTTGTGGCATGGTTTGAGGATTACATATATTGTCATCAACCCTTGTGATTAAAGAGACATGAGATGTCTTTAAGATTAGGATCTGTTACATTATTGGTATGCATGCATTGGTTGTAGTGCTTGTGTGGAGTGCAAGTTTGGAATGCTTGCCTTCAAATATACGATGCTTTTTATGCATGGCCAAAAAGATGCTTTGAAGACATGCTTCTAACATTGAATATCAATGATTTGAAGGGTTTTTTTTGGAATGCAATTTTAAAATGATTACCTTCAAATAAAAAATGTATCCTTCCAACCTTTGCATTGGTTTGAAGATGTGCATGCTTCCAGTCAGTTAAATGCTTCTAGGCACCACATTGTTTCGAAGATTAATGCATGTTTAGAATGATATGAATATGCTATCACACAAGAATATATCATTTGAAACCGTTACCCTATTTTCTTGAGCTCTCAGACCTCTAAATCCATGTCCTAGATCCTTGTCAACTAACCTTACTTTTAGAGTGATCATGGATCAAGGGTTGTGTTATAAGTGTTGCTCAACATATGTGAGCCTTATATCATGTGAAGTCCCCCAATAGTTGTGTCATATAATGTTCAAAAAAATGACAAAAAAATCAAGTCCCCTGAGCTCAGGCCAAGAAAAGCTCGCAAAAAGATGAAAAACCTTGCAATTGAAGCTCCCAAAAAATAAACATTTGGCCCCAATGAGTATAGTCAAACTCAGGTCCACACCCCTAGCCTCTCTAGTCTATCCACCACTCCTTCCACTGCTGCTGTCAATCCATCATCCTCTCTCTCTATCGAGTCTCTATCCCATCGTCCATTCTTCCCATTTCTCTACCCCTCCTTGGAAATGTCACCCAAGACGAGCTAATCAAGGGAACTTTGCAGTGCCTCTACCGGGCCTCTACCTCTTACCCAGCCAAATGAAGGAAATTCATCCCAGTAGCCCCTCTCTATATTGAACATTATGTGACCACCACCAATACCTCTACTCTAGGCCACGACTAGCTTACTGCTCTTAATGACCTCTCCATCCATTTCTACGTTTGCTACAAACCTAATCTAGATTTTTGAGTGTCCTGTCATACTTTTACTTATTACCAGGCTTGCCATTGTTAAGGATGGTGTAAATTGCACCATCTAGGTAGGGCATAGGGGATAACCCTAACCCTAACCGCAGCCCTAACCCTAAGGGGTTTACATGTATATATTCGTGTTTATGTTCAATGCAACATAGTGTACAAGTAGCTATATCGTGTGCACTCCTCTCTCTCTCTCTCCCCACTTTGTCATGGTATTAGATCTAATGGTGCTTCCACTCCCTTCATGAGTGTCAAGCCCTCCTTCCATAAGTCATCCTCCATTGAGAGAGTTTCAATCGAGAGAGAGTATAAGCCCTTATTCCGTCAAGGCACACAAGCCCTTTCTTCATTAAGGCAATAAGCCCTCCATTTAAGGCATCTTCTTCATTTCTCTATTTCTTCTTGTAGAGCTCCTTCTCCTCTTCGATTCAATTGAGAAAGCTTGACATTCTAAGCTATGGAGAGTGAGATATTTTTATTTTAGTTCCATGAGTTTCTTTAAGAAATTTCATGAGTGTTGAGATTTCTGGATTCTGTAGGGTCTCCCTAAGGATCTCGAATCCTATTCTTAAGAGAGATCTATGGTGAGAGGAATGTGCTTGCTCAAGAGAGATAAAGCAAGGTCTAGCTTCATCAACGTAGCTTTTACGACCTTCCAAGGCTTCAAACAGCGCTCTGGCCCTCAGAGACTTAGCCACAAGCTGTGCCACTATCCAGTAAGCTCCAGCAACAGAGATCTCTCGGCCAGCCTCCAATAGCAGCTTCTACACAAAGGTTTCCAACTTTGCAGTGCCATCCCTCGCTAGCCAAACGGTAGCTTCAACAAACTCCATCAACTACTCCATGAAGAGAGCAAAACTAAGCGATACAGCAAGGCTCCACACCTCTAGACCACAGCTACAACTCCAGACAAGGCGACTGACAACAGAGACTCCAACTCTGGCAGCCGCTCTCCCATGTACAAACGGCGGGCCTCTAGACAATCAAAGGAAATTCCTTCCATAGCGCAAGAGCTCTCCTCCAACGTAGACGACAACGGGCTTCAACAGCCCAGCGACTCCCACGGGCTCCTCAACTCCGATGGCCACTCGGCTCCTGCATCCACTCTTGCAATAAGCAGCCCCGGCATCCATGACTATCATCAACCGTCAATTCGCCCGTGAACTCTACAGCCAGCGACAAGTTCTCCATCTCCCCGATCAGCCATGCTCCAACAGCCCCACAGAAGGATCCGACCCGGACCTACAAACAACACTTCTCAAAACGAGCCACCACGCGGCTCTACAGCACTGAATGGGCTCCAGCACCCATAGCAACGCTCTTGCCAACTCCGACCTCAATGAGATCCATGCAAAGGAACTCCATCCGACCGACGTCATGACTCGCAACGCTAACCAACAGAGGCTAGAAACAACTGTGTCTAGTGCCAAGGACCACGCTTGGACCACGCAATAGCTGGTGATTGACGACCATGGCCTCCAAAATCGATTCCCACGCCTGGCACCTCTCCATCCACAGCTTCCACGGCACACCTCCACGAGCTCCTCCATCGAACGACAACCCAAACGAGCTTCTCAGCCAGCTGCCAAATGGCAGCCTTATCTGAAGGGCCACGTGGCACCCTTCCCTTATCGCAACAGCCACATGGCACCTTCTCCATGTTAGTAGGCCAGCCTTATCCGGCACCAATGCCAATATTTATCTCTTGGCATATTGTTTTGGAAATGTTTCTTGGGACAAATAATCCATCAAATCACCATACTCACTTTCATAGTAATCAATTACAAATATCTTAGCATTAAGGAGTTCACTGACAACCCCTTGAGTTTCTTTTGGTGCAGGTAGTCTAGATAAACAAAGGATAACAATCAGCTCCCACATGCATCTTACCACGCCTATGTATGATTTTGAAATTGACTTCTTGTAAAAGAAGCATCCAACAAACAAGTCATCCTTGAATGATTGTCTTATTAATCAAATAGAGCAAATCTTGATGGTCCACACATAGAAAATAAATGAATTTTTGAGCAAATAGTGGTGCAATTTCTGCACACTAAAGATCATGCCTAGAGCTTCACGCTCGATAGTGCTATAATTAGATTTTGTAGGTGTAACCGACTACCATAATACACCAAATAATCCAATCTACCATCTAGTTGTGCCAATATAATCCCTAAGGCATATCCAGAGACATCAACATGCCCATGGAAAATGACATCCCATCGAGCTTGCCTCAAAATGGGTGTAGCTTGCAGCTCACCTTTTAAGTCCTAAAATACAATAAACAACTCAAAAATACATTCAAACTTGGCATCCTTCTTAGTTAATTCATATAATGGAGCTGTAACTTGGCAAAATCTTTTACAAAGTGTCTCTAAAAACTGATGAAACCCACAAAAGAACATAATTGGTTAAAGTTTCTAGCTCTAGCAATTGTTGAATGGCACAATATTTTACCTTGTTTAGTCTGGATACCATCTTGTGAAATCACATGCCCAAGTAAGACACAAATTTGGACACAAAAAACACTCTTAGCTTGATATAATGAGATGCTTACTTGCCTACAACGCTGAAACACCTTTTCCAAAAAACATAGATGATCATTGTGTGTTGATTATACACAAAAATCATCCAAATACATGGGGCTATGAACTTGGTCAAATAGTCCTTGAAAGTTTCTACCATGAAACTCCTTCCTCTTAAGAGTGGTTACATCCTTGAAAACAAAATTGGAAAACCTCTTGTAGAGATTGCTTACCCTTTCCTATGCTTAACTCTCTTTAGATCTATTTTTCCACTTAACTAGACATTCTTGCCATATTGTATGTTGCATTAAAAAAACTTGGTTCATGTGGTAAAGTAGTAGGTCCAATGAGTTCAACTAGGACTTCATTTCCAATGAGATTTTCATCATCTCCTAAAGTTAGGCTCTCCTGTGAGTGGCTGCCTGTCCTAGAAAGACTGCCTTATGTGACTTTGTAGGAGGTTTGGAGGGCAAGTATCGGTGTATGTGCGACGATGTACTAGGGTGGATACCAGCTCAATAATGATCGTCCATGCCCAATTCATCTGATAGATTGGTTCAGCCAGTCTGCAGGCCAGTTGGCCGCATGTTCAAGGGGCTACCAGCCCCTAAATAAGGCCCCCATTGGGAGTCACATATTCATTCCAGGAGTTCCTTTGCAGGCTGCAGTCCACAGCCTTCATAAGTGCCCAAATATGCACTAGATGAGGAAGACAGAGGGCAGCACAAGGCAGAGAATCAGCCTTCCACTCCAGCCTTCAGAAGTGGTTCTCAAACACTAGAGAAGGTGCACAAAGGTATTTGCAGGGTGCAGCAGAAGCACTAGCAGCAGCCGCAGCAGTAAACCCTAGCACTGTGCCACCCCGAATAGCTCTGCACACTTCTGGAGGGACCAGAAGTATGCCTACTCCACCTTTGCCTCCGATAACTCCTGTCGTCGCCAAACCACACCTCCGCGCCATGGGCATGCCAAAGGTCCAGTCCCTGTGGCCCCATCCATTCGTCCATCATGCATGTAATCTGATCTCCCATAATAGCATCAAATGATTACTAGGCAATGGAATTTTTCTTGTTTTCTCTACATCAATATCCAACTTCATCATGGGAGTTCAGTTTGGATTATGTACATCTTGAAGCTGGTAGATTGAGTCTTTTTCTTCTTCAGTATTAGAAATTTAATGGGTGTCCAAAAAATGTGTGGTCCTAAAGGTGAGGGTGAAGTTATAAGTATAGGTAAGGGTGGAAGCAAGTACAAAATTAAAGAAGAGGGGAGGTGGGACGACGAGGGGAAGTCGAGGAGACCAGGAAAATGAGGTGAGCTATCTGATAGTCCTATAAGGTGGGATTATGAAGAGGTGGAAGAAAGTTAGGCATTAACGGATGACATGTTTGAGAGTGTTGGATTGGTTGGAATTGATAGGAAGCATGGTAAGTAATATTGTTTAGATTGGATTTAAAAAAAAGTAATGCATATCATCCCTAATTTAAGGAGGAATGTGAGAGTTGGATGAAGAGAGTGGAAAGGTAGGGAGGTTGGAATTGAGGTAGACCGTGTATTATTTAGACAAGCCTTTTTCTAAGTCAACTAGTATCGTCGGCTTCAAGATCAGATTTGACTTGTAATTAACTCCTAGGGATAGTGAATGATGGCTTTTGCAATTAAGGCTACTACTCGGCTTCCCATTAATGCATTCTTAGATTGATCTTAGATTGATCATAGGCACCCGACTTTGTGATGAATGTGTTCTTAGATTGATCTTTTGGAGCTAAGGTGATTTGATTATAGCCACTATAACCATTCGTAAATGAATACATTTCATGCCCTACAACCTAATCTAAGATCCCATCTATAAATGGTATTGGAAATGGGTCAGGAATAGTTTGAGCATTCAATTTTTGGTGATTCATATGTACTCAGAGTTTACCATTCTTTTACTACCAAAATTGGAAATAACCAATCATTGCAATAAATAGCATAAATGAACCCTACTCAAAGAAGTTGATCCGATTCAGCTTTGACTTGCTTTGCATAATTCAGATTCATTCCATTGGTTTGGCATTTAGTACTAAAGGAATTCTATGTTGACATAATCTAGGCGTGACTCCCTAAAGATCTGTGTAATTACAAGCGAAAACATCTTTGTACCTCGTGAAAAGTTCTTTAACAAATTGAAGTTGCTTGAAGGAAAGATTGGCACTTACCACTACAATTCTAGGCTTATCATATGTGCCAAGGTTGAGTTCTTGTGTTGGGTCTAGAACTAACTAATCAGTTTAGAGTTGTTTAATAGTGATTGTTGTCTCTAGCATTTCGCTTTCCCCTTCAAAATTGTCATTGAAGTTGCTCGGGAACATATCATTTTGAGCTAATAATTTGCACAATTTTCATTTTTTGCTTGATATCAACCACCACCACTTGAAAGATATCAATTTCACCGATCGGAAGGATTTGTAATTCCATCAAGCATGACTCCACATCTTGAGGAAATGGGTTTGCGATTTCTAAACCCTTAGGCTAGTAACTATTCGGTACCTTTTGAGGGTTAGTGGGAGTGTACGCCTCCTTGCCCATCAGTTTTGATGATCGTTTCCTCAGATACCCAATCATGCAACACCTTGGCACTTTTTAATCTACTCAAGATAGAAAAAATGCTCACCATGCTTATGAATATGGCCATAAAGGAAGGGTTTCCATTAGCATGGCAAGTTTGTAGAATTGTATTAATCCACAAGGGAGGGCACAACAAGATGGCAAACAATCATGGTGGAGGAACCCAATTGCCAAGCTTTATGGAATTATTCTTGAACAAAAAATTAGCTAATGGGCAGAGAAAAAAGGGTCAGGGCACCAGCCCACATAGGGTTTTTCCCCAAACACTCAATACTAGACTGTTTGGTCACCATAATGACTACATCAAAAGGTACCAATCATAAAAAAGAGGATGTAATTTGTTTCTTTGTAGATTTCAAAAAGTACTTGACCCGATTCCATGCAAGAAACTATGGGAAAGATTTGAAAAGCTTCATGTTCCTCACAAACTTAGAGAGGCTTCATACCATCTATATGAGAAAATATAATCTGAGCTAGCACAACAATGTTTGGATGGGCCATGCTCCAAAGGGAAAGTTGTCATAAGCATTGACGTAGGCTCAAACAGGGCTGTCCCCTCTCACCAACTATTTTGTGTCTTTTTATTAATTATTTGGAGGATTGGATAAGAGCGCACAGCAGAGAAGGTGTCCATCTTGTTGGATATGGTCTACTCTTGCTTATTTACACATATGATGTAGTCTTCTTTGCAAAGAGAGAGCAAAAAATGCAAACATATTTGGATGCACTTGGAGACTTGTACAAACACTTCAAGACAAAACTCATGTGTGATTGGGGCTCCTAATAAACATCTTGACATCACTTTTGATAGGGAGTTTTGGAATTAGTCAACTCATATAAATATTTAAGGTTGTAATTTTCCAACAATTACAAGCAGAATGCATGTGTAGAAAGTGAAGCTTTGTAAATCTTTCAAAATAAGTGAAAGAAGCCACACCTATGGAATTGGAAAATGAGAGAGTTTCTATACACTATGCTTGTACAATCAGTGTTCCTTTATGGGTGCTCAACATGGGCTCTCGGACTCTCTAGGACATAGTGGAAACTTTACATAAAAGATTTCTCATAGGGGAATCACGAGTTGATACTTAGACACCCTAGCCCATCCGGGTGAGACAAGTATCCTACCTCTCCAAGGGGAGGCGCTCTGCCAATACATGGCTTACCTCAACAAATTTGAGAAGATGGATGCTATCAGGATACCTCACAAGGCATTAGAAGCTAGACAAACCATGGGATAGCACTAAGATGGGATGACATGTATGGAATTATGGGGAATAATATCTAGTGATATACCAAAGTATGCATGTGAGATCAAGGAGTTAGTGACAAAAAAGATGCTACATAAGTTATGGCAAGACCCAGGGCCAAGAATATAGTTCTACAAACATAAAATTAATCCAATGGATAACTTTAATACAATGGACAAAAATGTAGTTTTACAATAGGAAATTAATCCAATGGACTGCTTTAATACACACATTCAGGACCTTGTTGGCATCGTGCTTCTAATGAAGCGTAGCTTTTGTAGAGATCATTGTTTGCACATTTTTGATGAGGAATTTATTGATCCTCCAGGATATACTCAAATTTATCTCCCTCATTGATTGAAGATCTCTATTGGGCAGTTTTGGGTTTCATCACATCGACTCCAAATTCAAAGTGGACAAGCTGAGGGAGTACCTAGGGATAGGTAGATTTGTGCATTATGTGATATACACAAGATCGAGTCAGAGGAGCATTTCATCTTTCGGTGCCCAGTGTACGATGAGATCTAGGGATGCTACTGCTGTCTCTTCATAGATAGCTTTGGACCTCTCTCCCACTTCCTTTCTTATCCAGATTAGAGATGCTTAGTCAACTTCATTCATGAGGAAGTTTGCCATAGAGCACACTTACTCAGATTGCAAAAATAGGGATGAGGCACACAGGCAAACTCATCCCAGAGCATGATCACAGAGTTCTTTTAGCTAGATCAAATAGACCACCTTGGGTAATTGATGAGGTAGAGATCTAGAGCCAGTGACACAACACACTGACAGAGGGAGGTGCATAGATTATGCTTGGAGAGATCCCTTCCATGTTTAGACCTAGAGCACAACCTATGCAACCTACTACAAGAGTTACCATGGCCCTTATCAGATGTGGAGCTATAGCCAAGAGGCCATGCTAGACCGCACCCATAGATAGCCTCCAGTATTCTATCTCCAATCATAGCACGGCCAGCCATTGGGTCCATCATGTCCTCCCTTCTAGAGACCTCAAATTTTTACTGTACCGGGCCATTCTTGACATGGATTTGATGTGAAATGATGATATTCATGTTAGGACCACGTAGTCCTGAATGAATTTATGACTATGTAGCATTTAGTATCTAGTACGGGTGATGGTGCTCGTTTTAGTAGCTCTGCTCTTTGAGCTTGTTGTATCAGGTTTCTTATTATCTCATAGACCCATTGGTCTTCCAAAGACTTTCATAATCTCTCTCTCTCTCTCTCTCTCTCTCTCTCTCTCTCTCTCTCTCTCTCTCTCTCTGCCCTATGTTTCCATCATGATGTGTTTGGTTATGTTTATCATTTACAGGTTTTGGGTGTTGTGTGTTTTGATTTGTGCTTTGTATTATAAATTATTGGTTAATGTGTCTTTCTTGGTTGCCTTTTTTTGTGTGTAGTCTATTGCAAATGTCTCTTAGAGTGTGTCAGATTTGTTTATATGTGTGCTTTTGTAGTGTGTGTGTTTGTGCGATGTGAGTTTTGATTTTCTTGGTGTGTTATGTGAGGTGGTTATGTGTCCATGCTATATTGTTTTTAAAGTGCATGTGCGTGTGGTGTTTAGTGTAGTGTAGTGTGGATATGTTGTGTACATGTAGCAGCTACATAGTGTGTGTCTAGTTTGGTTTTTTGTAGTATGTGTTGTTAGAAATATGAAAAAGCCTCTTGTGATGATCATAAGAAAGAAATAATGCAATTCCAAGAAACATTGATGCAAAAAGAAGAAGAAATAGATGCAACATAGGAAAAAAACACAAGTTGCAAAAAAGCCCCAGAGATTATAAACACCAAGTTTAGGAACTAGAGCCAAAATGCACAACATCAAAGGAGAAGCTCAACATAATCCCAATGTAGATATTAATGCTCAAGACCAAGTGTAATGAATTTCCCACACAAAGCAAAGCAACTCAACAATTTGAAGTCATAAACTTGCCTGCACCTCCACGTACGGTAAGTACAGAGAGAAATGCATAGATGTATAATGTGTTAGAAATAATAATTTCAAAACTATAACTCCAATCAGTAAATCAAAACAATAAAAATATAGAGGATCCATTACAAGATTTATTGCTACAATGCACCACAGCATTGTACCAAGACCTTGTTGACGTACTTAAATTAGATGACCATCTTGAAGGTAGAGCCCGATTTAGTAAATGTGATATCATATGCATTGCCTAGTCTTAATTGGGATAGTCCAATGGGAATCATATCACTCAAGCCATCATAAATAAACTAGAGCCACAACCTGCATGGAGGAGAACAACATTGTTCGAATAAAGGTACATCATAGAGTATTTCAAAGAAAGGTATATCACGAAGTATCTCAAAGCATCAGCTTCCTTTAGGACGTATCCCAATTTTGAGATAGTAACCCATTGACACAAGTCGGATGCAATAATACATGATTTGGTGGAAAAGGAAGATACACTTGATAATTGGACCAAAACTCATATATATTCCAAGCTAGAATGCACAATCCAAGTTGGATGAAATAATGCATGATCTAGGAAAGGAAGATGCACTTGCTAATTGACCCAAAATTCATATATACTCCAAGCTGGAATGCACAATTCCATTGTACAATCATAAAAGCCTTGGATAAACATGCATCACATATACAAGGCAGTCACGATTGAACCCTCAAGGATAGTTCCAAATACAATGAAGCATTGGCCATAATCCTAGAAGTCTCCCTAACAAGTAACCAGCATCTACCCATGCTCAGCTTCAACTAAAATCAAATAATAGATGCTCAAACTACCAATCATCTCTTCCAACATGCCATATCACTTAAAGGATGATACATATATCGGATGATACATATATCTATGTAGATTTTTGGATATTGAGCAAAAAATATATGGGCTCAAGCACTAAAAGGAAAAGATCCACAACACGCTTACCAACTCAAACACTGACGATCCGTTTACCACGATTGTTGGGTAAAGAGTACAAGAACACAACTTTGACTAGATATTCAAGCATAAACTAGGGACGGGTGATCAAATTATTCTAGGAGAGTTATTAACCTATTGCAACAAGGGTCAAAAGTGAAAAGCACAGTCCACAACAAGCAATATGAGATTAGTGTGTGGAGTAGTGGCATAATTTTGTTGAAATATCTTGAGCTTAAAGGTAGGTTTGGTGGGTCTAATAGGATACAGATAACTAAAGCACTCTCTAGAAAAGATCTAAACACAAAATCATAATCTAGAGAGAGAAATACTAAAACTACACTTTGCCTTAGAGAGAAAAACTCCATGCACTTTGTATTAGAGAGAGAAAGTCCATACATTTTGCACTAGAGAGAGAAAATCCATACACTTTTTGCTACAAAGAGACTCCATACATTTTGTACTAGAGAGAGAAACTCCATGTGCTGGAAAGAGAAACTCTAAACACTTTGTGATAGAGAGAGAAACTCCATACATTTTAATTTCTCTCTCTATGACATTGATCCAAATGTATTCATCTTATCCTAAGAGTTTTCTTAAATACACTATACTCAAATTGAGGTCAACGAAATAAGATCTTGAATCACATTAATGTGACACATGAGTGCTCTTCATCTCTCTTTAGATTTAGTTTTTCTCTTTCTAGCTTCAAAATACAATGGGTGTAGAAATCCAATATCTTGATGTTTAATAGATCCTCCATCAGAAGAATCAAGTGAAAATTGAGTCCAGTTAGAGACTCCTTGTCCTTTTTAGCTGAGCCCATAGTGAGCAACATTCTCTCGCTAGACCTAGTGTTGATCCACATTGGACCACAAATTACAAGGAAGCCTCACTACCTTGATCATGTTTCCTTGGGATATCAATACCCAAGGCTTATACTAGTATCCAAAGGTTGCTTTCTCAACTTTAATGTTGATTCTAGGGTTGATGATTTTGGTTTCCTATCTATATGATGGTATCAACTCTGAAACACAAAAATACTTGAAAATCTCACCAACTTGGTTTAGTGCTACTTGGTTATTGATACTTAAGAGCTACACTGATTAGAATGTAGTTAATACCTTTCTATTCTTTTCATAACCTACATGTTAGGCTCTAAAATTTTGTTAAATCTCAACTCTTTGGCTCACAGTCTTGTTGTTTTTACATGCGAACAGTGCTAGCATATATTGATTAGTATCTTCCCCTTATTCTTATAATTGTAAAAACTTATCTTGACTACTTCCAACTTGAGCCTATTTCCTAGAAGCCTTGCATACATCACAAACGAAACATAAGAGATCTCAAACTTGATCTCTTGGAATCTTGGCTACTCTATTATTTTGTATTCACCCGGGTTTTTTTTGGGCTTCGACTGACCTTAGAATCATTTTTTACTTTGAGTGAAACCAATTCAAAATGTATACGAGTAAAACTTGGATATATATTACCCTAGTCTTTTTAGGTGGCTAACCACCCCTCTAATACATTTGGCTTTTCTATATAACTTGAGTTTTAAGTAATAAATTGTCTTTGCATTTATCTACCCTTGGATATGATGATTGTCTCTTTTCAAAATGTAGAAGAGTAAACTTGGATGTATATTATTCAGGTCTTCTTTATGGGCTGACTACCCCTCTAATATATTTGGCTTTTCTACATAACTTTAGTTTTAAAGTAATAAATTGTCTTTGCATTTGTCCATCCTTGGATATGATGGTTCTCTCTTTTATGCTGTTTCACTCTATTGGATGTTATAATTTGATGGATATTTTCAAATCATACAATATGATTCTCGATATCATCGCACCTAATTTAGAAGTACTAAGATATGATCTAGCACACAAATGCTCACTAAAGGGGCCTGGCTTACCCCATTAAACCTCTACTTCCCAACAAGTAGTTAAACAAATATCACTATGATCATCCCCTCCCAAATGTGTCACCCTGCTCCTCCACCTTAGCACAGTCTAAGAGCATCTCACACAATCTTTCCTCCCCTAGTCTTGAAGAGAGCTCCTCACACAATCGTTCCTCCCCTAATCTTGAAATCGTGACATACAAGATCTTCTTACACAGTCTTTGTGACATATGCAGTCTCCTCACATAGATCTTGAAAGATCTATGCTACAACGTTACTCTAAATGCAAGCCTAGAGGTGCAAGGCTTGTTTTGGGCATATTCAATTATAGCTACGATAGATTTTCTAATTCCATCCCTCTCTCTCTATTGCTGGGATTGGAATTGCATGTAGCCACCTATCCCAAGGATCGAGGGGTTTCCATTTTCTGAGCGAAAACCCCCGAGCGACGAGCAGACAAAAGGTGGGAGGGGTTTAAATATATAGGCTCAAGTCATTTTTGGGAAGCACAAAATTCCAAATTATTTCAAAGAATATGTAAGTAAATATGAAATATTTATGAACAGAGATAGATATAAATATACCTCTATATAACATACATATATAAGGTCCAAATGGCGACTTATTTTATGACTTTCAAATATCCTTTCTTTTCCTTTCACCATTGGTTGGATCATCAAAATTTGAGCAAATATCCTCTTTACATCTCCTCAAGATGGGCTAAGAAAAATATATAAAGTCTTTTTAATAGACCCTCTAAGTGTATTCTGCTAGAGGAATATGGTTTGCAGAGCTTGCCCCAATACTATTACATCGGCGGAATACCCTTCGAGAGCCTACAAAGAATGGGTCATAACTTTTACTCCTTAGCTCAGATTGAGGAGCTGTAAAAAGGAAAAATATTCAAAATTTCATGATCTATGCAATGATAGGCTTAAATTATAATTTTTATAGGTATAGAAGAGATAAATTGGAAATTTCAAGATGTATATGAGAGTTAAAACTTTTTTCTAATTCATATTATGGTAGGAAGGAGTTCAGTAGGGACCACATTTCCTTAAAAGTACTTAGGTTTGGAGAATTGGAAGTATTTTGAAAATACCTCCCTTGCCTTCCCATATTTGATAATGTATTAGAGATTAATTTATGATCTATAATAATGGCTTCAAGTATGATATTTTCAATATCCTTTTCCTACTCATCCAAGGAATATGGTATACATTGTTACATGAGAGCTTCTCAATACTTCAAATATGGGATTGCTAAAGCTAAGGGAAACCCTTTTAAATTGATTGAATTACCATAATTCTCAAAAGAGAGGATGGTATAGGGAGGGATTTATAGGAGTTTCTAAAGTGTTCACTATTTGTTCATGTATAGATGATGTAATCTAAAATTAGGGTTATAATGATAAATAAGGAAGTATATGGTTCCATAAATGAGAAATTAAGAAAGAATTGTATATTCCTTTGAGAAATATACTAGCATGGTTGGTGTCAAGCATTATCGCTTGGACTTTTCTACTCGTAGGTTTTTGCTCAGAAAATGTGCACATCCCCAGGGATCGGTATCTCATTTCTCTTTATATATAATATGACCTACTCTTTCTCAATGTGAGAACAAATGAAGACAAAAAAATGAAGCATATAAAGACAAAAGATTGATAAGAACATGATTACTCCTATACTTAATAACACTAACCACTTGTTCAACTACACAACTAACATGGCCATATACTCACAACACCTAACCTCATTAGCAAGAAACCATCCCAACTCTCCATAGACCCTTAGCAGGGCCAAAAAAAAGAGAACTAAACACTTTTGCAGAAAGAAAATCTATGATAATGAAACAAATGGAGGGGTTACTTTAATTATCAAAGGCTCATCCCTACCATGTTTATTGCCCTATCAAAAGTACTTCTAAAAGTAGAGTATAGTACAAAACAGAAGTAGCTACTCTAGTTTAGGGCTGGACATGGAGTTTGGGGTCCTGAGGTGTTTTGCTTGTCCTTCAAGGTCTTTGGCGGGTTTGGAAATGAGCGTGTGTCTGTTTATACAAAATTTTGCATGTACGCCATGCTTGTTCTTTATATATGGTTATTTGATCTTAAGAAACCTCGTGATAGTAATGGAAGAGTAAATATATTAAAATACAAAGCTATAGGGTAGGTTCAAAAGCTTGCCAACAATTAAAGAAAATATAAAAACATGACTAGGATCCTATTAGTAAAATATGTTTTAGATCCTCATATTTTTAATATATGAGATAAGTTGACATCAATCAGACAATAACAATATATTGATGTTCTATTGCAAAATATATTGCTATTAATTTTTGTGCAACAATGCTGGTTTAGGACAACCACATAACTAGTGCTTGACCTGAACTAGCAGTGATTACTAGTTGGGCTGGTTCAAGATAGTTACATTAAGTCCGAGCTAGCCCAATGTAGAAATTAAACATTCCAAAACTCAATCACAAACAACCATCGAGATAGTTAAGACAATTACATGATGTTCCAACCACCGAGATGGTTAGGACAATCACATGATGTTCCAACCACTAGGCTGGATTAGGATAATCGCATTAATTCCAAGCTCGCCCAATTTGAAATCAAACAATTAAAATATTCTAAAATTCAACACAACCATTGAGCTAGTTTAGGCAACCACGGACCTACATTATATTCAGAATATATATGATGTGCTCATCCAACTTCTTGCATCATGTCTACTTTCTGCAGATGTCCTACTTATTTCAGATCAAGATGATCATGCATTTATTTCGCTCTACATACAATAGCTGAAGCCATGTTGGTCCTTTTGATTGACAACATATTTGACATTGTGTACCCCCAAGCCATTTCTTCTGTGTGTTTAGGGCACACCATAGTTAATGTCACCCTCTTTATAACTAGGTGATCTAAGCTCATGTTCTTCGCTTCGATGGCATGCAAGCTGCAATTGCTTCTTGTTACTACTCTGCAAGAAGTCTCCTTTCTTCTTGTTGTTTCTCCCTCCACAAACATTGCAAAATTGTCTTCCATTGCCATTTCGATACCGTGCCATTGCTTTTCTTGACCTACAATTTGTTTCTTGTGCCTTGACCAAGCTTTTTAGCTTCTTTCCTATCTTGCAACCTCTATCTACTGCTCTTCTAAGCCATGACAAGCTGCATCTTGCGATTAATGCCAAGACACAATCAATGAACCGATAGAATAGAATCTCCAGAGAACAGAGACTAGCTAGCCTATGAGACGAGCAAACCCCAGTCATCCAACCTCAATGCTTTTATGCACCGCCCACTGCTACACATCCCCTGAACTACAAGGGACATTTTAGCATTTAGCATCTCAATGCTAATGCTCCTTAGAGGAGAGAGGTTTTGGGTCTATGTTCAAGGGTAGGATTGATGAGTAGGGATTATAGCAGAGGTTATAGGGTGGTGCAGGTTGCAGTATTCAAAGACTTGTAAGTGGGAGGTGGTGAAAATTCCAAAGCTTTTTAGCTTCTTTCCTATCTTGCAACCTCTATCTACTGCTCTTCTAAGCCATGACAAGCTGCATCTTGCGATTAATGCCAAGACACAATCAATGAACCGATAGAATAGAATCTCCAGAGAACAGAGACTAGCTAGCCTATGAGACGAGCAAACCCCAGTCATCCAACCTCAATGCTTTTATGCACCGCCCACTGCTACACATCCCCTGAACTACAAGGGACATTTTAGCATTTAGCATCTCAATGCTAATGCTCCTTAGAGGAGAGAGGTTTTGGGTCTATGTTCAAGGGTAGGATTGATGAGTAGGGATTATAGCAGAGGTTATAGGGTGGTGCAGGTTGCAGTATTCAAAGACTTGTAAGTGGGAGGTGGTGAAAATTCCAAAGCATTTCTCCCCTCTAGCAATACACGTCAGAAAAATTGGATATCCCAAGTAAGTACAATATGGCCTAAATTGCTTCAAAACAAAATAGGCCAAAGGGCATGCTATCGGGTTTAATGCTATGCATGATGAAATGTAATGACCTTGGCATGCTTATGATCCATATAGCAAGCAAGTGCATGGAAAAAGGAACAAATACAAAATTGTAAATAATGTTGTATTTTGATAAACTAGGGGGAGAGAGAGAGAGAGAGAGAGAGAGAGGAGTGTGCATGATATAGCTACCTATATATTATGTTGTATTTAACATAATCATGAATATATATATAGAGTATATATACGTGAACCCCTTATGGTTAGGGTTAGGGTTTTGGTTTTCCCCTAATGTCCATAAGGTATGGTGTAATTTACACCATCCTCAACACCCCCTCTCAAAATTTCACTGGGTAAGTAGAGGGGTGCATGTACAAGACCTTTTCATGGATTTCATTTGGTGCATATGATAGCATCTAAAAGTGAAATGAATTGAAGTAGTATATCCATGTGTGAGCATAGTGACTATGTAGCGAAAGGTTGTACAATGAGTACAACTTAGTAGATCCTATGTATAATGTGCATTTTCCCCTCTTAAGTTGTGGGTCATCCTTCACCTTCGGGAACAAAACCCATAAGATATGCCAAAGGGAAGAGGAAGGAAATATGCAAAAAGTAAAGTCCATCTAGATCAAAGACTGGTCAATCAAAAGATGATTGTGTACATGTGACTACATGTATGGCTGCATGTTGAATATGTCATAAGTCTTTGCAGCATAGCTACTCTATAAAAAATCCATCCGAATATGAAGCTAGGCCCTTTAGCCCCATGAAGATGTAATCCAATAAGTGGTGACAAAAAAGGGTGTCACCAACCCAAAAGAACTAATAGCAATATCAGAGGTATGCTACAGTAGAGTAATATTTGTCATATGATGTAGGGTCATAGAAGACTACACACTCACTATGAGTGATCTAGGGGCTAAAAATATGGGGCCAAAGGTGCAAGTATAATGCATTGTTCTACTAATGAAGAGGCTTGTAAAACTGACAAGGTATGGCAACCTTTCAAACCTGTATGCTCAACTGTCATGAGCTAAAGGTGATCTGATGTATGCATGGCTAAACATCCATTGGCATGGGATGTAGCATCTGTCAAAGATTCAAGGTGGAGCCAAAAGGCCTACAAACCTAAAATATCACTGAAAATGCATAAGATGTCCTTGAGGCATATGCAGTGCCAAATGCTAATGTAGGATTGACCTAAACTCCTGGTTCCAACCACTATGCATCAAATAAGGACTGTATATGATAGCCATAAGTGCATGCTGAAACACTGAGGTTCCCCAAGTTATGCTATGGCTGAACCTAATGATAACCACTCCACTGGGGTAAGATTGCACTAATGCATAAATATTCTCATGCTAAGAAATGATCTCATGAGTCGAAAGAGGTGGTGCAATGCGGCATGTGACTGAGCTGATGCTGGAATTTTTGAAAGATTGACCTATTGGTCAAAATTGCTCATGGAAACCATGTCCAAAGAAATGATGTGCTCCATGTCAGAGGTGAAAACATCAATGATGGATGCTGGAATGGAATCACTTGAAGAGTTGAATGTGTTGTGGCATGTCTCTCGACATGCTACAAAAGATATGATGCCTTATACTGAGGACTTACCTAAAGAAAAATTGCATGATCATAAATGAACTCTTTTGATATATTTGCATTTGATGTGATAGTAGATGGAGTCAAATCCATGCATGAATGTGATGGATGTACATCACTAGAATCAAATTGTGCTGATGTAGATGGGCATGCCTTTTTTTGAGGGCTTATTGTCAAATGTGCCTCATGCTAAGGGCTTGCTAGCAAATTTGCATGATTAAAACTATGGGTTGATCCATGCTCACATGTGGTAAATCTGTATTTGATCTCTCAAGACCAATGATTGAGTTAGTATTATGTACTAGTACATGGTGGCTTGGCTTTAAAATGTTGCCCCCTTGGTGGCCAAGGATAAATCTCACTAATATCTATAGGAGGCCACCTGAGGTTGGTGAGCAAATCCATCATCCAAACTTCAGCTACTTGGGTCTTCAAATGGCTCCTGCAGTGACTTGCACTCTGCTAATAGATCTTCCTTAGCTCAACACAGGCTAGCAGTTTGCTCCTCAAATAGCCTTATTACCTCCTCCTGGTACTTCATTTGTAATAATAATTTGTGCTCCAATACCTCAGGAGGGATCTGTTAAATTACACGATGCAGCAGAACAAAAACTAAACAAAGAATAGAGAGTACAGAGAAAACTAGAGAGAAACAAACTTTTCCTTCAATACTGATGTAGTACAGATGATGGCTCCATCCACCCGTGTGCTCCCACAGTGGAGCTCAGATGGCAATCTAGACAAATACTAGGTGAAGAGCTACTAGCTGGAAGATCTGATATGATACAATGGACTGGGGAGGTCGCCTCTTTATAGCTATGAGGGTGATAGTCGGATCAACGTAGTCGATGGAGTCGACTAGTCGACCTAGTCGGTGGAGCCAACCAGTCAACCTACTCGGTAGAACCGACTAGCCATCCATGGAATATTTAGGGAATATTCCATATACCGTCGCCTCGAGGGCTCCCACCCCCGAACCCCCACCAAGGGGGCCAGCTGGCCACCAGGCCCCAGCAAGAATAAGGGGCTCCCACACAATCACCTTTCTACCATCAACAGTCTCATTGATAGACCTCATCTAACATGCAAGTCAAGATCCCCATCCAGTGTCCCGGGCTCACACATGGCTTCTCCTCATATGAGGGCCTTACAACTTGAGCACCTTGGACCACCAGTGGTTACTAGGAGGGTGGGGCATTGAGCATATCTAACAGGATCCAATGGTTGGCCAAAAAATTCAGGGCCTATGCCGCATGCACCATGTTTTCCTTGAATTCCTTTGGTGCCTCTTGCTTGGTTTCTTGGTCAACATGTTCTTCCTGATCACCTAGCCCTTGCTCTTGCCCACCCTAGCTACCTAGCTCTTGTTCATTTTCCCCTCCTAATGGCCCTACTCGACTTAAAAGGGGAAATGCATATGGCCAAGGCACCCATCTTGACACTAGATGGTGTTATAGCATGAAGAGATGTGGACTGAGTTTGTAGTGGGTCTAGCCCCACCAGTTCATTGCTTGTAGCTTGTTCTTGAATGCTTAGTCAAAGATGGCAAACCAGCCTACCATCACACCGAGTGCCTTGACACATACCTTGCACTCTTCTTCAATCTTATGAACTCATATAGAAATCGGCAGATGGTCTTCAAACTTTCATCGCCAGCCTAACTAATCAAGTAACCCTATGAAGTTGAATAACTTTTGTCTTCAAAGTAGGTGTCACACTGCCTGGCATCCGCTAACTTTGTAGGGGTAGTACGTTGCTTCAAACTAAAGGCTCTTTTCAATAGGTTTGAGGTGATCCTGACATGGGTCTCATCAATTATGACACTGGGGTCTTCCTCATCATAGGAGTCAAGGATCTCCTCTACCAACTCGACCTCCTTCCATGGGAGCTGCATGAACAACAAATGATTGGCCTCTAGGATGCTTGTGAGGACAACATCAGAGAAGTCCTCAATCAGGTGCAGAGGTGAAATGTGAGGCTCCTTTTGCACTTCTATCAATTGTGGCATTTTGCTCCCTCCATAATGCAAAGATAACATAAGTGCAAAAGGAGGAGGAATGTGGTTGTGGTGAAAGGCATGGGAAAAAGAGGTAGATTGACACAATAGAGGTAGAGGGATTAGAAAGGATGAAGAAGACCTGAGAGCTATGGCAAGCAAGATCAGAGAGAGGACTATTGAAGATGATGTACATAATGACAACAAAGAGGTATATTGAATCTGCAAGTGAGGTTGAATAGTAGAGTTCCTAAATAAATGTAATCGATCAAAATTTGTAACTATGGTTCCCATCAAATCAGTGGTTGCATGAGCCTCCCTTGCTTTAGCATGACGATTTAGCCTCAGTCTTCATACATTTCTCAATGGAATCCTTAGTTTTGAGAGGAACTCAGGCAAACTACCTTAGTTGCTCTTCATTCACCTCGGGTCTTTGGTGGATCCTCTCTCCATCATAACCAGGCTTGTCTTCTCATAATCACGTAGTAGCTGGCCTTCTGTCTTCATACATTTCTCAATGCAATCCTTCTGGAATGGTAGCCGAGTATTATTGAGAAGATGTTCCTGTCGCCCTTTGAGTTGGTCTCCGTGTTCATTTTTATGCTCAATTGAGGAGATGGCCATCCGCTCAAAATCCAAACTCTCCGAAGATGAGTGTTCGGACTCCATTTGCCACGATGGACCTTCATCCACCAACCTTCTAAGTCGGCTCAGCCCAACACCATTGTGCTTTGCATAATAGCCAACTTCCACCCCTGGGGTAGCCTAGCTGATTCTCTCTCGTGGTGTTGTCACTCCTGTTGGACAGTTGCTTCTTCCAGCCTCCTTCGAGCATTTAACTCTGGTTTTGAGACCACTCCACTTCTCATAGTTGGATGTAGCCAATGCCACTGGCTTAGATACTCTTCACATATGATTGCGTATCTTCTTCATCTTTTCAAGCATGTGTCAGCCATTGCTTAAGGCAAAAAGTAGTCGAATAGCAATCTGAGTACTTTTTGTATTCAACACACCAGTCTTCAAGCACACTACCAATCAATACCACTCATTTGAAGTTACTTGAATAAATTTTCTGTAGTAGCCCATGATTCCCAAAAGCTATTTTACTTCATCTTCACTGTTTAACATGAACTCTCTTCTCGCTCTACCCTAACAAAACTTACCACTCGGTTCTCTAAATCTCCTATCCTGATAGCTCATCAACTCAAATTTCAATTGAACCTCCCCCACAGTAGGATCACCAAAATGTTGATTCTCCAGTTCCCTTAGTCCCAAACTTTCAAGGCAAATTGCCTCTTTGCTCTCTTCTCTTAAGGGCAACGCCCCTATAGGAGAATCCACAGGGCCCTTCTTCACCAACTGGATAGACATACAGAAAGCACTCGGCCACTATGCAAACCCTGCACATGGATCAACTTCAAAATGTCGTCAACTATAGGAGCAAGCACCGATGCATGCCGAATTAATGGAGGAAAGATTTATCAACTTCATGATACATATCTTCAAGAGGTGGTAGGAGATAAATTTAGAGGTATCCACGATATGGGTCAAGGATTGAGATAGAATTCATCAGCTCAAGGAGGAGGTCTAGATAACAAAAGACCGCATAGTCAGTCTACGGGCAGTTAGAGAAGCCATAGAAGAAATGGCTTGAAAGGCCAAGGAGTTGGCAACCGCCTTGCAAGAACAAAATGAGGCCTAGAGAAAGAGCTATTGGTGGAAATCGCCAAGGCTGACACACTGTTCATCTAGAGCATGGAGGCCAAGCAAGCTCTAGACCAATCTTGTAGGGACAAAGAGAAGACCCAAGCGGCGATGCACCAATAGATCAAAGCCTTGCACACATCCAATCAAGAGTTGGCCCTCCCTTGAAAAGGTGATATTTATAAAAACTAGAAAGTTTGACTTTTGGTCTTCAATCGTATGGATGCAAGTTTGAGAAATAGAAGATGTCCTTCTTTTCCAAAAGGTCTTGTCTATGTTTCTCTTGTTCTTGCCTTTGTGAATGCCTCTTGCCTCCTTCCCCCTTCTTGCTTCATGCACTCCCTCCCCTTCTCTCTCTCTTTTCCCCCTCTTCCATTTCTCTTTCCCTTCTCCTTCTCTCCTTTCTTCTCTTGAGGATTAACATTGCTACAACTTCGAAAGCCCTAGGAGTGACACCTTGGACCACATGGAAATTGTATACACATACACACTATAATTTCTTTTCTAATAATAATAATATTATAGAATGCAATTGAATGTTCATGCATTAGAAAAAGATGAACAAAAGGAATTGAGACAACAAATCATACATCATTTATAAATTGAGAGTCTATGGACTTGGCTTTGAAGTCTCTAATCAAAGCCTTGCCATCCTAAAAGGTAGCCCATTTTCCTTCTTTTCTGGCCACCTTTACCTTTGCAAGCTTCGAGTTCTTAGTTGAACAAGTTGTATATGCTCGAAGTAATATAATCCAACCATCTTTCTTTTGAAAAAAAAAAAGTTCATGCATTTAAAGGATCTCCCATGTTATGCTGAGTCTACGGCGATGGATATGGTCAACAATCCCTTGTATGACTTACCTTTGCAAGAGAAGCAAAGAAAACAAATCATTTTTGTCAATGATGAAATTTCTTTGTGCTTACAGACAAGATTGGTCTCAAATCAACTATTTTAACACAAGACGATAATGTTCATCAAAATATTAGTACATTGGAGTTGTTATCTAGAGATGAAGCAATACTTGAGTTCTTTCCTTTTGAGGAGTTATTATTGCTTTATTATTGCACAAAAACTCATAATTTGCAATAATCTCACATGTCATTGAGAGTGTTCTTAAGTGCCTCCTTTGTGCAAACAAAGTGAACGGTATTCATGGTCATGCATAGATGGCCTCAATTTATGAACTTTACACATTATATGATTTTGTCATGATTATAGGTGCTTCACCTTTCAAGGTGACAAGTGCTTCCATGGCTTTTATCTTTTTTTCATGTTTGTATATGTTTGATGTAATTCATAATTTTTAGGGTATGACGTTACTTTGAGAGATCTATCATAGCAAATATAGCATCATCTTTGAATCTAATGATATCATTTCTAAAAGAAAAGTGCTTTTATATTTTGAATTGTATGGTTTATCACTATCGTATTTATATATTTGTCAGTAACAACTTAAAAATATTATCAATACATCCTTAGTGTTGCTCATAGATTGGATTTGCTCAAGAAATGTTGCTTGGAATCTCCCAAAAGAAACCTCTCCTTGTGAGAACTGGAGTAGCCCAAATGTTTAGGAATTCTAACCCTTGACCTACCTAAGAGCACCAAATCCGTCAATAATGGCATAATAACAAGTGCAAGGTAAGAGATGGACCTTCAATTTTATGTGCTTAAGCAATGTGAGCATATTACATAGAATATGTCGAAGGATAGGTACTCGTCTATGCCAATGAAACGAGGTTGATGATGTGGAGAGAATCATAGGGCACCAGAATGCCCACACAAAGGCAATCCAACCACATCCTAGCCAATGTCAAGATTATGGAGTTGGACATGCTTGCATGGACTATCCTCTATGGATCAAACCCTAACCCCAAATTGAGAACAATCAAGATATAACGTTGGGCATGATTGGAGTTAGAATATGTAGTGTGGCAACTCCTAGCATAATGTCAATAACAACATATGTGATTACTAGGGAATAAATGGAAAAGAAGTTCCCAAATTCTCTTGCAACTATAAACCCATAGTCAACATCAAAGAAATCTGAAGTGCCAGAGTCAAGACCCACTAAAGCTCAATGCAGCATGTCCATAGCAACATGTCCATAGTAAGCTTTGACCAACTAGATAGTGGAGTTGAATACCCAAATGCAAAAAATGAAGAAAGAAAGGGTCTAGGACTTGGATTAAACAAGCATAGATCTAATATGATGATGACAAGCAAAGACTATCCCATTCTTGAATAATAGAGTCTAGATACCATCATAGAACCATTAGTGAATCTATAGTTATTGAATCCAAATGTTTATCAAACTCGTTTGGAGGGGCTAGCACTTGCCATTTTGATCAACATTTTTGTGTAAATATACCAATATGAACATTATTAAGTAGTTGCCCAACACACAAGAAATCTTCAAAGAGAATTTGATCAGCTCTACCAATAGAAAGATTACTAAGAAGTTGCCCAACGCCTAGGAAATCTTCAAAGCATGCGTGGAAACACAATCAATGATTTTTCTAGATGAAGAGCATCATATCAGTCAAGTTTGGTGAAAGAGATGACACCAAGAGTATGATAGTTCCAATTTTTGATCAACTTCCAACCGTGGTGGATGGGAGAGTGCATGTGAGCATCTATCAAAAGACTTGTATAATGCTCGGGGACTGATTTTAATGAAGACAACACCATTCCATGCCCATCTTCCACTTTCCATTTTGTAGAACATTCCTAGAATTAACCATTGGGAATCGTTGATGTTGTACTAATGATTCACACTCGATTTCACTATCTTGGATCTTCCCCCAACCACAACAACATAATAAATATTGCTAAGAGGACCTTGCTAACAACAACCATCAGTACACCATGATTGGGGCATTGTTCTAGCAACCACGATTTAGATAGCACCAAGAGAACAAGAAAATATATATTTGCAATGGAATGGGAAGCATTTACATATAAGGCGGTGCTCTCGAAGAGTAATGTAAACTACATTCAAAGCCCTCCTCAACAAATTTTGCAATTATTCCTTATGACCTATGCATACACTTAGGTAAAAAGGCATATCTAGCATGTAAATAAGAAGTCCTAAAGAAGTGAAAAGAATATGGGATTCTGTTGAAACCTATAAAATGCCAATTAGCAATCATATTAATATAAGAAGTCATTAATGAATTCTTGTGAGTATTCCTAGATAACCTATGCATACACTAAAAGAAAAGACACATCTAGCATGCTTATAACAAGTCACAAAGAATATGGGATTCCATGAGATCCTTTGAAATGTCAAATTCTGATAACATGTGGTGTTGTCTTGGGCCATTTTGGGCCATATAGTGTAAAGACATAGTGTAAAGACATTGCATTATCACATAGTATCAAGAAATGGCATTACCACAAACATGGAAAGTTCTAAGTAGTAGTGGAATTACCACTGCTACTAAATGGAAAGGATGTATGAATCTTTATGGGGCATCTAGGATATTACAAAAATTATCTTGAGATATGCAATGATTTGTAGGCTACTATATAAATTCATAGAGGAAATTTGATGGATTGAGGAATGCAAAGAAGCTTTTGAAGTCATGAAATGGATATTAACAAACAACTACACTAATGTAAGAGTCATTGATAGGGAAGAATATAGTAGTTTGCATCCCCAGTAGAGGTTGATCTACCTTTTTGGTCCATGGGAGGGAAGGGAAGAGGGATGTCAACCATAGGATCCTCATAAGATCTGAGGGCCATCATGCCTTAATATATTGGGCCATTGGTTATACAACTAAGGCATAATTATGGTATAAATCTTAGATGCATTGTCAAAATGAAACATAGTGGAGAGGAATACTGAAGCATTGTTTCCCTGTTGCGTTGGTTGGTGCCGAATGGCAACCATGAGCACATGTGACAAAATGGTGTGCGAATATCGTAGGATATCTCATGGCAAAAAAGACCACCCCTTAACCTAAGACCTCTTAATGCAAGAAAATTGGTTCTCAAAGCAATGCCACTCGTTCAAAAGGATGTGTCTCACGAATAGTGTGTAGACATCATAGGATACATTGTGGCAAGAAGATCACCCCTTGACCTAAGACCTCTAATGTCTCATGAGATATCCAAAACCTTACAAAAAAGCTTGTGAAGGAATAGTAGATGGCCATTTCATAGGAGTATCAACTGTTGAGAAAAATCCTCCTAAACAACTATTGGTGGCCCACCTCGTGGATAGACACCTTCAACCATGCTAGGCAATGTAATGTTTGTGAGAGCCCCAATGCAAAGATTTCAATGTTTTATCAATATTTGTTGCTTGTAACTGGTTTTGCCACTCCAAACAACGAATAACCTTTTTGACACAACAAGGAAATTACTTGAATGAAAGAAGTTTGGGATCCTTGCTCGCAATGCTGCAAAACTAAAGTCCAACCCCAAAATGGATGACCGTGTCATATCTTATTCAGTCTTACCACAATCAAAGAGATAAAAAAGAATTAGACAGGAGTAAAGGCTTTAAAAGACTTACATAAGCACATCCGTTTTGTAAGAAGGTCTTTTAAATTTCCCCCACCAAAGAAGATACCCATACCAGGACAAATGCTACAAGGTTTATTGATATTCAAAATGTGTTTCAATGTGGAGATGATGGTGTGCTCTTTGTGAGATAGCAAGATTTGTGGACAATGCAGCCAATATATTGGGAAGCAAGAACCAATTCATTAAAGTCTCTTTCATATGGCTCTCCACAAGGGAAAAGGTACAAGATTGGTCATAAAACGTATGACCAAGCAAGCAATGATAGTATACAAACCTTGCCAATACTTTGCCCCACACTTTATTGCTAATGATGATTTAGCTTGAATTGTGACAAGAAGTGAGTCCTTTAGCAAGAATCTAGTTGATCACACAAAGAATTGGGCTAACATCCCCAATCTATGAGAATAATGAGCAAAGGATAGATCTTTCAAGAGAGCCAATAATTTCAATGGGAGTCAGAGGGGAACAACAACATGATAAGCAGTCCAAGCAAAATGAATTACAAAGAATGATATTGTTGCTATAAAAGGAACTCTTCCATGAATAGCCTCTCTCTCTCTCTCTCTCTCTCTCTCTCTCTCGCACGCACGCGTGCTCTCCTACCTCCCTACACAACCGTCCCCATCTCTTTCTTTCTTGTTTCCCTTCTTCCAAACTTAATCCTCAACTAGTTTTTTTGAACCTTGAATCCTCATGCCCAATGCCTTTCCTCAATCCAAACTCCTAGATTAGCTTTTAAAAATCCTTTATCGCTTCACCTTCCAACTTTTTATGCTACTATTACATGAAGCAATTTAATGTCATAGAGGTGAGACTTGCAAGGCATGGCTTCTTGTTTGAAGCTTTGGGGATGTTAAGGTTATAAACACCTAGCACTTGGCAGCGTGAAATGATAAAAGACATCAAGTGTAAATTTATCCAAGCTCCACCAAGTGATGATGTGCTTAATGCAAAGTTTGATTCATTCGCTACAAATTATATTTCTCAATGCTGCTTGAAGAGAATTTGTCACTATAAAACATGAACTTTAGACACTTTTACCAAAGATTTTACGGTTACTTCAATAGCATTTTCTCTTTGTGCTCAACATTGAAGCATTTAAAAACAGGAACTTCTTTACTTGGAAGAGAATAAGATCAAGGTGTGCTATTAAGGAGACTTATCTCTATTATTATCTCTTAAAGGCCCAATCAAAATTTACATTTCCCATCTTCCCACACCACTTAGCCTCATGTCCACAAACTCCCCTTTGACTATAAGCTCCCTATTGGACAACAAGCCAATCCCCCCCTGTTCCGCCCTTCTCACCTCCCACCTGAGACTTGCACTTAAAGGAACTTGAGGACACTTAGGGCCTTGGTACAGAGGTTGGTTTAGGATCGAATTTGGGAATAGGATGATTTTGCAATTCCCATTGTACACCCATTCTTTTCTAGAATGGGAATGAAGTGGGATCCCATTCTATACCCCTTGAGTTTATGAAATATGGGAAAATTTGGATGTTCCCTTCATATTCCCATTGCGGGATAGCATACATGGTTTGGGTTTAAACCCAAATAGGAAAATAACTAGAACCAGGATTGATCCATTCCCACACCTTTACACCTTGCCACTAAAGAAAAAACCAATCTCTTGGGGTGGGTATGGGGGTGCAAGGACATTGGTTGGTCTCTTTAACACGTAGTGCCACCTTTGTGGGACGTTTGGACATTGCATTGAGATTATTTACACAACACTAGCTAGAGGAGAGTGAGGCCGAATCCTGAATTAGCGAGGGAATCTTGAAGAGCATTTGAATTGACAAGAATCAAATTTCCACGTTGCTTGTGGTAATTATTACCTATCGCGTATCTGCCTTGCTAACGTTATCCAAGCTCAGAAGCTCTCCTAGATCCCGCTTCCATGTTTCATGTTTCTTACAGCTGCTGCCTGCGCTTGGATCGAACCCACATTGCTGGATTCAACTCTCTTTCGCGCCCAGCAGACAGATCTCCTTTAATGTCCGCCAAATTCAACTCTCAAGCACAGATCGTCCAGGTTGTTTGAATGATGCGAATGGGTTTTCACCACAGCTGACTCCAAGCGAATTTTCAATGATATGAGGATTCTTTGTAAGCTACATCCCGTATTTCCTCGGATCATGCTTTGTGTATTGCCAAGCTGATTTTTTTTGCATTTTCTCCCCGAATTAAGCGGTGACACTTGCAAGCATTGTGCGTGATGGCCAGCTGTTCTAGCACGATGGAGTACGAGGATTGTCATGATTGCGTTGCATATGCTCTTTGTAGGGGGTTTGTTTCTGTTAGACGAGAATTTGCGGCGACAGACTTTATCACATCCCTGGTAATCGTTCAGGCATTTTGCGATGGATCAAAATATGCACTATCGAAGCTCTGCAGTGTAGGAGTTACGTGGCATATCATAGCTCTATAGCGCAGAGATTACTGTGGTGTTTCTAGATGATAAGAATGTATATTGTTTTCTCTTACCAGGTACACAGCTTTGTATTTACTGCTTGTGATTCTAGCTGTCTCTCAGTATCTGTACACAGCAGGATCCAACCCGGGGTACGTTGCAAATAAGACACCACTGAAGGCTTGTTTAGCTCGAGACGTTTCAACACCGATACTCATCCCCTCTTCTTTAATTGTACCCAGATATGTCGTGGATGTACTGAGAGAGGACCAGATAGCAGAAGCTGACATGAAACGTGCAAGGGACAGTCTACTTGGGTAATTTATCATGAGACCATTGTATCCGTTGAAGTGTTGAATCGAGATGGGAAAAACTTAAATCTTATGTTTCAAATTTGATATTGAAAGAACGTCTCAAGAAGACGGATATGCATTGCCCTGATTCCCGCTACTGTGAGGAGGATGCCTAGTTTAAAGGCTAGCTTGTGAGGCACAAGAGTGGGACCTTTGATATGTTTGGTTTTATAGGAATGGTTTTGATGGACTTTTCTTAGAAAATAGATTCTTTCTGTACTACAAGTAAGGCGGGTCCCAGGCCTCAGCTCTCAATAGAGTTGAACCACAAATTTAGCATTCAACATCAGCTCAGTCGACGGGGGGTGACAACCTTGCTCAGGGAGCGCTTCATGCCATGCTCCTGGTGCATCACCACATGATGGCAAGTAACTGAGGAAGTATCACATACTGGACGATAGATAAGAACATAAATAAATGAGATTCGAACTGTAGAGTCAGTCTCCAAGAGATGACAATGCATACTTCTGGTAGGAACGAGATTTTATTTACATCCTGAGTGGCTTTCATGTCTGCTTAGATATTTAATGATGGCAAGTTGGCTGTTTGAGGATTGGCAGTTATATATTCTGTCTTAGCCTGAGCCTTTTGATTAGTAAAGTGTGACTGGGGCCTATATTGTGCCACCTTATTCTATTCCAGGCAGAGTTTTAGTTCTGAAAGGTTATGGAAGGTATAGGCTTTTTTTGCTTGTACATGCGTTAGGTCTGTGGTGACATTCAATGAGGTTGATGCTCTACACAAACATATGTCTCTTGGCCTTCACCTCTAACGCTTCAATAGTGAGGTCCATTAGTGTAATTGTAATCCTAATATCTGAGGGTATATTGATATGTGTGCATGTTAAAGCGCATGAACGATTTGTTAGATCCACTATCGGCTGCCGATGAAGCAAATAGGATGCTGTATTAGCTAATTAGTGCTATGCGTGATATAGTTGGTGTTGTTGTAAAAAACTATCATCTGCCGAGAAATACTTGCTCAAGTCAAGCCAATACAGAACCATGCATGTGCACCTCCTTGTCCTGTCTAAGCTGGATGTTTCCTGACAACCGTAGGTAATATGTGTGACAAATAGATATGTTGCTGATGTTGTCCTTCTTGTGACGTTCAGTTGCCTCCAAAACTGTCAAAAACTTCTTGAAACCAAGATCCTTTTGCAGGCAACTGTCATAGCTGCCAGCTTGGGACCGTAATAGTATGTACCTGTGTCCATGATAGAGGATCTCACAAGATTTTTTATTGGGAATATGTTGTCTAAGAGTGCAAAAAATTTGACACCCTTTCTCAGCTTACTGGGCACTCGATGATCCATGAACATATAAAAATCAGCACAAAAAGAGGTGGTGTTTCTAGGTTTTCAATGGATACACCTGCAAGAAGGCATTTTTAAAATGTTGCAAATACATTCAGTATCTTTCAGCCTTTTATTACCATAAGCTATGGCAGGACCATTTGGAAGCAGAGCACTCTTCCATGCGTGCCCCACATGCATCAACCACACAAAGTCTCCACAAGAAATGCTGGAGTAAAACCTTGTTTCAAAGTAAGAGATTTCTTCATTCGATGCTGTCGTGTTTCTGTATTTGTCTGTTTGTGTTTTAAGATTTTTAATCATAAACAGGAAAAGGAGTAGCAATAAGAGCATGTGACATGCAAGGCGACAGTTTTAAGGCTACAAAAACCTGAGATTGATTTGACTTCCGTATCTGTTTGAAGCTTGGGCCAATCTGAGTCATCTTAAGCTTATCAAGGTCCATCTAGATCCCATTTTATTCAATAGTTTGATCACCTCAAGGAAGAATTCCTTCACCATTGTACTTATGAAAAGTTGAATCTTCTTGGGTCAACTTGAATACATATCAAGACTTGATGGTGCCCCCTCCTTGTCATTATAGAAGAAATGACAAGTTTCAATATCTAGGAATGAGGATATTCTTATGGGCATTGATTTTCAGCATGTCAGGGTTTTAGATCATGTGGAGCAGTGTTTCTTGGCTTAGGAGGGTATCTAGACCCTAACCCAGATCACCTTCCCTTGGGTTCATGGAGGATTTGGCTCTATAGGGGTGTCCTTATTGAGTATCTGCAGTGGGACCCCAGTGAGTCCTTCTATAGGGGTGTCCTTATTGAGTCCTTCTATAGCCGCCTCTTGCCTGCAATGCCAAAAGCTAATCGATGAGCATTTACGCATAGGCGCTGCCTTCAACAACGGTTGACTCAACAGCCTCAATGCAAGGACTCGCCAACGTTGCCTCCAGTAGTCGCCTCCATCTAGGCTATCATCCAACTGCGTCTCGCTCCAAGCACCTTCCAACTCACCGTGCCATCGCCATCAAACAAGCCTCTCCAAACGGGATGCCTCATACGCCTCTAATGACCAGTAGCATCAACAATCGGGCGACCATCAAAGCTCACCCTCAGGTTGCAGTGACGGCTTCCGCCAGCTCTCAGGCACTACAACAGGCTTCTCCGGTAGAATGACGACCGGCCTACTTCAACACTCAGTGTGGCTCCTTCAACAGGCATAGTCCACACCTCGACGGAATCATCCCATAGACGGAATCGGCGACAGAATCTTTTGTAGATTTCGGTGAACCCAGCAAGCGACACATGGCACAACAGCCACCCAACTTATCCTCAAGGTCAAGGCATTGACCCTTGGGCTTGGTCACCAAAGTGCCACGTGGCACCTTATTGTGCCACGTCAACATTTGGCACCCCGCGTGCCACATCATCGTTATTTGACACGTGGCAATCGATTGCCACGTTAGCTTATTTGCCATGTCAGATTTGCCCAGTTACATGCCACGTCATCTTTGCCAGGTTGACCAGTCAACGCTTGCCACGTCACCAGGTCCATGTGGACTGCCACATCATCAATCTAGTCATCAATGCCACGTGGCACACAACCCCCAGCCAGGCACACTTATCTCTCCACAGGCACTGCATGTGACCACTCGTGCCACCTCAGCATAGGGCTCCACAGGCGCAGTCCCTGTTGGGCACAATCACTGCATGTGATCCCCTGACTGCCACATCATCATTGAGTACATTTGCACTCCTTTTGCCCCTCCACCTAGATCAAGTAGTATCTCTTGATCCAAGAAGAATTTGAGGACGCTCCAAAAAGAAAAATCGATCGATTTGTCATGCTCTACGCGCTTGTCACATCACGCGCACATTTTGGCGCAAGTATCACTCACTTTTGCCTCGTCGACAAATCCACTCCCCACACACACATCAGCCTCTACATCGATGCATTTGACCCATCACTTAAAAAGAACCAAAGAAAAGAAATTATTTGCTGTTCTTTCATTCATCGACGGTTGGTATAGATCTAGATCAGAGTAGACTAGATCGCCATAGAGGGGACGCTTTGAATTTTCCCAAGTTGCCAATCTAAGCCATGCTCAAAATTCGCGACTAGTTTCTACTCGGAGTCAATCCCTATGCTCACATACGGTTTCACATCATCACATTATCTGAAACCTGACGTTCATCAGTTCAGTGAGCATACTTCAGACTGTTCAGAGGCATTGCCGATTGTTCAGTGGGCAGATAACACATGATTTGATTTCACACACACATGCCATTATTGTAAAGCCCATTCGGCTATTTCACGGCATTGTGCACATCATTTTAGCCTTGTAAATCCTCTTGGCTATTCCCGGCATCATTTGCCACAAGCCTTGTAATTCAGATCGGAGTATATATTGCAGTTCTATCTTCACCGACAGTTCATATTTCAGTGTTTTGCAGTTGATTCAAACAATGATTTTTACGGCACTTTGAGTATATTTCTTGCACCATGTCTACGACTAGCAACCTCAATCTGGAGGCATCTGCAAAGCTAGACAACTCAAATTACGCACATGGAAATACTAAACGGAGACCATTCTTGTAATTCAGGACAAATGGGAGTATGTCGATGGATCTACATCTAGACCATTGGACGATCCAGCCAGTAGTAGCTCTACTCCACCTGTTGTCACAGCACTAGCAACGGGATCTACACCAAGATCTCCAACTACACAAACAGTTTTCGCATCTGTAGCAGATCTTGAGCACAGGCAGAATGGGATAAGAAAGATAAGTATGCATATCATCTAATCAAGCAAAATGTCATGCTAGGACAGCTCAACATCGAAAGAAGCATGGGATATGTTCGCAGCTCTCTACGAGTCTAAGAACACTTTCAGGATTCTCACACTGAGAAACCAAATCAACCAGAGTTTCCGCAACAACAGCGAAACCGGTCATGCTTACGTACTCCGGATCAAAGATTACAACAATCAACTCACAGCAACAGGAGAGACCATGAATCCAACATAAATGGTTCAAGTCATTCTGAATGGACTAGGAGAGGGATACGAGAATCTACTCTATAGTATTGCCATCCAATGGCGAATTCCGACACTCGAAGAGCTCAATCTTACTTGGTGAAGAAGTTAGGACTCAAGCCATTCATGCATGCAAAGGTCATTCTAATGATCAGACATTCACAGCTTTAGATAGAAGCAAAGGCAGAGATAAAGGTAGAGGTAGATCATTTTAGAGAAGTGGTCATTATCAGCAAAGTCAGCATCAGCATTAGCATCATCCTTAGTAACATCAGAATCAGCAAAGAGGAAATCATTCCAATCGAGAAAGATTCTAAGGATGAGGGAATGCATCCATCAACATGTCAAACATCCAGTGCAAATATTGTCATAAGTTTGGACACTATGAAAGAGATTGTCGCAAGAAGCAGTACGACCAAGGCGGTCAATTCAGTAGCAATCGATGGAATTTTCGTGGAAGAGGAAATCATCGTGGTGGACATTCTAGTCACAATCATTTTGCAAATGAACATGGAAATATGTTTCTTGCAAACGAGAAAATGCATAATATTGATACAGTGTACCTAGACAGTGTACTTAGACACTGATTTCAATACAAAAGAGGATTGCAGCTATCAAGTCGACCAAGCAGCACAAGATCCTTGGTATATCGACAGCGGTGCATCATCTCACATGACAAATCATCAGGAATGGTTCACAGAGATGAAACCATTAGAAGGTCAGAAAAATGTCATCTACATAACCATAGTTTTTTCCATACGTTACCATACGCATACATCATACGAGTATGGAAGTATGATTGGACTATGATTCAGCCCCTAGGGTTGAAACATACGTGACCCTAATTTTACTCAAAAACATTTAGAAAGATATACATTGTACACATTACATTGACATAGAGCTACAAACTTTCTTCAGAGACCAGAGTTATTTGGAATCTGGATTCTGATACAGTGTCAATGATAGATCAATACTACACTAAACATCATGATCAAAGGTAGTAGGTAGTAGAAACTTGCAAGTAGGTACTATACCAAAACATCAAAGGAAAAACATCATAGAAGAAAAGGCTGCCACAGCTCGGAAATAAAGCTGAAAATTGAAATGCATCACGATTCACAACCGATGAGGCTCAAGCCTCAAGTTGCAGCCCTGCATCCTCATCCTTATCCTCATTCTCTTGCTCATCCTCATCCTCATCATCATCTGCATCAGTGCCATCCTCCTCCTCCTCATCCTTCTCCTCCTTGAGACCACCCTTGAGGCCAACCACAGCCAAAGTTGGCCAATAGTGTATGGAGTACGGATTAGCAACGTATGGATTATAATAGTGCTAAAAATGTGTTTTCCAAGGTTTTGGCCAGGCACAAAATCGATCCCCCCTTTCAAACAAAACAATCTCCCTTAGCCCCCTCCCTCCCCCCCCCCCAAAACAAAAAAACCAAACCACATCCAAAAAACAAAACCCCGAAGTGGAGGGGGGAAAAAAAAACCTCGTATGGAAAGCCATACAGACGTTTGTACGGAACGCGTACGAAAAAACGTCCATACGCGTACGGATGCAACTATGTACACAACAAATAATACACCGAATCTAGTTCAAGGGACATGCAATATCCCTATGAACAATTTCAATGGTATGAAAGGATTGGTGAAAGATGCACTCTACGTTCTGAAGCTCAGCAAGAACCTCTTGTCAGTAGGTCAAATGACGGAACACAACTATCGAGTCATATTTGACGGAGATGAATGCACTATTAGAGATAAATCCAAAAGATTTCAGCTAGTAGGAAAAGGTGTCAAGGAAGGACGCTTGTACAGAATGCTAGCTACAATACCAAATATGCATGCCATGTTAGCTCAACTGCAACAGATGCCACTGCACAGGAAATTGGATGCGAAGTTATGCAAATGTATCATGGTTGGTTACAGTGAAGAAAGCTAAGCATACAAGTTGTATGATCCCATCAACCGCAAGGTTATTATCTCCAGAGATGTAATCGTTGACGAGGAATCAGAATGGAAAACCTCAAATACACATGAGATAGAAGCATCGACTTTACAGTCATCTACAGAAAAGGTTGATGAAGAAGAGTAAGAATTATCAAAAACACCCCAAGCAGAGCCACAGCAGCTCAGACGGTCTACTAGGAAAAGCAGACCACCAGTCAGATTGACATATGCTTAGAAAGACAAAGCAGTTCAGGTTGAAACTACTAACTATGCTCTTATGACTACCATCATGGCTATAGAACAGTAGATAAGCCAGAATGGCAAACTGCTATGAATGAAGAAATGGATGCTTTGTACAAGAATAATACTTGGGAATTATGCGACCTTCCACTAGGAAAGAAGTTCATAGCAAACAAATGGGTATACAAAGTGAAGTACAATCTAGATGGAAGTATTCAAAGATACAAAGCCATACTAGTTACAAAAGGATTTGCACAGCAATATGGTCAGGACTATGATGAGATTTATGCTCCAGTAGCAAAGATGGATTCCATACGGTTCTTGATATCACTAGCGACACTCAGCAGATGGAATGTGTACCAGCTCAATGTCAAGAATGCATTTCTCAATGGTTATCTAGACGAGGAAGTCTACATGCAACAACCAGCAGGTTATGTTGAACCAGGAAAGGAGAATAAGGTTTGTCATCTCAAGGAAAGTCTTTACGGCTTAAAGCAAACACCCAGAAGTTGGTACAGTAGAATCGATAAGTATTTTGCTGATCTTGGATACATACTCTCTACTATTGCACTTTTGTACGTAGATAATCTGATTGTGACCGGAAGGAATAATAGCTTCATCAAAAAGCTAAAACAAGACTTATTTGCAGGGTTCGACATGAAAGATCTTGGACTTATGCACTATTGTCTTGGAATTGAGTTCTCGAGAGATTCATACAGCACCTTCATGAGTCAGCTCAAGTATGTTGACAGTCTCCTGAAGAAGTTTGATATGGTAGATTGCAAGATTGCAGCCACCTCCATGGAACATAATTTAAAACTTACAAAAGATTTAGAAAAGCCTACAGTCAATGACAGGTACTACAAGCAGCTCATCGGATCTCTTATATATTTGAGTATCACATGGCCAGATATCTGTTATTCAGTAAGTTCACTTGCACAGTTTATGACAAATCCAAAACAATCTTACCGGAATGCAGCCAAAAGAGTCTTGAGATACATCAGAGGTACAAGACAGCTTGGGATAGAATACAGAGGAAGTCATCCACGGTTGCATGGATACTGTGATAGTACTAGACTATGCCGGAGATCATGATACTAGGAGATCCACACAGGGATATGCATTTTTCCTTGGTCAAGGTGTTATATCATGGTTGTCAAACAAACAGCCAACTCTTTCTTTGTCTTTGACTGAAGCAGAATATAGGGCACTCACTACAGGTGCATGTGAGGCTATATGGCCCAGAAGACTATTGTCAGAAACAGAGTACTTTGATGAGTCAACAATATACTGTGATAATCAATCGGCTTAAGCATTGGCCAAGAATCCAGTATACCACTGTAGGACAAAGCACATCGATGTCAGAGAGCACTTCATCACAGAAAGAGTGTTACTTGGTGACATCACATTGCAGCATTGTGATAGCAAAAAGAATGTTCTAGACATCTTTACCAAACCACTCGGTAAAGAGCTTTTCGAGAAACATCGACTAACTCTTGGTTTGATGTAGAGGAAGGACATTCCCATTAAAGGAGTGTGATGGAATGTAATGTTCAGTCCTTCTTCGATTCCCCAAAATCATCATTTGATGTTGAGAGTTCATGTGATCATATGTGCATAGCACTAACACTTATAGAGTGTTATAAAGGAAAGGGTTAGATGCCCTAACCCTAACCCTAACCCTAAATAGGATTGTATATATTCTACATTTTCAACTAAATCTAGTGCTAGTCATTTGTGGTGTGCTTTCTAGCTGTGCCCTCTCTCCTCATCTCCACTCTTCTCCTTTCCCCTCTTCATATTTTGTCAATTGGGTGCCCATTCCATCACTGTCAAGCAGCATTTCCCTTTCGGCAGCAATTACAATTACACGAGGTAGAAGTTCACAGTGGAAATCCTTGTAATCGCAGTCTCAACAGCTAAAAATTCTTTTGGTCTTTAGAACAACAAAAATCTGAATTTGTACGATTGTATATATTCTAGTCTTACAAAGGTATATTTTTCTATCATCTTAGCAGACATGCAAATTTTTGGAATTTTCGTCCAAGTGGTGATTAGCTGTTCAACTTTATTGAAATATCTTACGTGGGTGCAGAAGCCCCAAACAGCTAAAAATTCTTTTGGTCTTTAGAACAGCAAAAATCTGAATTTGTATGGTTGGATACATTTTAGTTTTACAAAGGTGTGTGTGTATGTGCGCGCGCGCGTGTGTGTGTGTTGAGAGAGAGAGAGAGAGAGAGAGAGAGAGAGAGAGGGAGTCGTAGCCCACCTGTGAGCCCCCGATTTGAGGGGACAAGGGGCAGTGAGCGGTAGGAGGGCTGGGGAAAGAGAGAGACTCAGGTCGGCATCATAGGCAACCAGCACACGGGCTGGTTGCTGCCTGCAACAGCAGGAATATAAGGGGCCTTAGGCCTCACTTGGAGGCTTCTGCAGCTTCGCAGACTGGCTGCACAGGGCACCCTTAAATAGGGGCGTGTGGCAGGCCAAGTCGGCCCAACCAGGGCCACCGACCAGGGCCAACCCTGGTCGGTTTTCTAGAGCTCACCTGGTCGGCCACCAGACAGGGTACCGACCCTGCTGGTCGGTCTGGGCAGTGCCTATAAAAGGCCCACTCCTTCATTGTTTCCAGCATCCAGTGCAAGACTGAAAGCCTCCTTCCAAGGCTGTGCTGTGCACTCAGTTCTGGAGCAGTTTGTGAGAGAGAGAGTCCTTCGTATTCTCTAGCACTTTGCTGTATTTTGTATTGCTCCCTGTGAGCTGTTTTTTTTCTGCCCACCATCCGGTGGATGAATATACTCTCTCTCTCTCTCCGTCCAAGTTATTTTTGAGTGAGTATTTATTGCATCTGTGATCATCTATCTGAATTGAGTGTGTGTAAGAGTTGGAGAGATCTTGGGTGGAGGTTTGAGTGATTCATTCCCTCCTATTCTCTAACATGACCTTGGTCTACACCCTCCAGAAATTTGACAGAAACTCATCAAAGATCTTTGTATGAATGAATGCTCATAATCGTATTGCTGTGCATCTAAGAGGGCATATGTTTATACAATGGTCTACACCCATCGTTGGGCTACTAATGACACTGGTGGTTAGGCCTCAATGCCTGATCCTTGCCATGGGTTATGAACTTTTAGTCTTTAACTATGTAAGTGACTATCGTGAGGTTATAGCTGCATTGTCTGTTCATTTTTGTAGGATGAGTTTGAACATGTTTCTGGAGTCATTTGGATATATGCCATTCTTTTCAAAGAAGCACTTGTGGTTCTGTTCAGCATGGATGCGTGCAAATAAATACCTGGTCAATGTTGGAATCATGATTTTTATTCTTTTTAATACTGACTTGTACCAGGTGTGGCAGGGTGTTATCTTTTTCGTTCCATGCTTTCTAGTTGATATCTGCCCCCCAATATAGATTGTATCCTGTTGAAGGGGAAATAGCACTTTCTATTTAAATTCAGATTGTAGTAATGCTTGTTCAAAGGTGTCGCGAATGGTGTTTTTAAAAAATCCTTTTGCATCTGATCAGATGTTGATTGGCTGTATGTGTTCATGCTAGTCAGTGTGCAAAGGATGGACAGAGCTCGAGGAGATGGTGGAAATGCAAGGATAACTCCATGGCATGGTTCCAACAGCAGTTCAAGGCAAAAACTAGTTCTTTGCACAGTTTATGAGTTTTGTCAAGCTTGTTTCTAGAATATATGTAGTTGTCTTTGCCAACATTTTCTGAATGACCACATTGACTGCTTTGTCTTTGTAATGCATGATACTTCAATAGCACAAGAATGCTGCTATGGATATAACTTATAAGTAATTTATGTAGAACTGATAGTGCTATGTCTCTATCCCTTGATACAGTTCCACATTCTTAGCAAAACATCGTTGGATACTCTGATCGTACCCTTCTATGTGAGATCAACATGAACAGCCAGATTCCTGCATATCACCAACACTTGTCTTGGCCAGGAAACCACTGTCTTTATGCAAGATTTTCCTCGAAATTGTCAAATTTTTGTACATCTCTAGACCATCCATTGGATGTGGGTCAATTTAAATTTTTTTCTAGCACAGAAAGTTCAGTGCCTGATGAGATGCTTTTAAAGCTAATTCCCTGAAGTTGGCATTTTTAAAAGAAGATACCATATCATGGCTATCAACAATCCGGGCCACCCAAGGAATTGAGTTTTATTGTCTCCATGAAGGTACCATGCTGAATCTAAAGTTTGGACCTTGGGATCTTCTGCTCTTTTGTCGGAGGTCAGCAGTGTATGTAAGTAATAATTGATGATCAGCTCCAAGGTATAAGACATTGCAAATCCAAACTCTTTTCGATATACAGGAGATTGTGAGAATTGTGTTTGCTGCTGTAAATGTTTGCAAAAGACAGTTTTCTATCTGCAATCAAAAAAGGGTCAGGTGCAAGGACATCCCAAAAGTTTAGCTCTATCCTTAGATCTCCCCTCTATCAGAGCCAAAGAGAGGTACACTAAGTTGTCCATTAGGAAAAGTAGATCAAACTCTTCGTGAATGGCTTGTGGAACTCAGGGTTGCAGATTTCAGGCAGCAGACAGCACTAAAAGGATGGCAATTTTGGTGATGATAAAGGTTTGGATGCTTTATCACAGCAAGGTCTTGACTTGGCTGCAAGAAGAGGCTTCTAGAAGCTCAAGTAATTAACTCTAGTCCGGAAAGCCTCCAGGAAAGGACACCAGTGTGTAAGCTGACGGCTGCAGCTCAAGTGAATGGAAGAAGGGTAGATTTAAGCATGAAGAGGGCATTTACAGCTGGAAAACGAGCATAGGGTAGGCCAGTGAGTAAGTCACCAACAAGCCCCAAAGATAGTAGAAAAGATGGTGCAATTGTCACAATGTAGCAGGATAGACAAACAGAACCCATATGCTTGAAGTGGCAGTATATTTCTGAAAGCTAGAAGCAAGAAAGTAAAGAGATGACAAACAGACCCATCTGCTTGAAGTGGTAATATGTTTCTGAAAGCTACAGGGAAGAACAAGAAAACGGTCAAGTGAAAACAATGTGAGAGTACAATGGTGCAAATTTCAAGAGAAGAGGGACCAAGTACGGAAGGCACAACTGAAGCAAGGAGGTACCATAAATGATGGGAAAAGGCTAGGAGTCGTCTTACAAAGGGTAGGGGACTTGCAAAATCAGTCCTAAAAACAACAAAGAAAAGCATCCACGAATATGCAAAAACTTGAAAAACACAAAATGTAGATTGGCCTCTTTGGATACAGCTTGCTTCTTTTCTTACATTAAGAGTTAAATGTAAAGGACTAGATTACTTAGGGTCTTTTAAAAGGTTCTCATACTCACTGAACACATGTGCATCCTCTTGATTAGTGAAGTGAACAGGGTGCTTCGTGTGTGACCATTGGGCATTTTTTCAAGGCTTATATGTAGAGTCCAAACCCGTAGAACTTGGATTCTCTTTAAACTGTAACCAAGTGTTCTTCATGTACGTTGATCACCTATGGGTTCCTGATATAAAATGTGAATGCATTAATTACCCTCAAGGCTTATTGTGTCTTGGAGGCTGGACATCCTTTCCTATAATTGGAACACCTCGGAGCTGCCTCAGTCACACTTTATATGTCTCGCATGACACCATGGATCACCCTGAAGCCATGATGATATGTATTGATGATAGGGCCATTCCACTCTTACAGTTCATGTTGTATCTACAGATAGATTTGTTGTGTGATATTGTGTTGCTTGGGCTCCTCTCTGCAAGATGCTTAATCCCTTGGTGAGGTATCCACAGCATGCACTGGTGATAGATTTACAACACAGATGTACGCACCTTGTTTTGCAATTTTTTTTCCTAAATGTGTTGCAAGTTAAAATATGTTTGACACAAATATCATGTTTAAATTGCTGTGATACCAAAGATAACACCTTCATTTTGAAACACATTTGTGTGGTTTAGTAGAAAGACCAAAGCCTAGTGAATAGGATGGGCCCCATACATGGATGCAGTTATAAAGGCAATATCCAGGTAATGGGGGTGGGCGACCTGTTATGACAAGGCTTGCAGTCAGGAATGTCCATAATTGAGTTTGTTTTTTAGCATGGCCCCAGAATTCAATGGAGCCCTTAGAAAAGTTCCCAATGAAGCATTCTTGCTCGTTTCTTATTGTTTAAGGGTGTATTGGTTGCTTTTTTTCCCCTTGTTGGTTCATGTGCATTTTTCTGCTGTGGAAATAATTTTAAGTTTGCAGTGACAAATGACAATTTGTTCTACTTCGTGGTTGCTGCAGTAATAGGACATGTCCCACCTGCCGAGTGTTGCAGGTGAGTTCAAACTAGTCCTGTTGGTTATTTTTTTCCCTAGTACCATCGTATGGCTATCAATTCCTTACATTTATTAAGTATCATCAATCATACAATTCCCCACTTGCATAACCAAGTGTCTTTGAATGCATGTGTGTACAGCCTCCACGTTCAAAACATTGCCATGACTGTAACAAGTGTGTCTTTCGATTTGATCATCATTGTGTTTGGTTGGGCACATGTGTGGGATATGGCAATCATTGCAGGTTTTGGTATGTGAATCTCTTTCTTATCTCCTGCTATAGGTTGGCTCTTTATATGGTTAAATGTTTTATAGATTGGAGTGTCTATCGTCTGTTTTGCACTTGTTAAAAAGACAAGGTACATATCAGATTGACATGTATATATGCCTTACGCACTTTATATGCACGTGCCAATAGGAGATAGCCTTGATAAATGAAGTGGGTGTTGTCCCACTGTATGCAAATGGGGGAAGATAAAGCAGTGTGGGCGCCTTTTGTGGAAGGATATTTGGCACATATGACACCTTGGTTTTGAAAGATAGATTCGGACCCCCCTCCAGCCTGTTGATCCACCTGGATCAAGAAACTGTAAGAAATCCTAGATTTACTATATTTAGAAATGTGCTAAGGAACAGAAAAGAGACTGAGATAGCAGAGAACAAGGAATAATTGTATTGCTTGAATATCTGTAGGGTGGATGTTGTGTCATCCATACAATTGGGCCTCTCTTATATAGAGAGTGAAGAGTCACGTACAAACTGCTTACGGAGCACGTGTTCAAAACGTTCCCATGTTAACACACTTTTTCCGTCCTTTAAGCGTCTTTGCCACCATAGAAATGCTGTATCCTTCAGGAGGGAGGCTGCCAAGGCGATCTTTTTGCCTTCCGTGAGGTCAACAGTGTCAAAATACATGCACATTTTAGCGAGCCATTGGTCAACTGTTCGGCGATTACGTTGACCAGTGTAGGCTTCCGGAAGTTTGACGTCAAGTCTTTTAGTTTTGGAAGCTTGAAGTAAACGGTAGAGGGCACGTAGTTCAGTGTTTTCTACCTCTGGTGGGAAAGAGTCCGCATCGTCGTCTGGTTGCGTCACGTCATCCTCTGTATGTGCTGGACTTCGAGAATCTTGAAGTTGTTGAACTTTTTGAACCAAGTCGGAGATGCTGTCCTGAAGCTGAGATATTTGAAGTTGCAATAGTGATTCACCTTGGACGTTGCCTTCAGGGGTCTTTTTGGGACTTGATTCTTTAATCTCTGGAGAGGCTTCACGTGAGCGGTGCGACATGTCGGAGATCCCGGTGAGAAAAGCGCGAACTTGCGCTCTAGTTTGTACCATTCCTGGAAGAGGATTCGGGCTGCTTCCTGAGGTTGCTCATGTTGAGGGGGCAGGCGAGGCAGGATGGAACCACCCGTGGAAATCTGGTAAGGGAGGTCCTGTCTGAGGTAACACTGGAGATTCTGAATGGTGTTACTGCTCGGGATAGGACAGGGGTAGGTAGCAGAGTCCACGGATCTGAAAAAGGGTAAGGAGCTGCTGTCGGAAGAGGAGGATATCCAGGAGAGGGAGTGCCTTCAGAGTGTAAATACTGACTTGGAGAAGGTACAACCTGTAGAGGAGGATATCTGGGAGCTGAAGGAGGTGGAGAGTACCCTGGAGATGCCGAAGGTGAAGGGTAAAATTCTCTCCAAAAATGAACAGCAAACTCCTGAGGAATATCGTGTTCCGGATATCTTTGTGTCTCGTGGAACACAACCTGTACTGTGCTGAGGAAATAATGTAACTGAGGTGCCTCACGCAGAAGGTAGAGGATGTGGTCCAAGTCACTCGGAGGGCACGTGACACAGAAGACCCAAGATGCAAAGGCTCCAAAATGGGCTGGCTGTGCAATTTGAACACGATATTGTGTAGTAGCAGATGCCTGAGGTGTCCTTGAAAGGCCGGGTGAATTACCAGGGGTTTCCATGCTTTAATGTGGATTCTTTCATTTGCTGTAATTTGTTAAAGAGAATCCTTAAAAAGCAGATTGGAAAGACTCCACCTGGCAATACTTTAATCTGCCAAGTTGTTGCATAGAAGAAGGCTGCAAATCGTTGTCTGGAGGTCCATGTTGCAGTGTTTTACGAGGAGAGATCGAGGCTTGTCTGGTCCGGGCTGTCAACAGGCTGTCTTCATCGCGCGAGGAGCTGCAACTGGTGCTGATTTGGTAGGAAAAGATGGCGAAACAAGGGGAGGGCTGCAGGCTGTCAGGAAATGGCAGGTAACCAGGGCCGCAATGGGCAAGGCTAGGGCTGCAAATAGCGAGGGGGCTGTCAGCAAAATAGCGATGCAGGGCTGGCAGCGAAAATGGCGAGGCAAGGGCTGGCAGCAAACAGGGCTGGCAGCGTGAATGGCGAGACAGGGGCTGGCAGCGAGCAGGGCTGTAGCGTGATCGCGCATGCAGGGCTGGCACCGAGCAGGGAATACGGCTGGCTGTACGGTTGGCTGTACGGCTGGCTGCGCAGGGATGTACGGAATGGCTGCGCAGGGATGTACGGCTGGCTGCGCAGGCTGTCTCGAGATCCGTACGGTGCAATAAAGAGGTTTGCCTCTTTTCGTTGGGGGCTGCCCAATGGGTTAGTTGCCCAAAAATTAATTTGGGGGTTTAGTTAACCCTAGGGTAGCTAGGGTAAACCTAGGGGTAGGGGATGGGTTTAATTTTTTTCCCTTTTTACCCCTCTAGGTACCCTTTTGTAGGTACTTGGGGCCTAAAAGGTGTGCCTATTCGAAGGGGTGTGACCCTTGGAATAGGTGCACCTTTTCATGAAGGGGTATGTCCCTATTGTTAAAAAGGGTGTGACCCTGCATGAATAGGTATGTCCTTTTGTCCACGATGGGATATGTCCTGTGAGTGAGGAGTCGCGACTCGTCACCAAAAGGTGTGTCCCATGGTGGAAAAGGTGCGTCCCTTGGTTTTGGGACAGCCCAAGCACTTGAAAGGACACGATTTTGGTCATGTCCATTCACATCAACTTGTGATGTGAGGGAGATGGAGAGGCCAGGATGACTTTAGGCCGGGTAGGCGTTTAAAAATTTTACGCTCATCCTCTCCATCTCTTCCATGCACAATGTGCACGGATGTCCTAGCGGCAAAAATGTATCAGATCAGCGCTAGAAGGTGGGGGGGCATTTCCTACAGGCAGGAGCGAATTTTGCTCTGATACCACTGTAAGAAATCCTAGATTTACTATATTTAGAAATGTGCTAAGGAACAGAAAAGAGACTGAGATAGCAGAGAACAAGGAATAATTGTATTGCTTGAATATCTGTAGGGTGGATGTTGTGTCATCCATACAATTGGGCCTCTCTTATATAGAGAGTGAAGAGTCACACATGAAAAGGTGTGTACTCCAAAGGGTATGTGCATGAAGAGGTGTGTACCCCTTGTGAAGGGTGTGACCCTTGATGAGAGGGTACATTACAATAGGAATGTCTCTTCATTAGAATGTCTCTTGTGAAGGGTTATGCCTCATTAGAAAGTGTCCCGTCGAAAGGGCAAGTGTCCCGTCGAAAGGGCATACCCTTCCACAAGTGTCCATTTATCAAACCATCCATAAGTCTAGAAAGAGAGAAAGGAATACGTCCCAGATCGTGACAGAAACATTTAGTGATCTTCATGCATGAGGCCATATGACACAGAGACTAGCTGCTCAGGACACAGACACAAGATTAGGGAGCTCCAGACTCCATCTAGAGCATGATCACCGAGTTTTTCTGGTTGGATAGCACAGACCAGCAGTCCCTAGGGAGACAGCATAGCCGAGGCTTGGTGCAAGAGACGCAACAGACCCATCAGTGTGTTGATGTACAGATGAGGCTTGGGGATCTTCCCTCCATGTTTGCCGGACTAGCAGGGACACAGCCAAGGGGGGTGACGGTGGCACTTGTCCGACTGAGAGCCACTGCTAGGAGACCACACGGAACCACTTGACTGATTGATGTAAGTGCTCTATCACGGGTTTCTTGCCACTGCAACATCGATCACTGCCAGGGCCTTAGAGCCTCTCCTCGTGATGGCCCTCTTATGCATTCTCGACTGCCTGGTGGACTTGGTTCCTCAGACAACATATAGAGGACTGCCACAATGATACCACATTGCATATTTTTTGTCCTCCCCATGGGTTCAGATATTTAGTCTTCGTGTTTGTGGCTGTATTTGTCTTGGGTGCAGATGCATGCTTAGTGGCTCCACCCATTCAATTCATAGTATCTAGTTTTTTCAGTCCTTTGGTCTTTCAAAGACCTTAATAAACTTTGTTTCTCATAATTTAGGGGCTTACAAGCAAGGGTCAACCCATATATTAGTCATGTGAGCCCCTTTGTCCAGACACCAAATGGTCACCTTCTGGATCCGAATCCCTCAGTCAAAAACAAAGTCACCACTTGCTAGCTCAGAGAAGAGAGGGAAAAGCAAAGGAAGGAAAATAACTAGTGAACGATGGAAGAGGAAAGGAAAGCAAAGAAAACTGTAGGCCTGAAGGGGGGCTTGAAGCCTTGGGGCGCCCCTAAAACCCTTAAGGCTGCTGGTAGCTTGAAGGGGGGCCTAAAGGGGGGTCGTGAATGGAAGGGGGGGCTGAAGAATCCCTTTGAAGGGCCATACAGGCCGAGGCAGGGTGGGAGGGAAGCAAGGCCTGTTCAAGGCCTTGCAAAAGCCAAAGGTGGTCTGGAAAGCAGCCCACGGAATGGGGGGGAGGGGGGAAGAAGGAAGAACCAGCCCAAAATGGGCTGTGAGAAAAAACGAACTGAGGAAAGCCTGACATGTGTTGGAAAAGGAAGGGGGTCAAGGTGAAAAAAGGACAAGAAGCAGGAAGGAGGTGCAGGAGGGGAAGAGAGATAGGATGGGGGAGAAAGGGCTAGCAAGGAGGTGGGGGAGCAAGGAGAAGCTCCGAGGAAGTCAGCCTTTTTTTACTAGTAATTCTTGCCAGATTATTAAAACCTTGGAGCTACTTTGAGTTTCTCTTCATCTTTTTATCCAGAGATAAACTATAATACGCTGCTTGACCTCCTTAACGTATATATGTTCATGAGTAGTGACCAATAGAGCATGTTGGGAAAGTTTCTCCCAAGAGTAGATTTTGGCTACAATGGCACAACATTTTTGTCAATGAAAAGGTACGTTTGAGATTATCTATGGTACTTCGCAAAAGAAAAAGGAAAAAGAAAAGATTATTTATCGTAGACTTCTACAATCACCCCTTGTGCTATCTCAAAATAAGATCTTTGATCGATATTTGCTTCTGATCATTTGATAGAGGATTACTCAGTTAATGCCACGGTCAAGATAGGTCATATAAAAAGTACAAGAAAACATACATCTGCTGTAAATAAAAGACAAAGGGCCTACGAGTAAACAAGAAGGAAAATGGGTATTTCGGAAGTACCAGAAAGCCACCTTGAAAACCAAAAGGGGGCTTGAGCCGAAACTTTCTCTCAAGGGACATTCTTACTAATCCAGTTTATGAAGGATCCATCCAAAGTTGAGGACAAACAAGAATACCCTTGATTCTAGTACAAATAGTCTTTCACCACTTACAATAGGGGGGGGAAGGAATGTCCATCATGAAGTATATGCTGAAGTGATCAGGGTTTTCACAAACATATATATTTTTTCCAGAGAATTTTCACAAACATATAAGGCCAAAGAAAATTATTGGCCCATTGTATTCACAAAGCTGCTTTACTTGAGCATAACGCATGTCAGATTTTAGAACAACTACAAAAATGACATCAATAATGCGAAAAGCTGTGTATTAATTTCTAACATTCCTCCTAAATGCTCAATTTTCTATCTTGCAGCCCTAGCATGTCTTTGCACCATGCAGATTTCCTACCAACAATTGCTTTGTAAAATATTCAGCAACCTGTTGACTTGTGGTGCAAAGAAAAGAAAGACACACCTCTCATGTTGTAACCTTTTCTATGATTTAATGACACTACACTTCTGTGTACTTTGTTCTTGCATGAAATACAAGAAAAACAAATACATCTTTTGTTATTACATAACAACATTGCTCCATATGATATGTCAGGCCTACTAGAAGTCCAATATATCAGGCCACCGAGAAGTTGCTTGTATAAAGTGAGATTTGCTAAGGTTGAGTTGTCATAAGCCGTTAGCTTATCATTGCCACTGTAGTATTCTTTAGAGGCTTACAGCTTTCCTTATTCAATCTCTTCAAAATATCTTTTATATACTTAACTTTCAGAGGTTGTTCTTGTCTCTGAAGCTGCCGTACTTCAGTGCCCAAACAATATTGCAATTAGTAATATATTTACCAATAAAATTATTGGGCTATGATCACGATTGGATTGGATAATGCCCTCATGGGTTTGAAGATCAAGTCTACACTAGTTTATGACATGTGTAATTAGGGTGTAGGGTCCTAGGGTTAGGGTTTTCCACACATCCTTGTATTTCAAAATTCAAAGTGTGCAATTCATTCCGCTCTTTAAAGCTTTCTTGCATTTTAAAGTGCATGCATTTCAATTTTGCTCTCTAAATCTTTCTTCAGCATTGTGTGTTCTCTCCGTTCTTACATACTTCACAAGTCCATCCTCCTAGGGCAGCCTTGTACAAGCATGTGCACCTGCAAATGCTCAAAGGTGACCCAAAGAAGAGTATGGCAAGTAGGAGAAGTTCCATCAGTGGAACCTTCTTCAAACTTGAGGCACACAACTTGTGGTGGCGCAGGAGCATTCCACACAACTTGAGGCAGCAAGCATGCAGTACATAATCACAGAGATAAAGAAAAAAGAGGATGATACTTTCTGTACAGTTAGGTAAATTTGTCCATACTACACTTTTACACCTTTGGTATGGGTGAAATTGCAAAATGTTTTTGAAATGAGAAAAAGTCTGTAAAAATTGCATGGCACTCAAAACTATCCCATGTGGAAGTTCACAATGTAGATGCTATTTATTGGCAAAGTCTTGTCCAAAATTGTTGCATGCACAATCAAAGCCGTTTGCAAATGTCAAGAGAATTGACAGTAGGAGACAAAGGATCGACGTTCTCACAAAATATATTAAATATTTTATCATTAAGAATGTGATGAGTGCCAAGGCTTCAATAGAAGCTTGGAAGATTTTGCAAGCCCACATTGGCTGTACTTCTAGCTCTATATGTAGCTTTCATCATTTCTGCTTTCTCAACTATGAGGTTTCTTTCATCATTTCTGCTTGCTCAACTATCATACAGATTGTGAAGAACCGATTTCTCAAGAATGCAAATGTGTGCAATGCATGCAGAATTTGAATGCTGATTGGCCCTCCAATGGGGAAGAGCACCCTCGTGAGAGTACTTGCTTCTATTTCGACCTACATGCAAGGTGTGTGTGAGATGGCGGATGAATGCAAGGTGAATGAAGAATGCACGTGAGATTCACAATGAAAGGGTGATATCCTTTTATTATGTTCCTTGATATCACTCAAGTTCCATCTTCGCATTTACACCTACCCTTAGCCTATGATCCATGCATCTACCATTCAATGCACCTTAATGCACCCTTCCCTTCCTATTGCCCCTAGGACCTAGACACGTGTGTGCACATTTTTATTAATAGAATAAGTGTCACATGTCCAAATTCAATGCCGTCTGAAGAAGCGGCTCCAGCTCGATTAGTCCTATCTAAATCCACCACTATAACAAATCAGTCAGTGTCCATCATAAATACAAATACATGTTACACCATTGGCGTATATATATAATAATGTTTTAATGTCTACTAATTGCAGATTAGTGATTTCTCGTCATGACACTCCCTCTTGCTCGAATGGGCAGAAGTTGTCTTCTGGATCGTCTCTTGTCTCTTTCTCTCGCGTACGCTTCTCTTTTACTTTTGCATTTGCATCTCCTCTTCATAATCTGCAAACATTCTTCTCTTGGTAGTACACGATCTCTTTTGAATCAGAACTTAAATCCCATCTTCAAGTTCTGGTTCCTTTGGATGCTGAATATTCAAAATGCAAAAGTATCACTGCAGTGCCTCTTTAAAATCTCTTCATGCTCATAATCCTCTTCTGAATACAAAGCTGCTGAAATCTCTTTATAGTAACTTGCTCAATAAGCTGAAACATATTCTCAACAAACTAGTCAGTATTCAAAAGATGTTGGGTGAGAGTTATTGAACTAGGTAGACCTTGGCCATAGTTGATTTTGTGATGGAGAACTACTTAGTCTATAGAAACTATAGATGTTTAATCTCTTTTTCCAACTCTTCTATATCAGCCCTATTCATCCTATTAGACGCTTTAGATGGATGAGAAAAATATTTATTCTCTGTCCATACTCTATAATGAATATGCCTACTCTCTGTTCAGTTCACACATTCATACACCAGTGTTGGCTGAATGGATAGCATTTACTCTTGGTTCTATGTTCACCCTAGAGTCCTGGGATTAGGAGGCAGAAGCCTCACCCTCCTGCTTGGATGCTTTGCCTTTCCCTTTTACAGAATTAGTTTTGGCAATAGAATAGGACATTTATGCCATGGATGCTCTGGTTTATGTTTCTTACATCTGAAACATTTACCCTCCTTAATTAGCTTTTTCTTCTCATCGTCAATCATGGAAAGAAATGGTATCCATTCAAGATGTGATTGGCTGTTAACATTTTGTACAATAGCTTTCTCCTTTCCTTTGTTGAAGGGTTTACGAGGATTCAATTTCCTCTCAGCAATCTCAGCCAATTAAGTGAGGTCTTTCAAGGTGGTTGGGTTGAACATTTCAATCTCATACCTCACTTTTGGGGTTAGGGCTGCTAAATACTTCTTCCTTCTATCATCCTCGCTCTTCTCAAGTAACTCTAAAGAGAGTTTCCAGAACCTAGCTGTAAATTCAGCATTACTCTCATTATCAAATTGCTTGAACCTTTCTTAGTGGAAGGTCAATTCTTCTTCATGCCTCGGAGGCATGAAAGTGGCCTTAAGCTGCTCTACAAATTTGGACCATTGAAGAATAGGCTCTTTTCCCATTTGTGATAAGGACCACCACATGAAAGCATCCTTCTATAGATGCAGTGTAGCAAGAGCAAGTTTCTCGTGATCAATCTTATCTTGATGGGCAAAATATAGGTCAAAATAGTGAATGAGGATTTTATCCGTCTCTCTTGCTCCATCATACTTTGGGAATTCTATTCTCTCTTGGGGTTGGAATTTAGCTCTCTTTGAGGGGGTACTTAAATCATCATCCCCAAAATTCAGCACTCTTTTAGTCTCTAATTTTTTCATAATGGATTGTTCAATCATATGGCTAAGCTGAGAAACCAACTTATCAATGGGGGACTCCTCTCTCCCTCTTGCACTTGGATTATAATCCATGTGTATGGGATTTTGAGTTAAAGGCGTAAACTCAGTGCCTTGCTCTTGGATGGACTCATTTCTCCCTCTTGCACTTGGATTATAATCCATGTGTATGGGATTTTGAGTTAAAGGCGTAAACTCAGTGCCTTGCTCTTGGATGGACTCATTTCTCCCTTTGTTTCTTAAGGAAAACTCCCTATCAAGAGATTCTTGTGGGGGAGATGAAGGTAATTCTATACGTGGGTTATTATACTCAATATGTGTGTAACTCTCATCTACATTATCCTCTTCAGGGGGAGGTGATGGTGTTCTCTCCCTATCTCCTTCTGGTAGTGGATGAAAAAAGATAAGTTCATTATTAAATATCCCTTCTCCTGACATTCTTTTCTTTTAGTAATATAAGAGAGAAAATGACTTGCTGTAATTTTAGAAAAGGGGTTTATTTTACAGCAGAAGTCAACTGTTGTAGAGTTGGTGGTACTTATCCGACTCCCGCTTTGCTTGTGTCGAAAAGCCACTTCAAATGACCTCTTCTTTCTTCTCTTTTAGGCTTTTCTTCTTGTATTTCTGCTGTAAATTGGCATGCTCCGTTTGGGCCACTTATTTTGAGTGGATTGGAGCTCTAGATATCGTTATAGGGGGTGCTTGGTGGGTGGATCATCCCCTTAAAAACTTGTTCCTATCAGTTTCGTTGGGGAGAACAGGGGGGTCTCTTTTTCCCATGGTTTAAGGGTTTTAAGGGTCTATTTTGAGAGGATTGGAGCTCTAGATACCGTTATAGGGGGTGCTTGGTGGGTGGATCACCCCCTTAAAAACTTGTTGCGATCACTTTCCGTTGTGGAGAACAGGGGGGTCTCTTTTCCCCACGGTTTAAGGGTTTTAAGGGTCTATTTGCACGGGGGGGAGTCACCCCGTTAGGACACCCTGTTCCCCGTCCAAAGACAACAAAAAATTGTTGGAATATGAAGCCAAAGTGAGTAAAAAATGAGTGTACTAGGTGTCTAGGGGGTGTTTTATAGTCTAGTGAGTCCTATGGATGCCACGTGTCATATTGGGAGTTATCCCATATGCATAGGTGTTCATGTGTGTGTGTGTGCTCTTATATAAGAGCTGTACTTGTCTAGTGTCAAATCAATCAAGTATCAAGCTACAAGCTCTTTGGTCTACATGTGAGTACTTTCATTTTGGTTCATTGCTATAGTCATTTCATTTCCATGTCATTATGTCTCTCTTTGAGTATCACTTCCTCTCTCCCTAGCCTATCCTCTCTCTCTCTCTCTCTCCACCATGTTTCTTCATATGGTATCAAAGCCTCCCTTCCTACCTTCCCCTTCTTCTTGCTCTACCTAGAGGATGAGAGAAGCCCGCAAATGGAAGCTCCTCTCTCCTCTGTGATCGAGCTCCCTTCCAATCCTTAGCCTCACCTCGAGAGCTGATTTGGAGCTAATCTACCTCGCCATCAACTACCTCTTTTTCAGCCCGAAATGCCTCGTGGTTCCTCGCCATCAGTCGCCTTAGTAACCTCGCCTCCAGCTACTCCATTGACCTGCAAACAGGCTGTACAGCCCGCTGTAAGCAGTCCGTACAGTCTGTTTTTGTGCAGTCCCATGCCGTACCAGCCTGCCCGTCTGCCCGTACAGCTTGCCCGCTAGACCCGTACACCTGCTGCTCACGCTCCTGCCCTCGCCATTTTCCCTCGAGACTGCCACCAACAGTAGCTGCTCCAGCCTCGATTGCAGTGCCACTTGCAGCTGCCTTTGCCCTCAATTTTTGCGCCATTTGCAGCTGCTTATAGCCTCAATTGCTGTGCCATCTGATGCCGAAACTTGCTCGTAATTCCGCCATAGATTGCCTCTCTTACCGCCTTCATTCAAGCTTCCCGTTGGTGCTCATGGATCTGATTTGAGCGGCCCACGATTTGCGTCTTCAATTGAGAAGCTCCCTTGAGCATTTGGTGACTCTCCGATCGGCACATTGAGAGTCATGACGTGATCTCCCTTGGTAGCTGCTCCTATGGCTTTCATTGACACATCATTTGAGGGCATCGTTGCCTGGTTCTTCACTGACATACCTCTTTTCTTCAGGATGTGCACACTCTTGTGCGGTAGCTACTTCGGGCTCATGGGTTCTCTGCCCTTGCTATGCATAAAATGAATGAAATCTTTTATATATTTTTATATATGTTTGAGTTAAAGGTTCTTTGCCTTGAGTAGTCCCTCTAAAAAGAATGTTTGAAGAGTTAATAAAGGTCCTTTGCCTTGGATTGTCCTCCTAAAATGATGTATTTCTTTTATGGTGTGTGACTCCATGTTTCTAGTTAGTCCCTGGAGTCACGAGGGGGATGCATTGTGGGAGCCTTGTATTGGCATTGATAGGTCTATTTGTTTATCAGGCCTGACTTGAGAGTTCCAGGATGTTGGTGATGTTGGTGCATTGGTCTCCTAGACCTCTGAGTTGGTTATGCATCCATGCATGATGAGTCTCTGAGCCATGGTAGATGAGCTTTCTATGTTATGCTCGCTAGCCTCTTAGCCATGCTCACTTGCCTCTGAGATTGTGTGGGAACCATGTCTAGTTCTAGACCGGCATGCACAGTTTTGATGACCGTCATTGTCATGTTCTGTTCTTGGTTTCATTCCAGTAGTCTCTCACCTTGCCTTCATGGGGGGGTGTTGGAATATGAAGCCAAAGTGAGTTAAAAATGAGTGTACTAGGTGTCTAGGGGGTTTTTATAGTCTAGTGAGTCCTATGGATGCCATGTGTCATATTGGGAGTTATCCCATATGCATAGGTGTTCATATGTGTGTGTGTGTAACATGCAACGGTTATCTAATCGTGTAATTCACAGCAAGACCCTCTTTAAACCTTTAGCGAGGAATGAGCGTTGTTTCCATAGAGAGAGAAAGGAGATGAGGGTAGAGAGAGAGTAGAGTCGACAACCGATTGGGTCCCTCTACCCACTGAGGGCCCCCTTCCCCAATCAGGGGAGAATTTGCTTTATACTTGGAGAACTGAGAAATACAAAGAACACTCTTCGAGAGAGCACGGAACACGCTTCTGAAGAGCTCACTATGCACATGTATAGCAGACCCAAAAACTTGAGAGGCAACGCCGACTAGTACTGAGACCTTGATGCTGTCCACACTGACGATGTAGGACGCTTTTGCAAGGCAAGGGAGAGGCTTGTGCTGTCTACCGGAATGCAGGGTTACTGCGTGAGTGAGAGAATGAAAACTAGAAGTGATAGATCCTATGAGAGAACTGAGAGATGAACTGAAATATAGAGCTGAGAGTGAGCTGTGTAAACTGTAAAAGAGATCTGAGAAAGCTGAGGAAACAGTGTCCAAACCTCTCTCCGTTTGCTGGTCCAAACCTCTGACTGTTGTGCTGCAAAGACACCTTCAGATCAGGCTGAACTGATGGCCAAGGGACTGAGGCTAGAGCAGGACCAGATCTAAAGATCTCAGGGGCTGCACAGGAGGCTGAAGTGGAGCTGTAGGAGAACTGAAGGCAGGAGCAAACTGAATGAGAAAACAAGGCAGCCAAGGGGCACTTTTATAGGGCTGGACTGAGCCAACCCAGTCTGTAAACAGCCGACTGAGTCGGTCTGTTTTACAGACTGGTTGGCCTACAATCAGCCTATAAAAATCCCTCCCTGGCTCATTTGCCAGTGGAGTTTTTGGGCAGCCTTTGCAGGCTGCCTTCCTTGCTCACCTGTCCTGCCTTTGGGGACCCTAAAGGGACTCCTAACCTAGGCTAAGACCTAAACTATAAGATGGAAACACTTAACCTACTGTTCTCTAGTGGGTACTAGTGAACAAGAACTGACTTACTGACTTGACCTAAGACTGAGAGCGTGACCTACGTAGCTTGTGCCTGACTATCCCTGGACAAGGGCTCACAAAGGGGTCATAGCATACGACAAAATCTCCTGTCTGGGAATTATAATGCACTTGTCGATGTAGCCAGTGTGTCACCTTGCACCGAAGTGCAGGGGTGCATGTGACATTCCCTCCTTAACTTGGCGGTACGTTCATTGCTTCCAAGTAGTCCGTCAATATCTGGGGAAACTCCTGGACAAAATCTTTATCCAACCACACTCTTCATGGGTACCTCAATCACAGAACTTGGTGTAAAACTCCTAGATCCTGCGTCCTGACCCATGCTTGAATTTATGAAGAAGGATCTGTTCTGGCTGCAAAACTTTGAGGTCGAAAATCTCTGAAAGAGGAGGTCCAAAATATGGCTTCAACCAAGCTACATGGAACACGTTGTGCATAGTCTAACTGTCTGGTAGGCGTAAGTTGTAACTTCATTGAGACATCGTTGATCTTTTGAATAATAGGGAATGGTCCAAAGCCCTTGAAGGACAGCTTAGGGCATCGCTTGCCCACCTGCTTCAATCGTTGCTTGATAATGCGTAAATACACCCATTGACCCTCTTTATACGAGACATCTCGTCTGGATTTAGCTTGGCGTGTATAAGATGCTTGAGCTTTGGTGATGCGGCTTTTCACAGACTCCGTAATCTCTGCCATGGATTCGGTGGTTTTGTTGGCTTCAAGAGATGGAGACACCATCCGGGTGAGGAGTGAGGTAAATCGCTGTCCAAACGCTGCTTCATAAGGTGTGCGACCAATACTCGAAGAATAGGTATCGTTTAGAATGGCCTACACAAGTGGAAGAAACTGCTCCCACTTTCCCTGAGCATCATGACAATATGATTTTAAAATATCAAATGCCATACCATTATACTTTTCCGTCTCGCCGTTCGATTGCAGATGGAAAGCGCTGGACATCTGCAGCTTAGTACCAAAATTATCAAACAAGGCTCGCCAAAAGTTAGACGTAAACTTGGAGTCCTTGTCGGATGTGATGGTCTTCGGCAACCCTCCAATGGGATACCAATACTTGATAAACAAACGAGCTACATCTTTAGCGCTGGCCGTTTCTTTGCAAGCGACAAACAATAGTAAGACATTGAGTATTATGCGTATCTGCGGATGCTAGAAGTCGTCCCACGAAATCCATACCTATGTCCTGGAAAGGACCGTCGGGGATTGGCAATGGCATAAGTAAGCCTGCCGCTTTTCTCGACTCCTGGATGTCCCGCACATGGGCTATCATGGCATTGTCGAATGACTCTCTCTGATTAGGTACTACTACCTTGCCATTTCTTTTCAGCATACCATCCCTTATGGTATATCTTGCATAGGTTTGGCCTTTCCTGGATGCCAGGTCATCCTTTTCCCCAGGTTTTAACATATGAGCCTTAGGCCATAGGCTCTGGACGTGGGAAGCCTTGACCTTTTGGCATATTTGACAATTCTACACATAGCCGTATACGTCCTTCCGCATCTTTGGCTAATAGAAGTAGCGTTGTAACTTCTCCAAAGTCTCGTTGATACCTCTGAGACCACCGGTAAGGGCGTCATGGGCATCATGAAGAAGCAACTGCCGTTTGTCTTTGAGTACACATAACCTTTTCTTATAGAAAAGCCAACCGTCCTCTAATGAGTAATGGCCTGGAGCAAGCGTCGTAGCTAATTGGAACTGCGTGCCAAACTCTGCCAACTGTGCCTTCATGGTATCAAGATCCTTTCCTTTGATTTCGAGCATAGTGGCTTGCTTAATGGTCTGGATGGAACTTTTTCGACTGAGAGCGTCTGCAACGGGGTTGTTTTTTTCGGGAACGTACTCGATCATTCCCCCAAACTGTCACCGCTGCTGCCGATCACTCCATTGCGTACTAGGCATTGTCTGAAGCCACTTAAGGGTTTGGTGATATGTTTTCACCGTGAAAGTCCGTCCGTATAGGAAAGGCTTCCAATGTTTTAATGCTTGGATGACACCGAGGAGCTCTCTATCATACAGTGAATAGTTCTTTAAGCTTTCTGCTGTAGTATGCCACGGGTCTATCCTCTTGCTATAAAACTGTCCCTATGGTGACATTGCTAGCGTTTGTGATTACCAGAAATGGATCAGTCCAAGAGGTGATCTTCATAACTGGTGCTGTCGTGGCCAACCGTTGCAAGTCGTGGAAGGCTTGCAAAGCTTTGCTGGTGACTTAAACTTTTTGTTTGCGTGTCTTTATCCCCTTGAGTAAATCTGTAAGAGGGGCTGCATATGTTGAGAAACCCTCCATGTGCGAGCTATATGCTTGACACAAATCCACAAAGGATCGGATCTCCTGGGGACAGCCTAACTTGTGATAGCTTGGATCTTCTCAGGGTCCAATCGAATCCCTTGAGCACTAATGATGGAGCCCAAATATTGAATTTCCAGCAATCCGAATTCACTTTTCTTTGCATTGAGTTATAGTTGGTTATCACGTAATAAGTGTAGGGCACATCGCACATCCTTAATATGCTGCTCGGCTGTTGTAGAAAAGATAAGGATATCATCGAGAAAGATGAGCATGCGCTTCCCAATATACTCTGTGAATACTCGGGACATCATCTTGTTGAATGTTGGTGGTGCATTCTTCAGACCAAAGGGCATGACGACGAACTCGTAACGAGCTCGCTCAGTTCGGAAAGCTGTCTTTGGGATGTTAGCTTCAAAAACCCGGACTTGATGGTAGCCACTCTTGAGGTCAATCTTTGAAAAAAATCTTGCACCATTGAGTCTTTCCAAGATGTACTCGATGCGGGGCATAGGAAACTTGTTGCTTACCGTAAGCTTATTGAGTGCTTTGTAGTCGACACATGGTCTTGCGGACTTATCCTTCTTTGTCACAAATAGAATGGGTGCAGCAAAAGGCGAAGAAGAAGGTCTAATAAACCCTGCGTGCAGTAATTGAGACAATTGCTGCTCAAACTCCCCCTCCATAGACTTTGAAAGTCGATAAGGGAACTTACTTGGAGGTGTCGAGTTCGGAAGTAGATCGATGCGATGGTCTTCCAGTTGGTTGGGAGGCAGCTAGGGTGGTAGATCGTCCCGGAGCATGATATCTTTGAACTCTTGGAGTAGATCCACCATTGCTTGCCCCATCGGAGGAGCGGCTTGAACTGTAGTGATTTGGCACTGGACATAGACAAGTGCACACATGGCACCCTTGCGGGCGGTGCGACCTGCTTGAATATGAGAGATTAATCGAATCCATGGTATGCTCCGATCATGGCGGGCTCAGGTAAACCTTGCACAATTGTGAAGGTGTCCTGCTGCCAATCAGGTGTGGAACATGCTCACGGAACCATTGAATCCCGAGGATCATGTCGCACCCCATTAAAGGAGTCAATATAAAATCCCGCGTAAACATGGCCTTCTGAACTAAAAAAGTGAACTGGATGGCCTTATGCGTGATGTGTGTGCGCAAGTCGGGCGTGAACCTGTCCACTGCAAGCTCGTGAGGCACCAAGGTGCATCCCACTGTCTTGGCAAGGTGAGGGGAGATGGCATCTTTTGAACTCCCCATATCGAACATGACAATAAACTGATGCCTGTTAGCTGTGCCGTACGCTCGAATGAGCGCCTTCTTTTGATATGAGAAGTCGTCCTTCTTACCTTGAAAGACCACCGTGGGAATGACGTTCAAAGCAGGGAAGATGGCATTCGTAGCTGAGGATGGAGGCGGGGCTCGAAGAGCTAATACATTGGCGACAGACGAAGTAGGTGCTTTCACAGCCTTTTCGGCAAGCCACTTCGGACAATCCTTCTTGCCATGCCCAACGATGTGGTGGCAATGAAAGCAATGATGTTCTTGGTGGTACCACTTCTGGTCGTCGGGTTGTAGATAGCCTCCTGTAATACCCGCTTTAGCCTTCTCACCCGGAGTCATCTTTGGCATGGACTCCTCCTTTTGACCGGAAGTCTGGCCGTCTTTCTTTTGGAACTGGTTGTCCTTCTTCTGATCCTTACCTGCTCTGTTGTTTGACTGATGCGGGGCTTTGGTATCTTTTTGGACCTGCTTGGGCTTTCCCCTCGTTCAGCATCATCTCCTGATTCTGTGCGAGAGTCAACGCTCGCTCGTAATCCGGCGGGTCGAAGTTCCGAATGGTAAAACGTATGTTCGTATCCAAACCTCGAACGAATTGCTTTCTTGGCGCTCTCCGTCACACCCAACTGTTGCACCAGTGTGATGACCTTATTACTGTACGTCAACATAGGCAAACCATTCTGGGAGAGACGAGCGAACTCATCCTCCAGGTTAAGCATATATTGGGGTGGAAGAAAACAGGCTTTGAGGTCGGCCACAAACGTTACGCAAACGAAATTCGTCTTAAATGTTTTTGGGTCAGTATGCTTACTAGCCCAATGCTGCCATCAAGTCACCGCCTCACCTGTAAGATGAGGGGTTGCAAGGTGGACTTTATCTTGCTCATCTTGAATCCGCGCTAACGGAAAATGAGCTACAAACTGATGAATAAATTGCAAAATTGCTGAATGGCCACACTTACCATCATACTTAACAAAATTTGGAGTGGACCGAGTGAGTGGTGTTACCTTTGTCGATGGCGAAGTTGTGGCGGAGACGGCCGCTGCGCTCAAAATTGCATGCATAGCGGCTAACATCTGTTTGTGTTGGAGAAGCATCGCCTCTCGATCTAGCTTTTGTTGCCTTTCTACTTGGGCGAGCTGTGCGCGTCGCAGTGCCTCCTCATTTTTGCGTTCCTCATGCATCAACAAGAGCAATTTTTCAAAATCTGTGATTCCTTTTTCTTCCAGTGGCTTTTCTGCTTCTTTTTCCTCCAGATGTCGTTTTGTCTGGTCCAGCTGTCTTTTGCTTTCTTCCAGTTGGGATGAATGTTCTTCGGGTTGCTGCAGCAGGATCTAGAAGGTTTGCCATCACTTCTTGAGCATTTGGCGGAAGCGTATCTTGTTGGTAGTCTTTCTCCTCTTTAAAGTCTTCAAGATTGAAATCTTTTCCTGACCCTTCCATGGCGCTTGATTGTGTGTCCTTTCCGGATCTCAACACAACCATACACTCGCGGTAGTCAAGCTGGATACAAACCGAAGCTCTGATACCAATGTAACATGCAACGGTTATTTGATCGTGTAATTCACAGTAAGACCTTCTTTAAACCTTTAGCAAGGAGCGTTGTTTACCATAGAGAGAGAGAGGATGAGGGTAGAGAGAGAGTAGAGTCGACAACCGATTGGGTCCTTGTACCCACTGAGGGTCCCCTTCCCCAATCAGGGGAGAATTTGCTTTATACTTGAAGAACTGAGAAATACAAAGAACACTCTTTGAGAGAGCACGGAACACGCTTCTGAAGAGCTCACTGTGCACACGTATAGCAGACCCAAAGACCTGAGAGGCAACGCCGACCAGTACCAAGACCTTGATGCTGTCAACACTGACGATGTAGGACGCTTCTGCAAGGCAAGGGAGAGGCTTGTGCTGTCTACCGGAATGCAGGGTTACTGCGTGAGTGAGAGAATGAAAACTAGAAGTGATAGATCCTATGAGAGAACTGAGAGATGAACTGAAATATAGAGCTGAGAGTGAGCTGTGTAAACTGTAAAAGAGAGCTGAGAAAGCTGAGGAAACAGTGTCCAAACCTCTCTCCGTTTGCTGGTCCAAACCTCCGACTGTTGTGCTGCAAGGACACCTTCAGATCAGGCTGAACTGATGGCCAAGGGACTGAGGCTAGAGCAGGACCAGATCTGAGGATCTCAGGGGCTGCATAGGAGGCTGAAGTGGAGCTGTAGGAGAACTGAAGGCAGGAGCAAACTGAATGAGAAAACAGGGCAGCCAAGGGGCCCTTTTATAGGGCTGGACTGAGCCAACCCAGTCTGTAAACAGCCGACTGAGTCAGCTGTTTACAGACTGGTTGGCCTACAACCAGCCTAAAAAAAGCCCTCCCTGGCTCAGTTGCCAGGGGAGTTTTTGGGCAGCCTTTGCAGCTGCCTTCCCTGCTTACCTATCCAGCCTTTGGGGACCCTAAAGAGACTCCTAATGTAGGCTAAGACCTAAACTATAAGATGGAAACACTTAACCTACTGTTCTCTAGTGGGTACTAGTGAGCAAGAACTGACTTACTGACTTGACCTAAGGTTGAGAGACTGACCTACGTAGCTTGTGCCTGACTGTCCTGACAAGGGCTCACAAAGGGGTCACAGCATACGACAAAATCTCCTATCTGGGAACTATAATGCACTTGTCAATGTAGCCAGTGTGTCACCTTGCACCCAAGTGCAGGGGTGCATGTGACAGTGTGTGCTCTTATATAAGAGTTGTACTTGTCTAGTGTCAAATCAATCAAGTATCAAGCTACAAGCTCTTTGGTCTACATGTAAGTACTTTCATTTTGGTTCATTGCTATAGTCATTTCATTTCCATTTCATTATGTCTCTCTTTGAGTATCACTTCCTCTCTCCCTAGCCTACCCTCTCTCTCTCTCTCTCTCTCTCTCTCTCTCTCTCTCCACCATGTTTCTTCAAAAATCAGAGAAACTCCTTTCCTCAAGGTCTCCAACATCCACTTTTTCCATCGCTCGGGTGTGTTTCCGTCTGGGCCTTGAGGTTTGCCGGCAGCCTTCTTCGACGTGCTCCTACATTGCCCGGCCTTCCACGACATCCATTCATAGCCTCGGCCCACGTGCGGCCACCGTGTGTCGTGCCTCCCCTTCCATCCCGACCTTTTCGCATGTGCCCTTCTTGAGTGCCTCTTCCTTGCTGCGTTTTCCGTACGGGTCTCTCCCACACATCGCGACGCTATTTGGCTCCCTTTTCGCGCGTTCTTCTTCTACGCTGAGGCTTGTTGTCCGTATCTTTGTCTCGCAGGCTTTCGCCTTCCGTCCTGCACGTTCTCTTGTTTTCCCGGTCATGGATTGTCACTGCTCTGATACCAAATGTGAAGAACCGATTTCTCAAGAATCCAAATGTGCGCAATGCATGCATAAATTGAATGTCGATTTGCCCTCCAATGGGGAAGAGCACCCTCGTGAGAGTACTTGCTTCTATTTTGACCGAAATGCAAGGTGTATGTGAGATGGCGAATGAATGCAAGGTGAATGAAGAATGCTATGTGAGATTCAAAATGAAAGGGTGATACCCTTTTATTAATGTCCCTTGAGATCACTCAAGTTCCATCTTCCCATTTACACCTACTCTTAGCCTATGACCCATGCATCTACCATTCAATGCATCTTAATGCACCCTTCCCTTCCTATTGCCCCTGGGACCTAGACACGTGTGTGCACATTTTTATTAATAGAATAAGTGTCACATGTCCAAATTTGATGCCATCTGAAGAAGCGGCTCTAGCTCGACTAGTCCTATCTCCTCAGATGATCCACCGCCATAACAAATCGGTCCGTGCCCATCAGAAATACAAATACATGTTACACCATTGGCATATATATATAATAATGTTTTAATGTCTACGAATCACAGATTAGTGATTTCTCGTGTCATGACACATATCATGTCGCCTTTCTTCGGCCTTTCATGGGTTGTGTGTACTACTTGAATCTTGCGTTTTTGATGTAGAGATCTACGATTTTAGTAGGATAATAGTCATCTTAGGAATTATGAAGTACCAATCATTCTATAAAGAACATCTAATACATCATGTGATCAAACCCCAGTGAGAGGTGTCTAGCACAAGGAACTATTAAGATTATAAAACTGAAACTGCAACAGAAAATGAAAGACCCCGAAGGTGTGTGTCACCTTTGGAGATATGTTGCCAAGCAAAGCATTTGCCAAAGTGAAATATGAATTGTGTGAGCTTTATAAGGGTCAATTGGGTATCTTGGTGTCTGTGAAGCAGTATTTGTGATCTACTTATTGAAAATTTCAACTTACCATCTAGCTACGGATCCTCTACCATTGAGCTCGATTTGTGTTCTTCTGTGAGGTTTCCCTCATGAAACTTCCTTTCTTGAGCTCCCTCTAGAATCCTCCCTACTAGCCAATTGCTTACTATTTGAATCCTTCTTATGGTGCCACTCGTCCTTAAATGGACCTTCAACTAAAGCTATCTCAAGAGCATTCCATTAATTGAGGCCTAATCCTAGGAATGCCCCTAGAACCTAGCTCTTTAACCCTAGCATTGTTTTGCCCTCATGGTTCCTCATTGACATAACTGATTCATAGAATTCCATGATCACGGTTGACGTAATAATCACCTTTCCCTTACGAATGAGAAACCTCGTTTGGAGATTGCTTATCCTTGCCCATGTTGAACTCTCTATCTTCCACTTAACTAGACATTCTTATATATTGTATGTCTTGTTCTTTTTTCTTGTCTATCTAAATTTTTTTGGGTTGATGTGGTGAAGATAGTCCAATGACTTCTACTAGGACTTTATTTCCAGTGAGATTATCATCTCCTAATTTCCTTTTGGGTCTACTTAAATGGAAAACTGGATGTACTCTACATCTTTTTGGTAAGGCTAATTTGTAAGCAAGTTCTTCAATTCTCTTACGTATTAGGAATGGTCCACAAAACCTAGGAGATAACTATGGTAAGGCTAATTTGTAAGCAAGTTCTCCAATTTTCTAAGTCCACAACAATACCTAGGAGATAACTTTTGACATTTACCTGTATTTAGGGGTTTTGAAGATTCAGGCATCCAACTTTTAATCTTTTCCTTCAAACTCCAACTTTCTATGGTGTGGTGTGCATAATTTCTTGTTCTATCTTGAGCCTTTCTAATGCTATGCTTAGCTAACTTAAGCATTCAATTCGTATCTTCAAGAAAGTCTTGGCTGCTTGAATCTTCTCTTTTTGGAGTCCCATTGCAATTGGAGCTCTAGGTTGAAATCCATACATCATCATGAATAGACTAAAATCTGTTGTTGAATGTTTGGCACTATTGTATGCAAATTCTAATATGGGTAAATGTTGTTTCCAACTAGTGTGCCTTTTACTTACATATGCTTGAAGTAGTGATTGACCCTTTCAGTCTAACCTTCACTCTGTGGATGATCCACAAAGCTCATATTCAAAGTAGTGTCCAATGTCTTAAAAATAGCCTTCCAAAAATGATTGTTATATTTGCTATGGTGGTCACTAACAAAACAGGCTGGTAGCCCATACAACCTATAAATATGCTTCACAAATAGCTTTGCTAATTCAAGAGTTTTAACCGCCTCATTGGTGAAATCACCTAGTGTGCTTTTCTTGGACAGCCTGTAAGGGAACAGTGTCTCTTGCTCGCTTGCTGCGTGCCCGTCCTTCCGTCTGTCACACCTTCGCCTATCACCTCCCCTCGCCTTCACCCTTCGCCCCTTTGCTCCACACCCCCACACCCTTGCCTCGGTTTCTCCCCTTGTCTGGACCAGTGCTCAACCTCTCGCTAACTCGTGCAGCAGCCCATGTGGTCGTCTTGCCCTCGCCATTGGACCTTCCTGCCCCCGCCTTTGGATTTGCGCCACGTGTTCTGCCCGCCCTGACTCTCTGAGCCCACATGGCTACTTGGTCGCCAACCCGCCAGCTCTGGAACGTAAGGGAGGGGAGGAGCATCACACTCTCCCTTTGTTACCGTGGGTGGCCCAAGCCGCCAAGAAAGGTGGCCCTCAGCCACCCCCTTGCTGGTCGTTCAGCTCCAAGGAAGGGAGGCGGTCTCCCTTTTGGGCTTCTTCGTCAGAGCAGTAGTAGAGGGCGGCGCATAGTCCCCTTTCGGTGCTTGTACCGGTGTAAGCGCAAGAGGAGTCCCCCATTGAGGCCACTTGGACCATGGCAACTTTGAGAGAGGCCATCGTAGAATCTTGGTGACGGCTATGCCAAGAACTTGGGAGTGGATCGCTCCGAAGTCTGGCTTGGTTTTTTGGACTGTACTTTGCAGCCGTCCAGTTTGCATGTCCCTTGCAAGCTGGTTACTTCGTTTTTCTTCTTCCCTCCTTTTGGCAGCAAAGCGTTAGTGGTTGTTTGGCTGGGAGAATAATCTTGACGGTGACGTCTTGGTCTAGCCAGAGGAGCCCTCATGGCAACATCCTCGACTCCCAGAGCTGTGAAGATTTGTCTCTCCCTCTCAGACAAGCAACAGGTTCAGCACGCAACTCAATCTCTTCAAGACAGCAATGATAGGCCTGATAGTCGGATTGGCACCCTCGAGGAGGCAGATTCGAGAGTGGCTTAAGGTGAGTTTAGCCCTAGAGGGTGACCACATTTAGGAGGTTACTATCTACGAGAGGGGTGTCTTTCTACTCCAACTAAGCTCCCCAGCCACCACTCAGGCCCTTGTGGAGCAGAGTCTAATATTCCTTGGTATACCTTATCCCTTGGTACCACGGTTTCACAGTGAAGGATATGGATACGTCACACCATGTACCGCGGTTTTTGGTGACACTCCACTTTTCGAGGCTCTCGAGAGAGTATCGGTCCATGACACCACCTCCTCCTTGATAGGGGGCCCGAGGTTTGGCCCCTAACAGTTGAGAGGAGCGGTGGGGTTTGCATCTTAGCCTCATAGCCAGTGGCTACTGAGGTTTTCGATCAGGGGGGAGCTGATCGCAGGCAAGATAGTGTGGATGGGCCTTCATGTGGGAGGTCTTAGGATAGGGATCCTGAACGTCTATGCACCAACATGTAGACAGCACCGGCCGACCTTTTGAAGGCGACTACCGAGTGCCTCCTAGATTTTGACTCGTGGATTGTAGGAGGTGACTTCAACAATCTCAAGTCTGCAGAGGATGAACAAGGGGGACCTTGTTCTTTGAGATGCCAGCTGTAGAGAGGAGTACCTGGGAGCAGTTTGTGTTTACGATTAGCAAGCCTGACACCTAGTAGGAGGCATAGTTCACGAGGACTCCTGGAAGCTTACACTGATACTTTGGGTAGAAGAGTCAACACTGTTACTTTGGGTAGAGGAGTCATGACGGACTGCTGGAGCGCCTGGACTGTTTTTATGTTGGGGACTGGGTTTTACACAGAGGGGGATCTATTGGCATCTTAGCAGGTACCATGATGTCGGGACCACTCTCTAGTCATACTTCACCTAGAGCAACCCTATCCGGATCTCCCCTAGAAGGGGCAGATAGTCTACTTCTGGAGGCGGAGGTCCAACACTCTATTGGCTGGAGTAGATGAGGGTTGATGTGGTAGATGTGTCCGCTGTATGGAGGGGGAGCTAGAGACAATCCCACACTACCTATGGAGTTGTTCTACGGCACAGAGCATTTGGACGGCAGCGTTCCGGAGAGTGGCCATGCCACAGAGTATGCAGAGAGACTTCACGTGGGGGATGGTGGCGTGGCTCACAGAGGGACGTCATGCTTTTGCTATTGATCCGGTATCACCAGCATACAAGATTCATGGGGAGAGCATGTATTCTGGATGGAGTTCCTTGATGTCGTACCGTCGTCGTGCACTCGTCCGCAACCGTCACCAGAGGACAGGGCTGCAGTAGTTCGCCTGGTCCCACATAGAAGAAATGCGCGCTCGTGGCGGCTGGCAGCTGCGGGCATTGTTGACTCTTTAGGGCCCAATGGATAAGTTTGTTTATTGGGGAATGTAAGGTTGATCTCCTCAACCTATATGCCCCCAACATAAAGGGGATCGTGTTCTTTTTTGGAAGGAACTTCTTCTGGGCTCCCATTGTAGACTCATATATTATTTGGAGGGGACTTCAACATGGTATAATTGCCTTCAAATAAAAAGGGAGTTAGAGAAGGTGGCATTTGTTTATTGGAGAGAGGAGCTTGGGTTTCCTTCTTATTCCAGTTCAGTGACAGAGATACTTGGATAGATGATGCCTTTTAGACTTTGCCTCATTCGCTCGTGTTCTCGTGGTCGAGCAGGAGGTTGCAGATGCCCATACATTTGCGGATTGACAGATCGTATGTTGATGATTGGGCACTAGACAAAGGTGGCTTGGTATGCATTGCACCATGTGTTTCCACTTGAGATCACTCTTCAGTGTGGTTATGATGATTTCTGAGCCTCATGTGAGGCTCTACCAATATCAGAATTCCATAAGTCTTGTATGCATAGGAGGGCCTCATAGAGAATGTTTTGCTGATGTGGGTATCTCATTATAGGGTGCAATGTCATCATGTTCACATGTGGCACACGTTCTCTCTGGTGTTAGTGATTTTTATCATATCATTGATAGTACCAGGAGACATGAGACTCGCAGATGGGAGATGGGCTTCCAACAGTAGGGTGGTGCTTCAGAGGGAAGAGCAAAAAAGGCCTACAGATTCTTGGATTCAAGAGCGCCTTGCTGCCAGCAAGGGCTCATTAGCAGGTTGTGCTAGATCAGAGAGCAGAGTATGCCTTTCATGCATGGGAGTCCTTTTGGATTCAGATGGGAGGAAAATTCAATAAAGGCTTCTTGGCTTGAGACATGGTAGATAAAATGTTTCCCAGCTTATTGACTCCGACGGGGTTTTTGCAGATAGATCCTAATGCCGTCTTGCGTATTGCTAATAACTCCAAATGCGAGCAACAAAGGACTAAATCAGACTGTTCAAGAAGAATCCTAAAATAGTTGACACAGCAAGGGGAGGCACAAACAGCTCTGAAATCTAAAACTGAGGTGACTCTTGAGAAAAGATACTCGACCAGCAGCAGAAACCTCTAGGAAGTGATTATTTTATGCTTGTACTTCGAGTGACTTGGTTTTGGACAGTAGCAACAGCTAACAAGCAACAAATGCACCTCTGAAAACGGTCAATCTGCTCCAAAGATAGCAGCAGCACCTCTAGTTACCCCTTCAAAATTGGCTGCTTGTTTCAGAATAGCAATATGAGGCTATTGGAAGAGGAGCCCTATTTTGAAATAGAAGGAGAATCTTGTAGGAGTGGCGGCCTAGTCAAAAACAGGTCGAATTTGACGCAAATATGTCGAAAAATTGGTTGCCCTGCCTTGAAGAAGCTCTAGGGGACTGCTCAAAAAGAGGGACTGTGGCTTATAGACGTTGTAGTTGAGTTAAATAATGCTGGACAGGTAGGTTTTGCACGATAAAAATGAGATTCTTCACGACAAAAGTCCCAAGGGTGTAGGAGGTCAGGGGAGTTGCGTGGGAGCAAGGGGCAACCTGGCTCTGATACCAAATATGAGAGTTTGTAGATGGAGAAGGCTAAAAAACGAGGAGTTGAGCGTGATTGAGATTGCAAACATGAGATACACGAGGACTGTCAACATGATAAAACCCAAAAACCCAAAAACCTGAGAGCGAGCGACGGTGAGTCAAAATTGAGTGTACTCCTAACTCAACTAGTAATTGTGGTTAGGAAAAAAACCTTAGAAGGTAGAGTGCCCCTGACCCTTCTAATTAACTAATACATTGGCCACTACCTTTAATATTACAATATTTTCAACGGAAACGTGAACTTATACTTAAATGAATTGTGAGATCCTTAGGGATCACAATGCATGGACTGGTCCTTAATGGCAAAAGCATAGGGTATGAAAGAAATAGGATGCTAAGCTCCAAGATATTCAATTAAACTTAAATGTCCTAAAACCTAGACACCCCCTTGAGCGGCAACAGGGATGAGAGGACTTGACAAAGGTCAACACAACCACATACTACAACAAGCCAAAAGTACATGTATCAAAACATTGTGATTGACAAGAAAAGAAAGAATACTTTTGAGGTCAACATTTGGAACGTGGAAGGCTTTTCTAAGGATAACATTGTAGTCTATGAAGAGATGTTTGCTGAAATTGATGAGTATATGGCACTAGAGACATGCACAGTTAGGCTTTGGAGGAATCGCATACTTACACTAGAGAAGGGTAGGAAGGACCACTAAGAATAGGCAGGAAGAACACAAACAATCTAACTAGGGCTAGAAATGAGAAAAGGGGGAGTAAACTATCCATGTGCAGCTCGATACGTTGCATCCCATGAATCCCTTACCTAGACAAGCAATGGAGAGGAGGCAAGGATTCCAATGAAGCTAGATAACTATTGCGTGATAATAATTAGCCATGTCATGGACAAGGCTTATGGGACAAAGCTTGAGGCACACATTACTGGGGATCAGATCACAAAGGCAGCATGCTAGAGTACCAAAAACAAAGCATGAATACATCACAATTACCCTACACTCAACCAGTTGCATGGTTTCTAGCCCCTTCCTTCCAAGTTCTAATCCCTAAACTGCCCATTGATGATGAGGGGCCTATGGGCTTACCTTCTCTTTGCTACTGGGGCATGTAAGGTTACAACCTTTCCCTCCAAAAAGGTCCTGCCCAACGATTGTCATAGTCGTCCTCAAAATCCAGAAGGAGTGCAAGAGCCTAAGACTCCTAGCAGGCACAGTGGATGGCCTCTAATTTGGAATAAAAAGTCTCATGGAAACCTTATTGGAATGGGTATCAATCAGAGCCTATAATTGTTTGAAGAAGATTGAACAGATGCTGTCCTCTTTTTGAGCATTTCTGCCCCAGTAATGCCTTTAGGGCCTCAGCATCTTGTTATCTGTAAGGGCTAGGGGACCTCCAACTTACTTGTCATGGCATCGAAGACCACCGTGGGGATGGACGTGACACAGCTATGCATAGTGCCACACCATGGCATTGCCACATATGCATGTCACGTGTAAAGAAATCTGTAAGTACACCCTTAGTATACCCCTTACATAATAGCACATAAGCACACATGCCATAACACGATGCTATTTTTGCAATATGCTCTATTTTCAATGCTTTTACATGATTTACGTACATGGATGCTTGTTTCAAGCTAGATGTGTGCAGTCTCTACATGCAGGGTGGACTCCCCTGCCCTACACAATTGGCTATAAAAAGAGGTGGTCATCTCCAGGATCACTTGGGGGTCTGATTGAATGTGATCCTTCTTGGTGCCACAGCTGTGTCCATTTGGATCTAGACACTTTGGTTTGAAACAGAAGGCGGGTCATGTTGACTCTTGATGCAACCATCTGCTCATCTGGCTGCAGCTCAACTCTGGCACACTCATAGTCTTCCAGCCACTAGGAGTTGGGTTGCTGGTCTCCAAGTCTCTGGAGTCTCAATGGAAGTAAGATCACTTCACAATGCTTGTCCTGCGTCCCATAAGGAACGTACATGTACCATCCTCCCGGATAGCTGCACTAGCTGGGAGCATTTGCCTTTTACTCTGATTTCAAGTAAAAATTAACATTTTTAAAAGCCAAATAGGATCACTCTGCTCATCTGGCCGCAGCTCATCTGGCACACTCGTAGTCTTTCCAGCCACTAGGAGTTGGGTTGCTGGTCTCTAAGTCTCTCGAGTCTCAATGGAAGTAAGATCACTTCACAATGCTTGTTATGCGTCCCAAAAGGAACACACATGGACCACACTCCTGGATAGCTGCACTAGCTGGGAGCTTTTGCCTTTTACTCTGCATTCAAGTAAAAATTAAATTGTTAAAAAGCCAAACTTTTTAATTTTTTTCCAAACATTTGAAATTTTGGGCATCAGTGATTAAATGCGGGATACTCTATTGGGGTTTGTTTTGCGAAACTGATACATGGGGTCCAGCAGACTCAGTTTGTTTGTGAAACTAGTTGGAAGAAGCCATATATGATATGATATAGATACATACATTCTACTTAGCAGGGCAGTTGGTCAATGGATTGGTCCTATATTTGTACATTTCTTTATTAGTTTTTTCTCCCCTGGACTCTTATTATTTGTCTCAAGAAGTGGATGCCACAAACTCTAGCTTATAAGTGGCCTCTCGATTTACTGCTTGAGGTCTAAGTAAGCTATGCTCCATTGGAGCAGTCAAGCTAGGGTGTTGTCCATGCCCTTTGAACCCATAACAAGTGCCAGCCCATCAATTGTCCTTGATCGGCCACGTCACTAGCAGTCCTATCAGTATGTAACTAGATTATAATGCTCTAGTCACTTATGATAGCTAAGTGCAGCTAACCAATCTATTGCTAATCCAGGAATAGTTTTTCTGTCACTGCTAGCTAGCATTAATCCATTTAAAAAAAAACTCGTTTAAGCTTGACTAGGAGAATCTTTCTTTGCTATAAAAAGCTATTTTTGGGCAGAGGGAAGACTGAGTGAACTATGCCATCTTTTTTGCAGGTGGTATATTCTTGATGAAACCATACTGTGTCTTTGGACCAGCGTTATGTATGCGATGGCCTTAACCAGTATGGGTGGTTCAAGTTCATGGTATTTGTTGGGTTTATTTCACAATCGCTGATTTATCTTCAATGTCTGTTCCTGAGAAGATCCGGGATTTACTTGGCGAGCTTACTTTAATAAGTTCTGAGTAGATGTATGTTTGGCTGTTTAATTCGGCAGGTGGCATGCTGCTGCTGTCATCATTTTACTGATTGCTCTTTTGTGCTTCCTTATATTTTTGGTGTTACTACTGTTATTTCACAGGTAAGCTATCCTTTTTTTGAAAGGAATATTTACTAATTTGTGCTACGGCGAGAAGGCAGAGAAGCTTGCCTTCTTGTACTTTATATGGAAATTCATTGTGACATGAATAAAAATTGCACTATTATGAGCCACTAGTTGTTATAACAAAGGTCTACAGCACAGAATATACTAAGGACAGCTAAGATCTGAGAGAAGTACCTGATTTTTCCATTGTTCTAACAGCCTCTGTTTCGCATGTTAAAAAACACTCCTCTCTGTACAAATCACTCAGAAAATGAATGGGTGTACCCCATGATACTCTTCCAATGTATGGTTATGTACACAATGTTATGCTTTGATTGTGTGCGAACTATGGATGCCAGTCTTGTTCTATTACACCATAATCAGCTGCCATTGCGAGCAACCTATGTGAGCATTGAAGAATCAATTTCGACATGGAAGGAAGAGGATGGCATGGATGCGCATGTTTTTATGAGGCATTGGGGTGCAAGGTGTGGGATTCTTGTAGCAATTTACTAAAGCTACATTGTGTTTTGGTGATGTTTATCTGGATCTTTCCTGGTTTGAGAGGGGTGCATACACATTCAAAAAGAAAGAAGCACTTGTAATGTTTAGAGTGGATTTCTCACATACTCCTTGAAAGAATGCATTGAAGCAAAAACACGCACCTTCCATTTATTAGGACTGGTTTGCAATAGTGGTGTCAAGAGTGAAGCATTTTGTTGCTTGTTAAATGGATTTGATGGTGTGCCAACAATTCTCTTTAGAATGCATCCCTTTTGGAGATGCAATTGATAAGTAACTTCTATTGTATATGTACCAAAGCTCACTTGTTTCCAAGAAAATGCACAACACAAAATGTTTAGCTGCTATATTTTAGGATAACCATTAGAACTCTAAATCTATAATGGATATTGCTTGTTTATCCACAATGGCTCTCTCGTTTGCATTGAAGAGGATGAGTTTGCCGTCTAGTATGAAGACAAGGACACAAGGATGAGGAGAAGATGGAAGAGAAGTCCTAGGAGAAGGTGGAGCAGCTAGGATGAGGTTGAGGACCATTGGACCACACACATGAAAAGGCTAGCCAATTGCATGGTAAGCAAAAGGCAGTAACTCCATGCTTCCAATGGTAGTAACCAAAAAAGCTGGACTCCACAGTAATAAAGGCTATGCTGATTGCCACGGGGCAAGATTGATTCTAAGAAGTGTTTCTGCCTTGGAACTCAATAAACATGAGCCACCCTTCAAAGTAATGAGACATATTTGGGATATTTAAGGGAGGGGATGTAAGAGGAGCTGCTGCTTTTCCAGAGGTGCAGAGAAAGGCAGATTTCTGCAAGGGGAAGGGGCTGGAACAGTAAAGAGAGAAATTCTGCAGTAGAGAGAGAAAGACTGCAACAGGAGAGAGAAAGGGGCTATGGCTGCTCCAGGCTAGGAGAAGGAGAGAGGATGCTGCTGCTGTTCCAGAAGAGCTGAGAGGGGGAAGATTTCTGGAGAGGAGGGGCTGGAACTGTAGAGAGAGAGTGTGTTGCTGTAGAGAGAGAAAGTGTTGTTGAGGTGAGAGAATGGCCTGGGGAGAAGCTGGCTGCACCCAAGGAGCTGGAGAGGTTCTGTTGCATCAACCAAAAGGAGGGAGAAGAAAAGTGACGAATTTTCATGTAGGGAATGAAGGGGAGAGGCCTTCTTTTATAGGCTCAGCCTCCCCCCCCCCCGGGGCTCAGAGTGGAAGGTGGACACTTGTCCCAGATTTTTGGTGGGCTGCAGTCCCAAAGAGGACAGCCCACAACCTACCCCAAATCTACTAGATTTGGGGCCAGACACTTGGCCTGCATGCCCTGCCACCTGCCATGCCTGTTGCCACATGTGTGGGACACGTGGACTGACCTGCCAGCTCAGATTCCATGTGGCAGTCTGCCATGTGTCACTCCCAAAAAATATAAAATTTCAAAGTTGTCAGAATTCAATTCTGATCGCACCCACAGGTTTCTAACAGCTTGGACTATCTACTGATGTACTCTAAGGTCATAATTGAGCCATACTGAGCTCATTTGTTTGTCGTCTTATCTTGTATCTCCATTACTCTTGGAATGCTGCCAGGCCCACACCCAAAGCTTAGGGAACATTCTCTTGAATGGTTTCTAGGTCAGTATGCAATCTGTGCATTTGATTGGTTTCATGTTTGGGTACTCAGGTGGGGTGTGGTTTCTAGATGTCCCTCTCAAAGAGAGGCCATCACTCTTGTGGGTCACATATGCCCATAATCCCAAGCAAGGGGGTCGACCCTCAAATGCTAGACCTAGTTCCCATTGACCGTAACTGAACAGTAGGAAAACATTTCATTTCTTAATAAGCATACTATTGAAAAACAAAAAGAAATATTACCAAGCAAGTGGATACATGTTGTTAAAGTAGGATGACATTCCCTCCATCTTTCATTCGGTTGTCCTCAACTAAAATGCTTCCTCATAAGCATCCAAGATTTTAGGACACTCCTGAAATGTAGCTCTATCCATCCATTGGGCATCGGTGGATGGGAGCCCTCTGAACTTCAAAAGGTACATCTTGTGAGTCGTGCCTCGACGTCCCATAGTGAAGTTATGCAGAATAATTTGCTCTGGGATCAACAAGATCTCAGTGTCCTCTACTTCAGGTGCATCGTCCAGTGTGGGCTCTTGAGGTGGTTCCCCAATGAAGGGTTTCACCAAGCTTACGTGGAAGACATCGTGGATCTTCCAATGCTCTGGAAGTCTCAATCGGACTGAGACATGATTTATTACCTGCAACACTTGAAAAGGACCATAATATTGAAAGGATAGCTTGAAGCAGATGCACTTTTTGCCCACTTTGGTTTTTAACCGGGCTTTCTCAAATTTCAATAAGACCCATTGGCCTTCTTTCACCGCAAACGCCCTCCGTCTTTTATATGCAGCTACTCTTCGTTTCTCCTGTGCCTTTTGAATGGCTGCTCGAACTGTGGCATAAGCAGAGTCATAGTCCTCCATGAATTGATCAGCGGCAAAGATTTTCTCTTTTGTTTGCATGAGTGGAGTTGGTAAAGATCTACCATATACAATTTCAAAAGGAGCTTTTCCAGTGAAGGAATGAATTCTACTGTGGCAATATCTAAATCTTGCTGTGTGGTGTTATTATAAGCAAACTCCACAAGAGGAAGGAATTTCTCCCAAAAGGTTTGCTGGTCATGCACATAAAATTTCATTCAACAAATCCAAGAGTGTACTATTCGTAACTTCAGTTTGGCCATCCGTTTGAGGATGAAAAGCTGAGGAGAAACTTAGAAGAGTTCCAATGTTCTCAAACAAAGCCTACCAGGCCCACACCCAAAGCTCAGGGAACATTCTCTTGAATGGTTCCTAGGTCAGTATGCAATCTGTGCATTTGATTGGTCCCATGTTTGGGTACTTAGCTGGCGTGTGGTTCCCAGATGTCCCTCTCAAAGAGAGGCCATCACTCTTGTGGGTCACTAATGCCTTTAACCCCAAGCAAGGGGGTCCACCCTCAAATGCTAGACCTAGTCCCCATTGACCGTAACTGAACAATAGGAAAACATTTCATTTCTTAATAAGAATACTATTGAAAAACAAAAAGAAATATTACCAAGCAAGTGGATATATGTTGTTGAAGTAGGATGACATCCTTGGGCTTGCTATTTCCAAGCCTACCCTTTCCACCTTCACCTTTTGCAAGGAAGGCCTTGTCGCCACCATCTTTGTCGTACTGCTTCTCTCAATCTTCTTGGAGTTGATAGGTTTTAGCCCGTGGTATGGCCTTGTAGGGGAGTTTGTGTGCTAGTGTGCATAAAGTCAGCCCTATAACTTAAATTTTGCCCCATGGGTTGACCGGGCTAGGGTTTTAGGTTTAGCCCTCAAAGCGATGTTCCATCACTTTCAATTGTACTTCTTCTTGCACTTGAGGTGCTGCTTGAATAACACAGCTCGTTTTTGACCTTCTAGTTGCTCTACTGCTTCCATACAAGCCATCGTTGGTATCAGAGCAGATTTCAAGCCCTGCCATGTGCACTCCAATTTGTTTTAGAAGACTTCTGTTGCGAGAAAAGGAGAGCTACAGCTTCAGTTGACTGGTCCAAAGTCAGCCGCCACGTGCAGCAACCTGTTTGCTGACTTGTGGCTTCATTTGGAGCAGTCTGGTGCCTCCTTCCTGCTGTGTGACTGCATTTGGAGCAGGCTGGAGCTGTCTGGTGCTGTTTCCTGCATGTGTGACTGTTCCTGCAGCTGTTTGGAGCAGAGTCTCTTCACTCCGCCTCTTCCAGGAGCTTCCTACACTTGTTGCCCTGTTGTGCGACTTATTGAAAAGCTGTTTCAGCTATTTTGAGCTGATATTTTCTGTGCAACATCTGTTGCAGCATTTGTGACCTTAACTGTTCCTGTTTTTTTTTTCCCAAGAAAAGTACTTCGTTAAGTATGAATAAAAACCGCAGAGCAAGCTCAAGTGCGGGAGTACATCATGTCAAGCATGAGAAAAAAAACAGCTCAAAATGAATCCCAGGTGGCGGCTGAAAATGCCACCTCATCCGTGAAGGAGTGTCAGAGAAGAAAGGACAATCCTTCCAGACTCTGAGAAAAGCAAGCCCCCTAGCAGTAGCAGTCCTGGAGGTTCCCTGTATGTTCACCCAAATGGCCATCAAAGTGTGTACAGTATCTGACCAGATATATCTGACCAGATACTGGCCATTGTCTAAGAAGGGTGAACCTTGGAGTCCTCCAAAGCCTTTGTACATCTGGCTCTCCAAATATGCCATGCTGTGAGACTAGCTAGAATCTCCCAAGATGTGTCTACAGAAGTGTGGGGAGCTCTGAATGGAGTAAATGGAACATCCCGGAGGGAGCATGACTCCACAAGATGTCGTTGAACCAAAAAAGCTATATCCGTGTCATGTCCCTCGAAGAAAGCCTGTGGACCAGTGAGTGACAACCAAGCAATTGATCCCCGCTCTATGAAAAGTGCAAAGTATCCTAGCAACACCCTTTCAAACCATCCTCGCCTGAGTGCACTCCCAAAGGGAGTGCTGCACTGACTCAAATGTTGAGTGGCATCGAGGACAAGTAGGGTCAGGCCTGAACCTGGATCTCCACAGGTTCACTGCAATCCCTCCATGAATAGTAAGCCATATGAATAAGTGACTTTCCTATTCCTGAGGGATTTACAAAGTCTTCTCTATAAGTTTTTCTGCATCTCTGCAAAAATCTGAAAAAGTATCCTAATGAGGAGCTCTAGAGGTCCTCTAGCCTCTACAACTGAGCTAGAATCTCTTGGCATTTCTGACCATGTAACGAAAGAAGGGGATGCTCTTCTCTCGGTGCCCTGCAACTATCCACTCCCATTCTCTTGGATCCCGGAACCTCCATACAACCAAAGCCTTCAAGATCCAATAGCCAGGAGAACGGGGTTTGGATCAAGATACCACTGTGAGTCTCTACCCATCTCCATGTATCCTGCAATCCTGACAGGCTGAAAAGGAGCCTCCAAAAGAATGTCCTTTGAAGATCTGTGGAGTTTGCCTCCTGCATGAACCTGAAAGACAAGGGTATCCTCATGTGCCTTCCGCAAGGCTATAACCTGCAGAGGGATACCTGTCCTCAAAAAAGCCCCCAACCAGGTGGACTCAGAAATACAAATGGTATGTATCCATCCACTCCACTGGTATGGCTGCATCTATCTGCTGCATCCCGGCTGTACTTCCTTTGAGGTGACTAACTGAACGAGCTCTCTGATCCTCTGGAAGCATCCTGAAAGCTTTCCAAGTACCCACCGTGGATGCAGGTCCCAACTCCCATCTAGACCACTGCATATAATGTGATATGCCTAGTGATCTGCCATGCTCATCTAGTATGCAATCATTCCACATGATGGGCTGCCTGTCAATTTCTTCACGAGAGGAGGGTGGAACTCTCCGAAGAGTACTTCTGAAGCTATCCCAAGCTTTCAGAATGACAGCCATGAGAATAGAAGTAGGAGATCTGAGACGGGCTGACGTAAAGATCCATCTAGGGCTGTCCATCCAATCTCCTCCCTGAGAAGGTGTCCATGTCTGTATACTGCATAAGAAAAAATCCTTCCAAGGCTCTTGACTAGGCATCAAACCTCTGACCACCATCTTGCAGAGCAGGGCTCTACACTGCAAGTCCAGATTAATAATATTGAGGCCCCCTTCCTGAGTGAGTAGAACGAGGATCTCCCAAGCCACCCTGGCTATCACATCTGAAGTGCCGTCTAATCCACTCCACAAAAAATTTGTGATAGGTCTCTTGAGCTGAGTGATACTGCTTGTAGATCGGCACCAACAAGAGCAAACAAACCAAGCTATAGCCAACAGTACTTGGTTTACAACAATCACTTTGGATGCAAGGTCAAGTCTAGCCGAACTCCAAAATAGAAGTTTTCTCCCGATGCTCTCCAACACGGGAGCGAACTGCTGTGCTGGAGAAATGCCCACCCCTAACCTGGCATCCAAGATGCGTGACGGAGACACCCCTCTGAATCCAAGTAAAGCCAATATCTGCACCCCAATCTGGAGTGTCCTCATCACTAATCCAGAAACCATTGGATTTGTTCCAGTTAATGTGAGCCCCTGCTGCAATGCAAAATAAATCCAAGGCTGTCCTGAAAGAGGTGAGTGTCTGTGGAGTGGCATCCAAAAAAATAGCCGTGTCATCTGCCAGCTCACTGTCGAGCAACTCCTCGTCCCGTCTCAACAGAAGTCTCAGCCCAAAAATATCAGCTTGAGCTCTAATATAAAGGCTCATAGCTTCAACCACAAATAAGAATTAAAAGGGGGCTAGAGGGCATCCCTATTGGACTGATCTGGATATCTGAAACCTGTCTCCCCTGACTCCACCAATGAGTACCTGGCTATGGCCTGACCTGTAAAGAGTAGAAACCCCTCTAATCCACAAATCTGAAAATCCAAAGTGAAGAAGGGTTCCCTCGAGAAAACTTTTCGAAATCCAGGAGTAGAATTGCCAGTCTATGGCCCTCATGCATAGCCCAATATGTTATAAAAAATGCTTCTGCCATGGACAAAGCCTGTCTATGTGTCATGTATAAGATCTAGTAGGAAGGGCTGCACCCGCAGGCTGATGGCTTTTACCAAGATCTTATACAAAGTGCCCAGTAAGGTGATCGGTCTCCACTGAGACACTAAATTTCTGCAACCTCCTTTTGGGATAAGATGAATGAGACCCTCCAAGAGTGAGTCCGGCATCTCACCCGAGTTCCAAACGCCTTGCAGGGCTGAGGTAATGTAATCCCCAATCTGATCCCAAAAAATAATAAAAAAAGGTGGTGTAAGCCCATCTGACCCTGGACAACTACCCTTATGAAGGGCAGTAAGAGTGGTCGTGAACTCTATGTTGGTGAAGCGTGCAGCTGGAATTAAGACTTATACAGCTTAAACACAAAGCTTAAACACAAAGTGACATGATTGGAAAATGCAATATGATTGAGGGGCCAAGACGGCCCCCCCCCCCCCCCCCCCCCCTTATCCAGGCTCACTTTATTCTTGAAAATGGAGATACAAGACCAAGGTGCAATGCACCTTCCAAACTGATGAACTCAATGAAAACCTAGGACCTAGCTTTGACGATCCAAGCAGTAGCTTAGGCAAGGATGTGCAAGAAGAAGGATTCATGCCATCGCTGGAAATTCATCGTTATATGAAAGCAAGTGCTGGACGGACGCGTGCTGGAAAGCAAGGTGTGACAAGGCACCGGAAGATGTGAGAATTTTGTCAAGTGCAAAAACTTCCGATCGGTGCTCAGTGCTAGAGGCTGTACATAAGATTGGCGACGGGAGAGTAAGGAGGGTGATACGAGAGTTGAGCGCTGATGGAGCATTTCGTTGATAGACAGTTGACGTGGTCTTAGGGAGCATGCCGTGTGGTAACCCAACTTCCAAGGCTTGGTTGTGGTGAAAAATTTCTAATGGATCCCTTCCTTCTGAGCGCAATGCCCGCCAATCCCATAGCCTAAGCAGCCCGCTGAACTACGTATGCAATCCAAAAGCGTGCGGGCGATTTTCGGTTGCGTGTTCACCTGTGTACGCGTTTCGTTTGGCGACGACCTCAACGTTGAGTGCTTGCGGATGCTCGGGATGGTTAGGTTCACGCAGAAAAGCCTGCGATGCGCGATGCTCTCGACGGAAATCTTTGCCAAGGTTTGGGCAAGTTTGCAGAGGTGACGTGGCACAGGCGTACAAGTGGCGCTGACGTGGCAGGCTTGACAGATAGCTAACGTGGTAGCCAGCAGGTCCAGCTAACGTGGCGTCCACACGTGCAGTAGATGACCTGGCACTGACACGTGGCAGACAGCGCACTAGATGACGTGGCACTGACACGTGGCAGCCAGCCTGGTTGACCCGTGGTTAAGTTAACCCTGGTACAGTTAATTCCTGGTTGGTTGATCCGTGGTTAGTGAAACCGTGGTTAACTACAGCTAGTTAACTCTGGTTAGTTGAACTAGTACCCAGTTAGTTCAATATTAGTCCAGTTAATCTGGCCCAACCAGACCAGTCTGGTTGGTGTAACTAGACTGTGACCAGTCCAGTTAGTCTAGTTGCAGACTAACCAGACTAGAGCCAGTTAGTCTGGTTAGAGTAACCAGTCAGTTATTTCATCTGGTTACTGTTCTTTAATTTTAAAAAAAAAAAGACAGTTGCAGAGACTGTTTCTGCTAGCAGATTTCACCTATCTGTCAGACTTTTACTGTCAGAAAAGCAGCAGAAAAGCAGAGAAATCAGAGATTTGCAGAAAAAGAGTTTGCATGCCTTTGAGTAGTGAAAAGAGGGAAAAACAGATGTTTTTTGAAGCCATTTGCAGTAGCCAGAAAAGAGGCACACAGCTTTAAGTTTATGCCTTGAATTGACAGCCAGTACTGGCATAGACTGTGAATGCAAGACATCTCTTGTTGAGTTAAATTTTTCTCTTTGAAAAGCGAAGGCAGCGTGCATCAGTTGCATACACAATGTGTGTGTGAGAAATTTGCAGATCTCAAACGAGTTGTAAGAAAATGGCTCAATCACCTATCCAGTGGGATTCACAAGATAGGGATGCGCATCCAAATCAGAGAAGTGTGCAACAAACTCAGCAAGAATTTGAGCAGATGGTACGCACTCGTATACAAGAGATGGAAAATCTCAGAAAGGATCCAAGGGCTCAACATTTGTTTCAAGCAGAAGCTATGCCTAATGCAGTATATGACGTGCCAATGCCAGAGGCACACTCTCGTGTACAGCCAGAGAAAGAGAGATCTCATGGGACGGTCTCATAGCAGGAAGAGATCGAGGCATCATCACCGATCTCCTAGTCCATCACCGTCTACCTCGAGTTCGACTTCTGTATCTTCTTCTTCATCAGATAAACCATCAAGGAAAAGAAGAAAACACAAGAATTCTAGGAAGAGAAAGTCTTCCAGAGAGACCAAGGAATTTAAAGAGGGAGGTAAATCTGTCAAGTTTATGACCTACAATGGACAGTACATACAGACAAAGCATTGCAGTTCATCAGGCAATTTGATGCTGCATTCGGTACAGAAAAGTTTTCAGAATCCTCCAAGTTAAGAATGGTCAGTTTACACTTGACAGCGACAGCTAGTGCATGGTGAAGTGCACAGACCACAGATGGGTCAGCCCCAAAGAAGTGGAAGGACTTAAAGAAAGCCTTCTACCAGCAATTTATGCCAAAACAGTTTAGAGACCATGTTCTTCAAGATTGGGACAGTTTGCATATGGATGCAAGAGATACAGTGGATGTGTACAACCAAAAGTTTTGGGATGCTTATTTGCAGGTTGCACCTTTCAAAACGATCTCCAAAGGAACCCAAATGAGAAAGTATAGAGCAGGTCTCAGTCCAAGAATCCAGGCAGTAGTGAATGCTTTGGGGGCAAAGAACATTCAAGACCTTATGCATTCAGCTCAGTAGCTAGTGTTGTGCCGTTACAAGATCCATCTACAGTACTATCCTTGCATGCATGATGCTGAAAGAAAGAAAATTGATTTTTCAAAATCAGAAAAGAAAGAGTACCCCAAGGTTGAAAAGAAAGGGTTTCAGCCTCAGAAGCCGAGGGGTACTCAGTTTTCAAAGACTTATAAAGGCAAATCTCCATTCACCCCTGAACAGATAGCTGAATTCGGTAGAGATGGGAAATGCTTCAAGTGCGGCAAAGAGGGGCATGTGGCTGCCCAGTGCCCAGTTCAACTTCGAAGGGAAAAGAGGCAGAGAAGCCACGAGGACCGCAAAAGCCAATGGCAAGAGGAATTCCTGACATACTGGGTCATGTTTCAAACCCAGAAGAACGAGAATTGCTGCTATCATGGGGCAAAGTCAGAGACCAGCAAGGGCTAATTTTATTTGATCCAGGGGCTACTGATAATTTCATATCAGAGGACTTAGCCCTGAGGCTGGGAATAAAGACGGAGGAGTTGGGCAGGGCTTTGGATGCCGATCAGATGTTCTGTGGGAATCCTGTGCCAGTCACTCCCTTGATAGGGAAGCTCCATCTTCGTGTACAGAGTTATGTGGATCAGGAAGACTTCTTCATTTCTCCACTGAAACATCATGATGTAGTCTTGGGAATGCCTTGGTTTCATCGCAAGGCAGTGAAGTTGACGCTTCCTGAAAGAGTGCTGGAGTTTGTGCATAGGGGGAAAAATCAGCGTTTAGTTGCCAGGAATAAAGGGGAGACTATCCCCATTGTATCTGATGTTACATGTGGTAAAGCAATAAAGTCTGCAATTTCCGCGTACATGGTTTTTGTAAAAGAAAAAAAGAATGATATGCATGCTGAAATGAATGATGCAGACAAAGATAAGTTTCAGTTTCTTGTAAACTTTAAAGATTGCTTTTCCGATGTTTTGCCAGGGGAGTTACCCCCAGAGAGACCAAAAGATCATCAGATAGAGTTAATGCCTAGTAGCGAGCCACCCAATAGGCCCCTATACAGAGTTAGTGCAACTCAGAAAGAGGAGATTATGGCTCAGGTACAGGACTTGCTGTCCAAAGGGTTGATTCAGCCCAACTCGTCTCCTTTTTGTTCCCCTGTACTGCTAGTACAAAAGAAAGATGGCTCATTCTGTATGTGCGTCGATTACTGCGCACTGAATAAAATGACCATCAAGATTAGATTCCCTATTCCGCGCATTGATGATGTGCTGGATCAGTTAAATGGAGCTTCAGTTTTCAGCAGAATAGACTTAAAGAGTGGCTATCACCAAGTGAGGATACAGCCTCAAGATGTGCACAAGACAACATTCCGCACTACATTCGGGTTGTATGAATACTTAGTGATGCCCTTTGGGTTGACAAATGCTCCAGCCACATTCAATAGAATGATGGATCACATCTTCCAAAAGTACAGGCATTTCACGGGTACTTTCTTTGATGATATCCTAGTCTTTTCAAAGACAGAAGAAGAGCACAAGGAACATCTTGCTATAGTGTTTCAAGAGCTGAGAAATCATCAGCTCTATGCAAACAGCAAGAAAAGTGAATTCTTGGAAGAAATCCATTATCTGGGGCATATAATATCTAAGAATGGGATACAGATGGATCCAGCAAAGATCCGTGCCATTCAGGAATGGCCAGAGCTGAAAACTGTGCATGAAGTTCGAAGTTTCCTAGGCCTGTGTTCTTACTACAGAAGATTTACCAGGCATTTTGCTGATATCGCTGCTCCATTACATGACTTTACTAAGAAAAATGCAGCCTTCACATGGGGAATATCACAAAAGAACGCATTCAATACACTCAAGGAGAAGTTGACTACAGAGCCTATTCTTGTAGTCCTGGATCTTTATCAACATTTTGATGTTGATTGCGATGCTTGTGGAGAGTGTGTTGGGGCTGCATTACATTAGAATGGACATGTAGTAGCCTACGAGAGCCGAAGATTGCGTGATGCAGAAAGATATCTGGGAATCTATGAGAAAGAGTTATTGGCTGTAATTCATGCCATCCATACATGGAAGCACTATCTTTTGGGTGCAGATTTTACTGTTAAAACAGATCACCAAAGTCTGAGATACTTTTTGACTCAGACCAAGCTTTCCGAGAAGCATATGAAATGGGCAAACATGCTGTCAATGTATCATTTTCAGATTGTCCATACCCCAGGAATTCGGAACAGAGTGGTAGATGCCTTGTCCCGAAGACCCCAGGTCAATAATGTGACTATTGCTTATCATCAGGACCTAGAAGGCATGAGGGAGCAATATGCTAGTGATGCAGATTTTGGTGAGATTTTACAGCAAATGCAAGAGGGGCAATCCACCAGTCACTATTCCCTGAAACATGGGTATCTAATGAAAGATGATTGCCTATGCATCACCCAAGAGATGAGGAAAAAGATTTTGGAGGAATGCCATGCATCTCCCTATGCTGGACACAGAGGAATTACAGCAACAACTCTAGCACTAGAGAGGTATTTCTTTTGGCCAGGGATGCGGAAAGATATACATCAGTTTGTTACTGAATGCCTTACGTGTCAGAAAGTGAAGTATGATAGACGGAAGGCACCTGGCCTACTTATGCCTCTTCCCGTGCCTCAGGCACCATGGGAAAGTATTACAATGGACTTTATTTTTGATTTGCCAAAATCAAAGTAAGGGAATGATGGGATTTGGACTATCATTGATAGATTCAGCAAGCAAGCTCATTTCATTCCGGTTTGCAAAACCATAAAGGCAGATCATATGGCTAAGCTTTTCATGGCATAGATCTTTAAGCATCATGGTATGCCTAAGTCCATTGTTAGTGATCGAGATCCCAGAATGACCAGTCTATTCTGGAGAGCTTTATTTGATAACATGGGGATGAATTTGAATTTTTCTTCTTCTTTCCATCCCCAGACAGATGGTCAAAGTGAAGTAGCAAATTCTACAGCATTAGATATGCTGAAATGCTACATGGGTGACCAAGGTTCAGACTGGGAAAAGTACCTACCATTGGTAGAGTTTGCTTACAATAATACAGTACATAGTCCTACAGGGAAAGCCCCTTTTGAGGTCATTTATGGGAAGGTGATTTTGCCACCTATATTGAGGACCAAAGATGAAATATTTGCAGCTGATCAGTTTGTGAGAGACCTCCAGACAGTTTACAGCCAAGTCCGGACAGCAATCGAAAGGTCTCAAGAGAAACATAAAAGAGCTGCAGATAAGCATAGTAAAGAGTTTTATATGTGTTAATTATGGTCAAAGAGTTCTTTTAATGGTCAAAGGATTGACTACGGTCAAAGATACTTGACTCTAGTCAAGTAAACCTGACTTCGGTCGGGGAGACTTGGTTTATTACCAAGAGAGTTAACTGCGGTTAACCAGAGAACTACAAAGCTGACTACGGTCAGAGAGTGTTGACTTCGGTCAACGAGACTTGGCATGCACTAGAGGTACAATTCACACAGGGGAAGGAGGAGGAGATCGTGGGGGAGGAGGCGGAGGAGGGCTAGGGGAAGGAGGAGATGGCCAGGGGGCACCGGGAGCAGCTAGGCGGGCAGTGGGTGCAGCAGCTCAACCACCTCTAAATTCAATGGCTTTTGGATTAATGACAAGGATGTTTCAGTTTGGGAGGCTGATTTCAGTTTTATTTGGATTCAGAGGGATGTTTTTGTCCGATAATTGGGTTGCAGGTCCGTATGGGCATCTCTCCATGGCAACAATTGCTTGTATGTTAAATAGTATCAAGAGAAAACTCCTTTTTTGGAGTTCAATCAAAATTGACATTGCCACGGTTTTGTTTGCTCTTGTTAGTGCCATTCTAGGGACTCTTCATCCTTCCCATGTTGAAAGGAGGCCTCAATATAATAGATCAAAGCCATTATGCAAGGTGGTTGTTGGAGGGCTTTTGTCAAGGACCCTTGAAAGGGTTTTTTCATTCGATGCATACAGTCCTATTCTCCTTCCATAGGTGGAGATAGGATGGATGGTACTAGGTGGATCTTACCTCAACCCAGCTTAGGGCTCCTTCCTCCCCTTTTATGGCTGCCACCCTGAAAGGTTGGGCCAACTTTAGCTGAACTCCTTGGAGAGTTCCCCCTTCCTCTTGGGAAGAGATCGATAGGCAGCCTATCATATGGAATGAAAATACACTTAATGATCATGGAAGATCACTTGGTACTTCTCATTCTATGCAGTGGTCCATATGAGAGAGATGTTCCACTTCCTCCCTAGGTTCTCGTAAGGATTTCAAAAACCTTCTAGGTGATCTAGAAACCAGTTAGTAAGTCACCTTAGAAGAAGTGGAGTGAGAATTCAGCAAATTGCTGGAGCCATACCGTTGGATTGGGTTCACCAGATTCATTCAGGTGACAGGCCCACTTTCAGTCTACTTGCCTTGGGGCTTTTACAAGGTCGGGGATCCCATTTCAGGTCATAGAGGTTTAGATGGGGATGCCATGGTTTTTATGTTCATCCTTGGGGCAATTTGTCTAGATATTCTTATGGATATTGTTTTTCAGCCTGTGAGGGTTTTAGGTCATGTGGAGCATTGTTTCTTGGCTTCATGATGGTATCTAGACCCTTACCCGAATCACATTTTCTTGGGTTCATGGAGCAAATGGCTCTATGGAGGTGTCCTTATAAAGTATTTGTAGTGGAACCCGTCACTTAGGGAATGGGAGTGGGTTGATGCAGGGCACCGAGAGAAGAGTCTCCTCTTCCTTCACTACACGTATTCGTAATGCTAGGAGAATTCAACTCAGTCAGAGAGGTTGGAAGCCTAGCAGAGTTGTGTGAAGTGCATAGAAATGGAGAGAAAGAGCGCACCACACATGAACCGAACAAGAGAGCAGAGAGAGACCAAAAGGAATGCAAGGGATCTCATGATGACAAAACCCCCAAATGATGGGGAAACCTCTGTTGTAGATGGGCAAAGCTGCTCCAAAATAATAAGTTGGGTGTGCCGCTGGACGTACTGATGGAATCTATTGTGTGATCCTTCGTTGTTGAAGATTGCCATAGGTACAGTCGAAGAAGCTGCTCTGGGCACGAACCGTCTCAGCACGATCAATGGAAAGGTGGTATTGTTGCTCCAAGGCCACAGGTGCTAGATATTCTCCTCTGGTCTAGTACTGTTACAATGATCCAATGGGTACACTTACCCAATTGTTACACTAATCCAGCGAATACTCCCGGTGGTGCAAGGTCTGCTTCCTTGCATGGACATTTGTATCTCAGAGCTATCCAGTCCCCTATCAAGTCCAAACTGGTACACTGTCCCCAAATTGATAAACCTGAGTGCTCTAGAAACAATGGACATCCAACGTCTCACAAAGATCAATCTATTGTGTTTGGATTCTTGCACTATCACTCTTCAGACCCATCCAGATCTCTAGCAGCTCATCAGTCAACATCTGCAGCAGAACACAAGGAGACCCCCTTTGGATATGCCAGGTCATGACGTCCAAACAAAATACACACTGGTAAGATATTGCCTCTTTAGTTAGCAGGAACAACTCCTCATGGCTCGATGTCCTGCTTGAGAGCCTGCTTTGATCAAAGACTCCTTCGCCACTGCACCTGTCTGGTAGGTACTGCTGCCATTAACAAGCAAGCAATCCTCCATCTGGATCCAAAAAGCTTGTTGGCAGTGCATCCTGCCGCATGCTACTAGAAGTCTAGAACAAATGACGTGGCGGTTGTAGAATCATCCTTTTGGTTATTGGTCTCTCATTGATCCTTTGAGGACAATGCCGCTAGTAATGACCTTTTTGGCCACATCGGTTATATGTACGTGAGGCCTTGAATGCTTCTCGTTCCTCAGCTGTCAACTTTTTCCGTCCTTGCTGCTCGAGTGTCAAAGCCTCAGGATGACTCTCATAGGTACGATCTATAAATCTCTCCTTCTGGTCAAGCACCATCAAGATCAGTTCCTTCCAAGTCAACGTGTTCATGCTTCCACTAGTTATGAATGCAACGTATCGAGAAGATAGCTGTGAGAGCTGTCCTCCGAAGATATCTGCTTCTCCGCCTGGAGGATCCCTTGTTGACGTTCCTGTAACTTGTTGATGTGCTCCCCCATCAATGAAGACTTCTTGGGATTCAACAATCCCATCTGGACTTCCAAGGAGACCCTCTTCATGGAAGAGTTTCCATTGTACAAGGATGCCAAGTGCTCTGAGATACTCTTGGCCACTGTGATATGCTTCACGTGATTGATCACCTGAGGAGTACAATTAAGAAGTATGAACGACCTCACCCTTGCATTGACACGGTCCCACAGCTGAGCCAAGGTCTCAGACTCCTTCTACTGCAGGATCCCTAGATTGGACACAAGGGGATCAGGCTTGTCAAATCCCACCAATATGAAGTCTGTTAGATCATACGACTGTAGCACAACTCCATCATGACCCACCAGACACCGTCATTGAGACCATCGAATTGACGGCCAATCGGGAAGGTGGGCGAAACTGGAACGTTTGCCTTGCTCTCTGCCGTCTCAGCTAGGGTAGACTTGTCAGAGGGAGGAGATAATCGAATGAAAAGAGAGAGTGGATGGGAAAGAAGGTAGAGAGGGGGATGATGGGACAAAAAGGAGAGGAGAGGGCTGCAGAAAATGATGAAGAGGCTTGGCGCCTATGTACCTTCACACCTTTGCTGTCCCGACCCTCGAGAATAACTCCTTTTGAATCTGAAAACACCCATCAATGACACGCCTTTGTTGGCACCCGTACGGTCCACATCTCTGCACACTCCTCACAAAACACCTCCGAACAGCAACCCTAGAACTGCTCTCAGTTTGCTAGCTCAACACTCCCTCCACTCCCTCGGGTCTCTAGCCAACCATGGCTCCGATACCATGTGAGAAGTGCAGCATATGTGGACAAAGATGGAGAAAGAAAGAAAGAAAGAAAGATATAGTAACGTCTTGAGAAGCCCTCACGGGACTATGAGACAAAGGACACACAAAAGGATAAACGCCAACATCAGTTATAGATTGATGGTCTCTTGGAAGTGCATATACTAAAGTTGTTATAAATTAGCTACACTATACTAGTTTTCCTTCACTTTCCTTCCGAGGGCTGCCACCAAAAGCCTCAGCTCTCTTACTCCTTGCTGTAGATAGTAAATTTGCTCATTGGATCTGTACCAATCCTTTGCTTGTACATCAATGTGTAGGGGGCTGTTGCTGCAATAGCAGAGTATGAGGGCTTGCTGACCGGTGTAGAAGCAAACAGTTTTGTCTTGGGAAACTCCATGTTGGCCTTCGAGAATCTGAAAACCCCTTTGCTGAGTCTAACACCCCAAGCTGAGCCACGGGCCTAGCTCAGCCTGGGGCTGATTTAAATCTGACCTGCGCTTGTTCCTATGACCTGGCTACTCCTGCGAGCGCCCTGGTGAAGCGCTTGCCCGCGCCTACTGCTGTTGATGAAGCACGGGAGGGGAGCAGAGAGCTAATGGGAGTTGAGTGGAGGGCTAGCGGGAGGGTAGCGGAGAAAATACTCTTATTAGGAGAGACTCTAGAAATCCTTTTATTAGAAGAGACAATCCTTAGAAAATCACTCTTTTCTTTTGAATTTCCATTCATGGAGGGATCGCGGTGAAGCAATGGAGATCCATGTTGGAGGCATACGCTATAGTTGTATTCATTGCTTTTTTTCTGAGGTGTCTATTCATCATTTTTTATGAGACCGCAGATAGGCGAGGATAATCTTGAAGGGGATTGCTAGTTTATTGAGCACCTTTATTTCTTCTCCCTTCTTCATGACCTGGGGCTTAGTGGCTTTGGCTTGGGCTTTCTCAATTCGACTATATTTGGGTGAGTGATGCTCTCTGGATGATGTTGCTGGTTCTCCTTACAAACCTTCACATGCCTCTGTAGACACTTCATGGGAGATCTTACCGGGCATATTAGCGTGGTATATTTGGTGATCGAGATGCACAGAGGCCTTGGATGGTTCCTAGGTCCACCTTTGACTCACATCGATCAGTATTTGGACAGATATTATGCACACCTTAGTGGCCATCTGGGGGAGCATGCAGGGTCTTTCTAGGCAGCCTCTACTAGGAGAATTGTATTCCCCTGGGAGTGGAGTGGCTCTCGTTTTTCTCGGAGTCCTCCACAGGGTGGGGGTAGCATTTTCAGCATCAACCTTGGATTCCTAGCTCTCTTACAGAAACTTGATTTTTCCTACTAGAGTGTTTAGCCTTCCATGATGTACTTCTCCCATGAGCTTTGCTCTTGGAGTTTCTTTCATACTTACTAGAAGTCTTTTCTTTAAAGAATAAAATATTTTGACTCTTCTTTGGATCATTTGGAGAGTGTGATGCTTTTTGGTGTGTTGAAAAACCTGAAATCTATTTTGGTAATGATTTGTGTTGTTTTTATGAAAAGCACGTCTTTGAGAGACACGGCAGACCCCCAACGTGTTGAGGCACATATTAGATTGGGGGATCTTCCCTCCATGGTCACCAAATTAGAGGCACGATTGACATAGTGACAGGGCACTTGTCGACATAGGGCCCTAGCTAGGATACCACCATGGACCACACCTGCTGACCATCAGCAATGAGGCTTCATGCTCTTGCAGCCTCACACATCGCCGGATTTCCACTTAGGCTTGCTCCCTCTGCCAGCTTCCTGATGATCATAACCTTGATTCCACATCATAGCCTCCCCATGGGATTGATAGATTTTTTTATGTATTGGTATCTCTATGATTATGGATGTTCCGTCTTGGGTGTTGATGTCCACTTGGAGGCTCCACCCTTTCAGCTCATTGTATCAAGTTCTTTTAGTCTCATAGACCATTTGGTCTTTCGAAGACTTTTCATAAACTTTCTTTCTTCTCTTGCAATAATAATGATAACGAGTTGCTGTCCCGAAAAATAGCAAACGGGCTAATTCTTTTGCATAGGGAAATACTTCACCCATGGATTTGGCTGCCCACATTAATGAGTCAATGGTGGGTGAGCAGTATGGGGATGATTACCTGCTTCTCGCTCCCTCCCCCCCCCCCCCCCCCCCCCTCTCTCTCTCTCTCTCTCTCTCTCTCTCTCTCTCTCTCCTTTATCTCCTGCAATCTTCTTCCTCCACACCATCTCTAGTGGATTTCTTTTTTGCTTTTTTGATCTTGGGCATGCCTTTTGAATGATTAAATATCATTCACCTTGTTTAATTGGTATCACTTGTTTATGATTAGAGCCTAGAGGCACTGTATAACTATAATTTAAACGTTTGAAGGTTCTTATGATATCCTTTAACCCTTGTATCTTGAATTTAGCATGAATTACAGCATAATGAACAATCAAAATAAGGTTTAAATTTGGTGTTCTCAATAACATCCTATTGAATACATTTACTAATTATGGTTGAGATTGGAAATTACATTTGAGGCCATAGATCATAATAAGTATGATTATCTAGGTCCAAAGCAATCTAAACATATGTGTTATAGCTTTCCTTAGACTCTAGGACTCACAAAATTGTAAAAAAATGCAATCTAATTAAGAAGTATGGCCATTTTATCTAACACCTAAGAAAACAGCGTGGGAATTTTGGTGTTAGGTTGATCTTAATACTTTAGGTAGAACTCAAAGTAATGGGTACAAGTTCTAATCCATAATAATTCCAAGTTTGTTTTAGCATATAAAATATTATGGCAAATAATCAAAACCCCAAAATAAATTATCGATGCTTCTGAATAGTTTTGGTAAGTGGCTAAGTTAACATGACATAAAAGTGTCCTAGAACATTTTTATGTTCTTCTACCAAACTAGTGTCAAGGGAAGGGAAACACATTCTCAGGACAGACATTTTAGGGTATTGACATAGTCAGGAGAGGGAGGGAAGTAACAAATAGTCAGGAGAGTGAGGAACTGACACACAGCCAGTGAATCTGAGAGTTGACACAAAAAACGAGATTCTTAACCTTTCTCCTTCAGGTTGACACAAGATCTCTGCTCAGCCACTCTCATCTACCAAGCTGAATCGTACAGTTCGGATACCATTTTAAAGTGGACACACAGTTCACATACTCAACACACATAGTGAACATGATACAACATATACCAAACACTAATGTGGGTTACCCTAAGTCCATAAGGGCTATGTTTCTAACCATCTCCCCCACATATACAACATATACACATATGTTCCGCAATATGTACAACGATGATGACCGTCTCAATGACCCATAGTTTAACAATTGCTGCTTTAATTAATCAGTAAAGTCACAAGAGGCCATGAGTCTCCAGAGAAACTTGTAGTTGGTTAAGTTATCTAGAGCCTTGTCAGAAATTTCTGCAACTTAAAAACAAAAATTAATTTAAGATTCGATTCTTCAAGCTATAGCTTAAGTTTCAATTCAATTGATGATATTATTATATCTTCACCACATTTTTGTAGAGACATGATTATTCTGAGGTTATGTTGCTGCATGGCATGCTCTGTGAGTAGACAGCAGCAGGAGGGCACACATTTTTTGAAACATTTCACATGATACGTTGAATTATGCTTTGGTCAAATCATTCTTGCAGGCATTCTGTGGTCCCCAGTTACAGTGTTTGCTGGTATAAGTACATGTGTTCTGCCATGAAGTATCAAGATTTTGTGTATTGTCTTTGAGAAATGAGCATGACAACATTTTTGTGTGCTTTTTATGTCTGCAGCTATTTGGTTGTGACAAATCAAACAACATATGAATTGATTCGAAGGAAAAGGATTCCTGAGTTCAGGTAAATGATTGTGTACAAATTTTGGGGTGATTTTAATTTCATTCTCAAACAGTTAATTAAAACAAAATATATTTTCTCATATTCAAGCATTAGCTGTTGTTTGTCTTGTGTAAAGACTTATGTTGTAAGTGCATGAAAACATGGAATTTGAAATTGTTTGGGTTGATTGTTTCACAGAAACACACCTGATAAGGTCAAACCCTACAGTAAAGGATGTGCGAGGAATATCTATTCTTTTTGCTGTGCTCCTCGTGGTCTTTATGAGATAGAAAGAATGCCCAGTCTCAACTTTTTGGAGGAAAGGGCAAATTATTCTTTTTGTGATATTTTGTACTTCAATTTCTGCTGAAGGCCTTTTTTGGCGGTCTAGTGTGCGTTCGTGAAGAGGTTCAATAACAGAGCTGTTTTTAAAGTCAGCTTGCATTAAAAAGGCTGGTTGGTTTAAGAGTCAAGACATTAGTTTAGATCAATTTTGTGAAGTTTCAGATGTTCACCTATTACAGCAATCTGGAGCTGATACTGCATAGCCAAGAATGTAAAGTTTGGTATTGCGTTAAGAGGATTCTTCTTACCTTGTAGCCCATCTATTGAACTATGAGCTGTCTTATTTTCTCCTTTTAATGCTGATTAGCTCCCATAGACTGAAACCATGAAATAACAAGTGATATTGCTAGCCCACCAGCAAGCTGTGTTTTAGGTTTGGCATTTAAAATTATAATGGCCAGAAAAAGTGCTTAGAGAGTACACCATTCAGGTGAACTGTTGGTTTAGCTGTGTCAGTACAAGGTAGAGATTTGTCTGGGTTTCTATCCAGATACAATGCCGAAGTATTTGTGGGGTTGAAGCAGTCTTTCAAGCTACCAACTACTACCTATTGAAAGATTCAATTTTGGAAGATCTCTGAGTAAGTGAATTTCCATTGCACTGTATTAAAACTCATTGGAGAGGTTTTTGGACTCTGGACTCCTTCCTTCCCGAGATAGCTCATGGTCACTGGACTTCTCTTGATCTTCATGAGACAGCTTTGACTCCTATATCAAGATTGCCTGAAGTTGATGTATACTCTTCTTCATTGAGTTAAGAGGTTGGGATCTGCTCTTGAAAATTTTATGATAAGCACATAGATTATTCCTACATTAATTGAGACCATTTTAGAGCATAAAAGTGAGGTATTCTTATAATTGCTTGTTAGTGTGATATCAAAATTGCAGCTCTGGGAGACTTCCTTTGTTATGTCTAGATACTATTTTCTTAGTTTTTAGACTTCACTGTGGCTTTGTCAATTTCCTTTCTCTTGCAAAATCTTTTTATTATTTCTATTGCAGATAATTCTTCTAACAATTTCCTTCCTCTTGCAAACTATTTATAGTGGAAATGACCAAACTTCAAGCTTTTATTTTATTTCTTTAGCTCAAGAGGATGTGAAAGTATTTGTAATTCTTTGGGCTCTTTCCCAATCCAAGCCTTTTCATTTTGCAGAGTTGAACTTTGATTAAAACCCAAAAAGATGCTTGAATTGAGCTAATTCATGCCTTCAAATGGATGAATTATTATGTCAAAGCCATGTTCCTTACAACTCTAAGTATTACATTCATTAATAAATTGATATGTATATTTATAAAAGCGTGCATTTGAATGTTCTTTAGGCCAGCTCTACACAAATTCAGAGTTGAAGTCGCACATAAGACGAGTAAACTTTCTTTTGATACTCCTGCTTCTCCTCCTCCTTTGCTCCTGTTTCTCCTACTTCTCCTCCTCCTTCCCTCCTGCTTCTGGTTCTCCCGTTGCATGCTCCTGCTGTTGCTACTGCTCCCACTGTTGCTGTTGCTGTTACTTTTTCATCTGCTGCTGCTGCTTCTCTGGATTCCTTTGCCTCTCCTCGTCATCTTCTCTGTGTTGGTTTTCTTCTTCTGCTTATTCTTTTGCTCCTCATTATTGCTTTATTTTTGTACTCTTGCTTAACTTCCTCCTCTTCTTTCTCTTTCTTCTTCCCCTTCTATTGTTATTGTTGCCTCTCTCTCTCTCTCTCTCTCTCTCTCTCTCTCTCTCTCTCTCTATCTCTGCCTGCATTCCCTCCCTCCATTCCCTGCACTTTACTTTCTTCCTTCCATTGCTTCCCTCCCTCCATTCCCTCACAGTCCCCTTCCTCCATTGCCTCCTTCCCCCTTTCCACTCCCTCCCTCCATTTCATTTCATCCCTCCATCCTGCTTTCTTTTCCTCCTCAAACCTCTCCCTTGGATCTCTTCCCCCCTATTCCCCTTTCCATTAGCCCCCCTTCCCCCCCCTCTCTCTCTCTCCCCCCTCGCGCCAGCCACATCACTCCACTCCATCGTGTTGCTTTTCCACAGATGTCCGAACACAGGTTGTTGCTCAGCATAGTTTGGCGCTCCTACAGCCCAAGTCATCAATTAGCACAAGTCCTTGTAGTCATTCTTGCATGTCCAACCACTTTTCACTCTAGCACTTAGCCCTTTAACTTTATCTCTAATCCCCTCATTTGGTTTCTTCACCCCTAGTTGGGCTGAACCCCCAACCCAACCTCAAGGACTAGTCTCAATTAGGGGGTGCACTTGGACGCGGCAAATGTTGGACAGAAGGCTACTCAAAGTCCCCTTCCCTTGCATCTTCTCTTGCAACCTCTACTCCAGCTAACAAATTATGAGCTCCACAATTGCAACCTCGACATCCTCTCCCTATACAAGGACATACTAACAAGGGGGCATTAGCAAGAAGTATGAGAGCTAAGGTTATAGATGGAAAATTTGACAACTGGAATCTACATTCTTTAAGGGCTTGGAAAGCAAAGCTAATGCAGATTTGCAAGGCTTCTTGTACCCCTCAATTACTTTCTATAGTTAAGGATATTGTTCAAACAAACAAAAGAATACACTAAAATGCAAACAATCAAGAGGTGATTGTAGAGGTGGATACAAAGGCATATACAGTTGATATTTAGGATGAGAAAGAAGGATGAAGCCAAACATAGCAAGCATTAGACTCTCCATATTTTTGAAGGGGTGATACCACCCCAGTGAGCTCCTGCGAGCCTCCCCCTCCCCTCCCGCACCTCTACCTCCCTTAGCTCCTCCTCCTCACCTCGCCGCTGCCGCCGCCCCCCCCTTGCACCTCCGCCTCACCCTCGCTTCACTCCCTGCCTCTCCGCCCTCACCCCCTCGCACCTCCGCCTCACCCCCTCGCACCTCCGCCTCACCCCCTCGCCGCTGCCTCTCCGCCCTCACCCCCCTCGCACCACCGCCTCACCCCCACTTCACACCGCCTCCCCCTCGCTACGCCCACCCCCCCCTCGTCGTTTCGTCTCACCCCCCCCCTCGCCCCCCCGCTCCACCCTCCCCGCCGCCCACTCTGCCCCTCCTCGCCCCCCCGCCCCTCGTCACACCACCCTCGTCCCCTCCCGTCCCTTCGCCCTTCCGCTCCACCCTCGCCCTTTCCACCCCATCCCACCCCGCCCTTCCGCCCCCGCTCCCCCCGCCCTTCCGCGCTCCACCCCGTCCCCTCCGCCCCGCTCTTCCACTCCGCCCCCCTCTCGCCCCACTCCGCCTCTCCCCCGCTCCCGCTCTCGCCTCCTCACCTCACCCGCTCTCCGTCCTCACTCCTCCATCCCGTGCGACCATCCGTCTTCTTCACACCCAGGCTCCACCCTCCCGCATCTATCCTCCCTTTTTCTGGGTGGCAGTCTCTTCTTCATCGGAAGCCTCGCAGTTTGTCTTGGCGGTATGGCGGCTCCCTGCCCGGAACCGGAGGCCCAGTCGGACCCTCCCTCTCCAGATGCCTACCGCGTCATCGTGACAGAGCAACAATCATCTCGGGTTCAGGAGGTTGCCAACGACTTTGCCCTTACCTCTGTGTATGGCAGAGTCATTGGACATTCCCCCTCCAGATCAGCCATCAGGGACTGGCTCCAGTCCACTCTCATGCTAGAGGACGGCCATATCGAGGAGGTGGCCCTTATGGGAAGGGGCATCTTCTGGCTCAAACTCTCCAATGCGAAAGCTGCGAGCAACTTGATTGGTGGCTCCCCCACGTCGGTGGATGGAAAGATTATCATGATAGTCCCGTGGTACCGTGGATTCAGCGCAGCGGATTTTGATGTTCGGTTCCGTATGCCTCGCCATCCAGTGACGCTAGTTTTTCTAGGTCTTGCTGTTGAGCTGCGGCCGATTGTCAGGGACCTGGGCTCCCACTTTGGCTGGGTTATGCATGACACTTTCGCCGATGCGGTGACTACGGCAGGAGCCCCCCGAGTCCGTGTGGCTGTGGCGGATCTTGCGACTCTCCCTGCAGTGATCGAGATCGTCACAGATGCCGGCAGCATCACCCAGAGCATAGTAGTCACCGGACAGCCAGGCCAGTGCCTGAGGTGTCACGGCTTTAGGCATCTTGCGGCTGCTTGTCCACGATTCGCCAGCTCTTCTCGGCCTCCCCCGCCCCCTCCCTCCCCGCCCCCTCCCTCCCCGTCCGGCCAGCCACGTCAGGAGGAGCAGAGGCAACCGGAGTCCGGTCCAGAGTTAGCGCGGGCGGTTGGACTGAGGTTAGAAGGAAAAGAGGAAAGAACAAGAAGATTTCTGATAAAGGCAAGGAGGCAGAGGTTACCCAACCTGCAGCAGCACCTCAGAGACCTGACAGGTAGCCGCCCTAGGGACCTGGGAGAGCTTCTTCTTCGACGGTAGCCCGCCCTTCACAGCCTCAGGTCCCCCTCTCTTCCGTTCCCCAGCCTCTTTCCACTCAGTCCCAGCCCCTCCCCCAGCTGCACCCCACTGCTCCCGACCCGCAGCTTCAGCCCTCGCCTCTTCCTCCTCAGTCTCCTCCTCCTCCTTCTCAGCCCCAGCTCCAGATGCATCCCCATCCCCCCCCCGCCTCTCTCAGCTCTCCTGCAGAGTTAGCTGCACCGACGGCTCCTCAGTCGAGGGCAGTCCCTGCTCCCCCTCCTCCTTCGCTAGTCGCCTCTGAGGAGTCTGAGTCACCTATCCCCTAACCTCCTCCCCCTCCCCCTCCCCCTCCACTGGTGGCAGGACACCCTGAGTCTACACCACCACTGGAGCAGGCTTCTCTGTCCGCTAGCCCCTCAGTGGCAGACTCTGATGGGCCTCAGCTTCAAGAGAGAGAGCTTCCTCGCGACTTTTACAGATCTGGCCCTTGGGACTACTTGGATGTGGTCGACCTCGGGACCTTCCCTGCTTGCCTCGACATCAGTATCTTCCTGCTCCGCAAAGGGGCGGATGGGAAGATAGCCGGCTTGGCCCCTAGGGATGGCCCTAGCTTTGCTTTCACGTTCCTCAGCGACGGCACCGAGACTTGGACAGACGACTCGGTCTGGGAGGCTCTCAGGGAGCAAACGCACGCTCAGGTTGGCCCGTCCGGTGGGCAGCTTCTCGAGACTCAGTGGTCCGAGGGTGACGTGCGCCTGCGGTGGCGCTGCGCCGCCAAACGCTTCAGACTGATTGTGATCCTCAGGCCCCCCCTATCTTGGCCCCTCCCCCAGGATGTCAGAGCCTGGACTCCTCAGAAACTCCGAGCCTTCTACGGGATGACTACTTCAGAGATCTCGAGCTGGCTCGAGAAAGCTTTGCTCATGGCACCAAAGGCCTCTCGCCTTTGCTGAAGGTGTTGAAGAACGGGCAGGATGACCCCGCCTCCCTCTCCAAACCTTCTCATAAGCGTCAGCGCCTCCACTCCGATATGTCAACTTCTTCTTCGACTTCGACTGCGAGCAGACAGTTGTTCGCAGCCTCCCAGTCCTCACCATGAGCCTACACCTCGTATCCTGGAATGTGAACGGGTTTCACTCTTCTGGCACCCGTGGTCCTAGGAAGCTCATTTTGAGATAGGAACTTCAGCCAGCAGTGATTGGTCGTTTGGATGTACTTCTGCTCCAGGAGCACAAGCTTTCTGCGGCTCACTCCCGTAGATGCGGGAAGATTCTCCCTGGACGCTCTCACACTTATTGGGAGCCCTCGATCGGCGCACTGGGGAGGAGTGGTGGTGTCTGTACTTCCGTGTGCGAGCAGCTAGCCCAGGGAGTTTTCGGTCATGGCACGTTGATCCCAGGCCGTGCCCTTTGGGTAGGCCTGGAACTGGAGGGTTCCAGAGTAGGAATCCTCAACATTTATGCTCCCACAGACCTCCGTTGCAGAGCCACCTTCTGGAGGATACTTACAAGGATTCTCCCAGACATGGATTCCTGGATTGTTGGAGATGACTTCAACAATCTGGAGACCTTGGAGGACCAACAGGGTAGAGGACTGGAGTTTACAGGTATGTCTCAGGCAGAGCAGTCCGCTTGGAACTCTTTTATCTTTGCGACAGGAGGTAGGGACAGTTGGAGAGACCCGTCCTTCCGGCGTTGGCACGGGAGCTTGGACTTCTCGTGGGGCTTCCGCAGGGAAGGAGGCAGACTCCTGGAGAGGCTGGATAGATTTTATGTTAGTGATTGGGCCATCAGCAGAGGCGGCCAGGCGGGTATAGTTCCAGGGACGTCACTTTCCGACCATGCGCCTGTGCTCTTATCATTAGACTCGGCAGTTCAGGCCCTTCCCCCCCACTCATGCCGGATTCTCGACTCCATTTTCTCGAGGGTGGACGTGCGCAGCAGTATTTGCAGTCTATGGGACAGAGATTGGGGTGAGTGCGTGGATCTGGTTGATTCGGTGGCGCAGGCTTTGCAGGAGTCCAGCCAGATTTGCCAGCTCGCAGCCCTACAGGTTCGACAGGAATGGTGGGGTAGAGAGAGAGCTCTTCGGAGGGACCTCGCCTCCATGTAGCGACTCCAGCAAGCAGCCCCGGGCTCTGAGGAGCTTCGGATCCAGGCCCTTCGAGCCAGAGCCCTTCTTGAGGAGACCCTCCAGCGCCGTTCAGAGTTTTCCTATCACGCCTCTCTCTCCTTCTAGGCTCGGAAGGGTGACCAGATGTGCAGGGAGTTCTTCAGGACGCATGGCCAGAGAGCAGCACAGGTGACTAGCTTCAGAGTCTCAGGACAACGGAGGGGCACATCGTTACGAATCCGAGTGAGGTCTTGGGGTTGGCTACCGACTTCTACAGGACCCTTTTCCAGTAGGAGCCGCTTGCCCCTCGCACTCGACGTTCCCGTGAGGAGGTGTGGAGACACACTCCATCCCTGGTCCAGCCCAGCATGCAGGCGACGTTGGCACCGTTCACCACGGATGAGATGTTGGAGGCCTTGATGGCCATCGACGGGCAGAAATGCCCGGGTGAGGACGGGCTAGCCCGGGCATTCTTCACCTCCTTCTGGGATCAGATCCATCAGCCCCTCCTAGCAGCTTTTCAAAGGATTTTCAGCAACGGTTATATGCCAGAGAGCCTCTCCTCAGGTCTGATTTGCCTCATCCCGAAGGGAGGAGATAGACAGGAGATCCGTCAGTGGCGCCCGATCACCCTCCTTACCACTGCCTACAAAATCCTTGCCAAGATGATCAGCGCCAGAGTTCGGCCTCTACTTCCAGACCTCATTCATGACACTCAGACAGGCTTTGTTGTCCAGGATCGCAGTATCCTGGATAATGTCTTCACCTTCTCAGAGGCGGTGGAGTGGGCTCAGCACAGTGGATCACACCTAGCCATCCTACTTCTCGACTTTGAGAAGGCCTACGATCGAGTGGACTGGTCCTTTCTGGAGGGGACTCTGAAGCGACTAGGTTTCCCAGTAGGATGGATTCAGGGTATTTCAGCGTTGTACAGGACAGCTTCTAGCAGGGTCATCATTGGCGGCAGGATGGGTGAGCATTTTAGTTTGGAGAGATCAGTGCGTCAGGGCTGCCCCCTTGCTCCTTACCTGTTTCTCTTCTTCGCTGAGGCTATGACTTACTACCTTCGGGCGAGGTCTACTGGGATCAGGGGTGTTTGCCTTCCACTCCGGGAGGACACGGAGCTCCTGGACTCGGAGTACGCGGATGACACAGCCCTGTATGTCCAGGACGATGAGATGATGCTGGAGAGGGTGAGGATGGCCCTGGAGGTCTTCTGTTCGGCTGCTGGTGCGAAAATCAACTGGAACAAATCAGATGATTTTCTCACAGACCCCGGGGCGTGCTCTCAGTGGGGGAGGTTTTTGGGTTTCAGGTGGATCCCGCGGGGACAGACAGCTAGATATCTTGGTTTTCAGGTCAGCCTGGATATCACGCCAGCTCAGCAATTTCTCCCGGTGCTAGATTCCATCCAACGGAAGCTGGCTTTCTGGAGCACTGCTAAGCTCTCCCTTGCAGGTCGTGCCCTGGTAGTCAACCAGGTCCT